>NC_050175.1:30776418-31092251 GCF_008315115.2 Sander lucioperca
AGCATTTACCGCAGCAGTGGCTTGTCTGGAATAAATAAAAGAACTGGATTAAAAGCATTAACAGTGGGAGCCACCATTGCTGAACAGACAGAGCAAAACACAGTGCCTACAGAACACAAACCTAATCAACACTAATTTCAGTGATGAGGAAACAGACTAATCACCCAGATAAAGGTAAGTGTGCTAAAAAAGGTAAGTGACTGGTGAGGAAAAACACTCCGAAATGACAACTGACTCCACTTACGCCCTCTGGTATTCTTTCTCAATTTATACTATGTCCTGTGGCCACAGGATTATGCAGGGACTATGCAACAAAAAAAAATTATAACAATTAACGTTCACCCAAATGCTTCCTCAGAGAAGTTAGAGCTAGCAGCTGGTAGGCTTAGCTTAGCACAAAGACTGGAAACATGGAGAAACAGCCTGCCTTGCTCTGTCTGAAGGTAACTAAAATGGCTACTAGCACCTCTAAAGCTTTTATTATTTTGTTGTATCTCGTTTTTCTTTAATCTGTACAAAAAAAAGCATTGAAAAATTCACTCTTTTATAGGGGTTATCTGCCAGACTATTTTTTAGATAGATAGATAGATAGAATGTTGGTTAGAGCATGACAGGAGTCTTTAGAGCCAAAGATGAGGACAACTTATGCTTGTTTAGCTTCAGAAAGCTTTTAGCAAACCAGCATATGACATCCTCAAGAGCAGGGACTAAAGCAACATGGATCACCCGGTTTCAGTGGAGAGTACAGCTGCGTGTGGTCAGGGGGAGATGGATATATGGATTTTTTTTGTTTGTTTTTGTTTTAATAAAGTCCACTGGGAGCATATATAAACAGGATACATTTAGATCTAAAATATCAAAATAGAGCCTATAAATAGGGCAGGAGAAAAAACACTGAAGCACACAGCAATCCTGTTTACTGCCCACTGTTGCAAGGGTCACTGCAATAGTGTTTAAAAAATACTTCAAATACTATTTGACCTCCATGTGGGTCTACAAATCACATCTTTGATCAACGTTGTCAAACAAACAAACATGCAATTTACTTTCATTGATATTCACAATGGATCCGTTTGGATTAGGTAACAGAAGTTGCACAGGGTGCCTTTCAAAATGACACTCATGGCTCAACAGGGGATGAATCACGCAAAGCATCTAAGAGGGAAAGGGAACAAAACAAGTCTCTCTCCTTTGAAACATTGACATTCCAACATGGTTTTTCATGTAAACACCAAATAATTGTTTGGTTTCATTTATATCTCATTTCTTTTTCCGTGAAATATTCACAGTATGCTCTGTGGGAGGGTTTGGAAGCGTTGTTCCCTATTGGGAGCTAATATCCAAGTCAGCAGTTCTCGAATTGTAATGATAGAGTGCCCAAAAATGTTATCCCTCCTTGACTGTCTCCCATGGTGAGTCAATGACATAAGTGACAAAGCTATTACTTCAGACAAATGTCTCCGGCAAAATCACACCAGGATATCCAAGCAGAAATAATACCATCTTTCTTTGAACTTTCGACACTTCTTTGACTTTCTTTTCCCATTGTTATCCTATTGTATTTTGATTTTATTGTTTTGGTGCTTATGGATAATAAGTGTGCCATATATCAGAACATTCTTGACAAGATATGAAGGCATAGAAAAAGTCCTCCATAAAAAGGACATGTTTAAACTACTACTACTATTATTACTGTGTTCCAAATTACACTGTTTCCCCCAAAGATTCTCAACATGCCAGCAGTCTACAGCAGGAAACTGTACATGACTGTGTACACACAGACAGTGTAGTCAGATACAGATCTATTATTTAGCTCATTTAAATGGTATTTAAATGGTTTGATTCCATTCCCAACTACCTATATCCAAATGCTAACCATTAGCTTCCTAACAGTCTATCAAAGAACTGAAACAACTATGCACATACTCTGCATTTAAAGAGAAAAGTATAATACCAACTGTTCTTAAGTAAGAGCTCAAGCTGTGCACAGAGTGTGTTGGTCTATATGTGTGTGTTCATCAATTGAATTTATAGGAGCTTAAAAGTGTATGCACAAATGTGCACTTCTGGGGCTGTGTGTTGGCAGTGCAGCTTTCTAGGTAGCATTAGCCTATGCAGCAGAGGCCATGGACACCTTTCACCTCTCCACAGCAAATGATTGATTCTCTATTCCCGCCGAGTGCTGATGGCCTCGGACCACATTTGGAATTTGGCCTTGTCAGTTGGAAAGCATCACTCCAGGCTTGCAATGTGAAATGAGTAAACGGCCGTTGAAGCAACAAAGGATCTCTACATTAAATTAATGATAGGGATAGTATTAACCTTGAGGCTGCTCAGTAAAAAGATAAGCCCATTGTGGCCGGATTGGCTCAGTGGGTAGAGCAGGCGCACATATACTGAGAGGTTTATGCCTCGACGCAGAGGTCCAGGGTTCCAGTCCGACCTGTGACGATTTCCTGCATGTCTTCCCCCTCTCTCTCACCTAGCTGTCCTATCGATTAAAGGCGGAAAAGCCCAAAAAATAATCTTAAAAAAAAGATAAGCCCATAGTTACCTTTTTTTTAATCACCAACAAAGAAGCAAGCTTACACACACTTACCTTAAACTGAGCCGTCTATCTGGTGTGGTATATATTACAGCAGAATGCCTGCAAAGGCACCGGACCCTTCAC
The DNA here is from genome assembly GCF_008315115.2 of Sander lucioperca. NCBI lineage: Eukaryota > Metazoa > Chordata > Actinopteri > Perciformes > Percidae > Sander > Sander lucioperca. The sequence continues at coordinate 30,779,090 of NC_050175.1, forward strand.
TCTGACCTCTCTCTAGATGAGTCACGCAAAAACAGAATTTTCATTGCGGGTTCATTTCTTATGAGTTTACTTATTTATAGTTAGAATTGATTGGCTACAGTAATTCCTGTATACAATTTATTAAGCTTAATACATTTTTATCACCTGAGCTAAGTAGCAACATTTTATTTTTATTTTTTATTTATCTGTAATCCTTGAACAATTTACTTTATATAGAGAAAAGTAACAAAGTGGTATCACTTCCCTTCTTTAAGTTACATACAAAACTATTATGTCTAACGATGACAGAAGTTGTTAATACCTGACAATAAGAAAAACACATTCCTTAGATCAAGGTAGCTAAAGGGATTAAATAAATCTTCATTGCACTAAATGTGAATGAGCAGAAATTCAATCAAATTTATGAACAGCTTGAGTTTCTCAGTTTTCTTTAATGACGCAATTGACTAACGAGTTTACAAGTTACCTGAAAGCATCATAAAGTCCCGTAGGAGCCCACATGCTTTCCCTATGTTGTTTGTATCCATAACTTACTCACGGGGAAGGCAGAATGTTGGTACACCGGTGACTTTAGGGAAGCAGGAGGACTTTCTGTTGTTTCTCTGTCATCTCCGAATCTGGCAGTGGTCATGGGGTCTAGAAAAGTGCAGCTGCAGGCTACCGGTAAGCTAACATTACCCTGTGTCTTTAGCTGCATGCTACCAGCCAATAAGCTACCCTGTCTGTGGGGATTTCACCTTATTGAATACTGTGGTTAACATGGGCTAAGTCATTCTGTTTTTTATTAGCATTTATGTAATCATTGTACATTTGAAATGTCACAGGAAAAATATATAAACATCGGCTACTCCCATCGCTGCATGTCACCCTATTTGCCGATGGGCCAATGACAGTAAATAGGGCAGACATCAGCTGATTCCGATGTCCAGCCGATGCATCCCTACTTTTAGCACGTAATACAGAGCCAGCATATTTTCACATATAAATGGGTGAATTAGGGGTTTATTTCAACCAAACCAGAGTGGTGATTGTTGGAACAGTGGAAAGACGAACCAAGGCGGCGTTTCATAGTTTTATTTTGTTTTTGTTGACTTTGAATAAAGTGTGTTTTCTGATGATAAAATTACTATTTCTGGTAGGATTGGCGCTAGCAATTTTGGGGCTGTTTCAGGTTTTTAAAAAAGCATCTTACTCTTTAACAAAAAGGTCGACCCCTGTTGGGATCCTTTCCATAATGTTGTCAGACACTTGCCTTATACTGGACCAATTTTTAGTTACCCTTTAATGGTGGGAGGAAAACGGAGGACCCGGAGGAAACCCACGCGAACACAGAAAGAACATGCAAACTCCACACCAGGAATCAAATCCAGTACTCAGCAGTGCCTACTTGCTGTGAGGCAGTGCCAACTACTGAGCCACCGTGCCACCAACTGATATATAATAACTTGCCTTCCTAACCACCTCCACATAAGGGTTTGCAACCAAATTCATTCGAATGGTGCTTTGGTTGTAATCACATCTGTATTTAGAGCTGCACATTTGTAACTGGGTAACCCATCACTTACCAAGACATCTCATTGGCATTTGAATCAATTTCGCCTGTTACTCCCGTTATATCCTTACAAGCAAACTGAGTCACAGTGCTCATTCCACATAAAATGCTACCTTACATCATTTTCAGCAAACTTCACAGAGAACAATGAGGGCAAAACAGCATCACCAATCTATTTTAACCACACAGTTTATGGTTTTAACCAAATATTCTTTAGACCAGCTAAAAACACAACAAACGTCAATTAGCGCATTGTTCACTATCAAGCCTGTCTGTAACCGTTAGGCTACCGACAACGTTTCAACAACATTTAAACTGACAAACTTGACTGTCATGCTGTTACAAACGTGAATTAACTTTTGGCATTAAAAATATATATTTTTCTGGCCTGGTGGGGGTTCCCGTTTGAAGGCCTTTACAATTTTAGGGGAAACACTTAAAACCATGTTCTAGTTTTGAACTGCCCTTAGTAGTTTGTTTTTAAAATATGTAATATTGTCCATGCAGATTACAGAGTAATTCATTTTCAGCACATCACGTTCCCATAAAGCCAGAGGTCGCGATCCAAATGGGACTTAAATACAAAAATAAAATCCCTGTTCCCCACTCTTTTGACATAGACATTCTTAATTAAACTGCCACAGGCAGCCCAAGTAAAGAATGGCACTCATACACTCAGTAATGACTCATGGACACAATGATGAGAGCAATTTTCAGGCAGCATAAGTGCTACTTGGCAAGTTAAACAGCATTAACAGAACCACAAAATCATACCAAATCAGATGCAGATGGAAAGATCTGTCTAACTGTGTCTTAGCTCTCTCTATTCTACAATTCTTTTTGCCCCCTCTTGTCATGATGAGCTCAAGCCAAACAACTGCAAGGACATATGCAAATGACTGCAGCTAACAGGAGATAAGTCTTTGGCACCACCACTAGCCCTGACAGATGCTACAGACAGACATACACACCACAGAACATTTTGTCTTGTAGAGGCAAAGCTGTAGGCACCACGGGCAAAGATTTGGTAGCTTTTCACTGGCTAACGAGATTCTGACATCTTGGCAGCACATTGATCAGGGTGAAACAGAGCAGTTTCAACTGTCACAGTTCAAATTGTGCCATGCTGAAATGGAAGGCAGACAGGCTGGCAGGCAGACATTTCCAAAAACCACAGACCTGGTGTTAATGGTACATTTAAGCCTACTATTGGGCTGTCACATTATCCAAAGGACAATTATTTCTTCTGAGTAGATGTCTGGATGAAAGCGTAATGACCTAATGGATAGTTGAAAATAATAAAGAGCTCAGTTTGTTTAAATTAAACAGTCACTATGCATTAAAATGAACACATTACATGCAAATCACACATTAAATGCATAATTTTATGCATGCTATTTTAGTCACCCTCCACCATCTAGGCATATTATGTTACAGTATGTACATTCTCTTCCACGCATCACACTTGAGTCTTTTCATATTTCTCAGTCTTTCTCTCTATTTCTGTCACTCCGAATCAATTTATTTTGGCCTCACTTCCCTTATCAACATCATACCATTATGGTGTGACAAAATGCCTCAAATGCATCGTACCACACTTATTTGCATCTCATTTTATTTCCATTCAGTAAATTGTGATGATTCAACATTTTTTTTACATAATTGAATTTCATTGAGCGAAAAAGGTGGACTGACTTAGTTTGGCCTGTGTGTGTGTGTGTGTGTGTGTGTGTGTGCTGGCCAATCTGATGACAATAAAAAAATGTTTGATTGAAAAGGCAAGTAAGACATTTTTTCCATGTGCACGCTTGAACTGATCCGCTCATTAAGATAATAATCTACATACATTAGATATTTTATCTAATTACTTATGATTTAAGGATCTGATATCTGATTTGTAATACAAAATGTCACAGTCTAATAATAATCACTTGCCTAAACCAAATTTTCAAGTGAACCATTGAATTCTTTTTTTTTTATTTTTCAGTCACAGTCATGCATGTGCTGATCAACACAAATATTGTAGTAAGAAGATCAAGATGTCTTTGGGTTTAGATTTTGAGGAAGGATTGTCAAATTCTGCTGTTCTGTGAATATTTTTTAATTAGTCTCATACCTATTTGTCATACTGTTCTAAAGATCACGAGACTGACATAGAGCATGCCTTACTATTAATTGTGAGTAGGAGGCAGTTACACTTTGCAGTTCTTTGGATTTGTGTTCTACAATACTAAGTAAGTCTATAGACAGTGTACAAAGAGTATGAATTTATTGTTTAGTTTTCATTGACGCCTACAGTCTCTTGGGTGGTGTATTAAAAAGTAGAATATGTTTACTTAGCTAAATGTCATCTAAACCTCAAAGTGTAGCTTTGACCTGACAATCGCAACCCAGTTGTCCTTAGTTAAGGGAAGTAGCAGCAACCCAACGATATTTCATATCTGTATTTATATGCACATACAGTAGCACAGTAATTTGCAACCTTCCTAATGTGACCGTTTTTTACACTTTTGTCAAAGGGAGATCTAGATTATACTGCTCCATACTTGAGTGGACAGCTTGGCTTGTTTGAGATCATGGCTGTACTTTAGGTTATAGTGTAAATTCATGGATCACTGTCAGATTGTATCAGCCAGTCCTATAGGAAGCTTAGTGTGAACAGCACATATCCAAAAGTCATTTCCTTGACAATGTAACACCATGCTGCTAAAGTGACAGACAGACCACTCTGTCTAAGAATCTCCTGCTTGTGCCTGGGGAATGAAAATGCGCTAAACACAGTGAAACCCAATCTCGTTTTTCATAATCATTCCTGGGATTTTCTTCGGTCTCCAAATGCAGGAGTGACATTAAGCCCAATAGCAGCAGGATGAGCCCATAGTTAGATTTCCACTCTATCAGACCATAGTCATTCTGGGAGCCCATTCAGCCTTTGCTATCAACTACCCCATACCCCATACCCCAACCCCCACCACATACACACCCACACACACACACACACAATCCAGCCCATGCTTAAATAAAGCTGGACAAAATGGACAAATAACTGACAGAAGGAACATTTAAATTCACAAAAACTCACATTTACACTCACACACACACACACACACACACACACACACAACCTGGAAGTCAAGCAATCTAGGCTAATCAAGGCTAATCTAGGGAGCCATCCTGCAGGAAGGATGAAAAGTTAATCTAATATTGGTAACCTCTTCATTCTGTAGTTTTTGAGCTGAATGTGTTTTCTCAGTGTGTTTGCTGTCCATGCATTGAATGTCCACTGCTAAGCCATGTGAGGACACCCATGTCAGTATCAACATGTGCAATGCCTAACTGTATGCAGGAGGTGAAAACAGCTTGTAGAAAATTAAATTCACTCATTCACAAAGTGTCCTCTCAAGGGGTCTCAAGAAAATGTCATTATGCTGATCTGGATCTCCATCCTCTAGGAGGTATATATATATATATAGATGCTATATAATTAAAATTGTCTTCACTTGACTGCAGCATGTTGGAGGCTGTTCTATTTCTGCATACAGGCCATTGCTAGGGTTGGGTAACGTTCAGATTTTTTCCGGTAACGATAACGGGACCTGGAATTCGGTTCCGGTACCCAACGGTACCTTTTTTTGGTACTTTCCCTCTGTAATGACACAAAATTAATTTCACTTGTAAAAATAATTTTAAACCTATTTATACTATTTACTTTAGAACATTTTGTTATTTATAAGATTTTACACTCCACACAAAATAAATCCCCTCCCAAACCTGTCCGTACAACCTATAAAATCAAATAATTATTTATTTCTTACACTTAACTGGAACTTTTATTTATGTGTTTGTATCCTATTCCATTTTTATTTTCTATCCCTTGTTAAACTGCTCTTTAATGTTTTATTTAAAGCATTTTGAATTGCCTTGTTGCTGAAATGTGCTATAGAAATAAAGTTGCCATGCCTTACAATCTCAACCTGTCAGTCAGTCACCAGGGCATAGGAGAAACTGGTGTGCCTGTCAGAGGAAATGTAACTGCACCGCGACCACTTTAGGCTCGCCATTAATATTAGTGTAATGATTGCCGAGACTCACTATGACTTAACAAGTTGCCGAGTCGATGTAGCTTCGCTCCGTCCACACCACAGCTCTACGTGTGTGTCGGAGCTGCACTCTCTGTCAACATGCAGAGAGGACAGATAGGCGTGCACTTACGCAATTTGGCACTGTTTGATTCAATGTGAATCAGTCCTCGGCAGTACCGACGTAATTCGGTCGGTACCCAAAAAAGTACAGTTTTCGGTACCCAACCCTAGCCACTGCACCTTATGTTATTTTCTTTCTTTTCTCCATTTGTGTAGCTTTTTGCCAATCCTTTTGTTTTGATCCACCTTTTTGTCTCTGTTTTTGCTCCGTGTGAATCAAGAGCTCATTATAGTATATTGCTTGTGGCTTGTGATGACTTGAAAGGAGCAACAGGCAATTCCACTCTGTTTAGTTGTTTCTCTGGAAAGTAACTGGCAGCAATATGCTTTCTGTGCTGGCAGGGATAATCCCTGCTGCCTGCTACTAAAGTGAGGGCGTGATGTGTTTGCATGTTGGACGTACCACTAAGAAAGTGTGGGCTTGCATTTCTGTTACATTTACTGGAGCATTGACGGTCAATGTCAAATACACAGAAATAGTTGCTCAAATGTGGCACAAGCACAAGCTACACCAAGTTTTCCTTAATCCTGTTATGATGTAATCTGCGATGGCTGCCAGGGAGTTTTCTTCCCTCTCCCCCGACAGCAATGCCTGGTTTTAAACTTTTAATGATGATCAGGGCTTCCGGCATTACTGCCCTGAATCAATTTTTTGCTCCTTCTGTATCGACCAACAAATTCTTTCCTGTTATAAACGTGATGTTGTATAAAAGTGGCCAGGTTTGTCAACAGCTAGTCTGACTCTGCCCTCACAAGAACAAAAGCATTTGTCGTTTGTTTAATGCCTTGTGGTCAGTAGTTTTTTTGCTTGAACCTAACCAAATCTTAACTGATCAGAAAAAAAGTTATATGGAGCTTTGGGTCATTTTGTAAAGTAATGACAAATCACATGTGTTTAATTGGAAGAATTGTTGGTAAGTCTAATGAGGCTACAAACATCCCTCTTCATAAGAATATTACTTTTTTTTTACTAATTCATGTCAATGATGGGCAGTGGATTTAGCAGGTAAAACAGCAAATCATGTATAAACTTTTTTGTTTTTGTTAGTTTTTTATCTACAACTTGTCACATACACAATATATATGTATATGTTTGGTTGTAAGTATGACATCATGCAGTGGTGAGGAGAGGTGACAGTATACAGTGAACATGAGGAGACATAATGAAGAGCAAAAAGGACTGGAGGAATGGAGAGAGAGAGAGAGAGAGAGAGAGAGAGAGAGAGAATAAAATACTCCTGGAAGAAGGGGCATAGCTTCCTCTCCAGTACGTATCAACAGGCCACAACCTGAGGGACAGTGAATGACCGACACACACAAAGTCTGATGTTCGTTCACAAATATGTAAATGATGATGAATGTCCAAAATTACATTGAAATGAATAGTTTTTGGTCAAAAAATGTGAAATAAAATTCTGTGCAGGGTTCCCTAGTACAATCTGGCCAATTCCACCACTGGGTACAATCATGCAAATTAGAGATGTTCCGATACCGATACCAGTATCGGTATTGCCTCCGATACTGCCTAAAACGCTGGTATCGGTATCGGGAAGTACTGGAGTTTATGCACCGATCCGATACCATGTAATAAAGCCCTAAAGAAAATCTACTTTAAAGTAGTTTGTTTATGTTCTTTTTCCGTTATACTGACTGTCAAACTGGATAATAAAAGAAAGTTCTGTGGCATTCATTGTTTGTGTTTGTTCATGGTTCACAAAGCCTACTAACCTGAGCCAGACCGACAACAAAGATAGAAATCATATCACATCCATACAGGGATGGTAGTACACAGTTGTTAAAACATAATAAAATATATGACACACTGGTATTGGATCAGTACTCGGTATCGGCCAATACGCAAGTTCAGGTATCGGAATCGGGAAGCAAAAAATGGTATCGGACCATCTCTAATGCAAATAGGGTAAGGTAGTGCTTGTATGTAAATGCTAATGATTATAATGACTGATTACAGTTATGAACAACAATAATTAGCACGATTAATATGATTATAGTAACCTGTCAATCAACACACAAAGCAATTCCATAGGCCAAGAAAAGTCAGTTTACTCACAATTCAACATTCCCAACACTCAAAATATCACTTACATAACTGTTCAAAACAAACAGTATAACGTTATGGCACTGAACTAGTTAGTTCCATCAAAAATATATTTATTTATAATTATTTATAATTATTTACAATTAATTAATATGTCTTCAGGTCACCAACTGCATCAATGAAGATGTAAGAGATAATTAGAAAAAGGTAAAAGCATGCAGTAAGTCTAGTAAAGCATTACAGTATGTTAAACTACCCAATTCAGCTGTTTCACAATCCCCAGTCCACCTTTGAATTGAGCACAACCCAATTTTGCAATGAATGCATTTTAAAATAGGAAACAAGGGTTATATACCCAGAACAAAACAAATAACACAGAGAGTTTATCTAAGTACGCACTATATGTATACGTGCTTGATATGCTGTTCATTAAACCCTTTTTTTCTGATATGGATGTCTTTCAACTCTGAGCTTTATTCCCAGTGGAAGATAAAGAAGAGAAAGAAAGGGAATTGGTAAAATTACTTTTTTTTAACTTAATGATCACAGTTATTGGTAATCCACCAAGCTGTAATACAAAACAAGTAACAAAACAAAGTGTAGTCTGATCAAAAACTTCAAAACTATCAAAATAATCTTTGAATCTAAACTATAATCCTACCAGGATTGCAGTGGCTGTAATAAATGATGCCATTAATTGAAAATATGATGAATGCTGGATGGGTGACTTCCAGAAAAATTGCTTTCTCGGATAGAACTACTAAATTACAACCGTGTCTTCGCTAATAGATTCTAGTCCTTAACTGGCTCAATCGCCCCATTGCCTGTGGCATCCTGATAAAAATCACTTAAGTCATTGACTAAAATGTAAGCAGGTTAATGCTAGAGGTGACTTCTCCTGCTTAGCATAATTTGCTTATTACACAGGCAAATAAACAAACCATTGATCACAGCGGTCCCTGACAGAAAGTAGATTAGAGGGAAGGAACCAAGATCAGGTACATGTGTATTAGGGATGTAACGATTACCGGTGTAATGGTAAACCACAGTAAAAATTACCCTTTTCATTTAAAATATCCTTATTATTGCGGTGGATTACCACGGTGTGGAAACCTGTGTTTAATTCTTCCCAGCTTCATCCGCACTGCGTAGCCTACAAGGTGTGTTTCTTTCTTTCTTGAAGTTGGAATCATGTCGGAAGGAGGAGACGACAGCACTCAGGACATTTATCAGCCTTGTAAAAAAAGCCCATAGTTACGATAGTAACACTTGCTCTCTCTCCTGAGATGATTGACAAATCCATGACAAGAGTCATCGCTTTGATCTCCTGCCAATCACTTGCGCTCACAGGAGCACGGTACAGAATGTAGCAGCTGGACAACAGACTTTTTTCTCCTTTTACATTTTCGGACTTGTTGAAGTTATGTACGTAGCCCAGAACGTAAGTTAAAACTATTCTGTAGCTTGCTAAACTGTCTTGGGTTTTACTGCCTCATTATCTGTGTAAACGTTAACTACGTTTATTCATATTTTAATAAGTGTTCTGCTACGATGTGGATACACTTAGCCCCTGTTACGGCGTTTATTTGGAGAGAGAGAGAAATATTATCGCCTTGATAATATTGCTGTTGCTGTGTTTCTTACTGCATAGCTGATAGATGTGCAGATTGTTTAATATTACTTTTACGGCCACGTGTTGATATTCAGGTTGTTTGCTAGCAAGGTACAATCGCCAGTAAACAGAGTAGCCTGTGGAGCCACGTGCTTAGCTATTAAAGGTGTATTACACTGCTCCGTTATGGATATGTGTGCTGTAATATATGTGGCTTATTCTCAGTTTGTGTTACTGAGCAATATGTTACATTTATGTTAATTATTACACAGAAATGATAATGCAATTCTTAGTATTGTTTTTTGTTATATGCTGGTGGCTATAACATTTAGTTTTGGTAAATAATGTTCATAGTAAGTCAGATGTACAGTGGCCCTGAAGTGCAAATCACCACAGCAATTAGAGAAACGCAACAACAAATCATAAAACACAACAGCAAATAGGAAAACACAACAGAAAAAATGAAAACACGACAGCAAATATGAAAACAAAACGGCAAATAAGAAAACACGACAGCAAATAGGAAAACACGACGGCAAATATGAAAACACGACGGCAAATATGAAAACACAACGGCAAATATGAAAACACGACGGCAAATAGGAAAACACGACAGCAAATATGAAAACACGACAGCAAATAGGAAAACACGACAGCAAATATAAAAACACGACGGCAAATAGGAAAACACGACGGCAAATAGGAAAACACGACGGCAAATAGAAAAACACGACGGCAAATAGAAAAACACGACGGCAAATATGAAAACACGACGGCAAATAGGAAAACACGACGGCAAATAGAAAAACACGACGGCAAATAGGAAAACACGACGGCAAATATGAAAACACGACAGCAAATAGGAAAACACGACAGCAAATAGGAAAACACGACAGCAAATATGAAAACACGACAGCAAATAGGAAAACACGACAGCAAATATAAAAACACGACGGCAAATAGGAAAACACGACGGCAAATAGGAAAACACGACGGCAAATAGGAAAACACGACGGCAAATAGAAAAACACGACGGCAAATAGAAAAACACGACGGCAAATATGAAAACACGACGGCAAATAGGAAAACACGACGGCAAATAGAAAAACACGACGGCAAATAGGAAAACACGACGGCAAATAGAAAAACACGACGGCAAATATGAAAACACGACGGCAAATAGGAAAACACGACGGCAAATAGAAAAACACGACGGCAAATAGGAAAACACGACGGCAAATATGAAAACACGACGGCAAATAGGAAAACACGACGGCAAATAGGAAAACACGACGGCAAATAGAAAAACACGACGGCAAATAGAAAAACACGACGGCAAATAGAAAAACACGACAGCAAATATGAAAACACAACAGCAAATAGGAAAACACGACAGCAAATATGAAAACACGACGGCAAATAGGAAAACACGACGGCAAATAGGAAAACACTTCAACAAATCACAAAACACAACGGCATTAACTTCTACCGGAAAAGGTAGGGCCTATCTAGTAGAGGACGGACCCTCCTGATTGGACAGACGCACTGTCTGTCTTTTGACAGGAAGGAGAGGTGAAAAAATAAAAGTGCCTCACTGTCTATGCATTTAACAGACGGACTAGCCGTTTCTCATTTCAAAACACTGGACGAAATGGATGTGGAACTATGAACTGTGCAGTTGGTGAATCGGCGTCAGTCTGCTTGCAGGAGGAGAATATTCTGTCAGGAACTTTGCTCGCAACGTGCAAAGGTAGGTAACGTTACCGACACCGATAGGCTTTAATGTAAGCAATAGTCGTTTTGTCTTATTTATCCCATGTCAATAAATTAAAAACTCGTGGGAGTTCATGTTTGTAGTAGTCATAACACTTACCGGTAAGGAGAATTGCAGTAGCTAACCGTTTACATTAGCTTGTAGTTTACTGCATGTATGCAACATTAGCTCATTGTCCAGTAGCGTCTAGCTTTCAGACAAATGCAGTGCAAAATATGATCAGCAACTACAAGGTAAACGCTACCAGCTAATGAGCTACCACAGGCAGTATGATATGCATTAAACTGCAAGTGAGAAAGGGTAAATAGTACTGTAAACACACAAGCTACAAGGCTACAACCAACATATGAAAAGTCATAATACCTCCATTGATAAACACCCACTAATACAGTAAAGGTAGGTGTAAGTGTGTTAAATGGTCAACAGTTGTCAGTTAAGACCATGATGAAGAAACTACACCACTACACAGTTACATGAAGTACCTTCATGTTTCAGTATGCTTAAATATACTTATGATACAATTCTAATCTTACCAGGACAGGTTGGATAACTACTGGACTAACCTAATCTTACCAGGACAGGTTGGATAACTACTGGACTAACCTAATCTTACCAGGACAGGTTGGATAACTACTGGACTAACCTAATCTTTCTCCTTCTGTCTGCAGTCCGGAAGCAACACCATCATCGGGAGCTGAGTCTGATCGCCGCTTCATGTTGAATATACTTGTGTACAGTATATAGTCATGTTTGAATAAATGTTATAATAAAGATACACGTTTCATTAATGTCTTTTTAGAGCTTGTATACCTAACTAGTTATTAAAACAGGTAGCATCTGAATATAATTACTCAGTTAGAAGTTTCCTGTGTCCAGGTCATAATTTGATGGAAAAATAAACATTGAAAAACAGTTTATATTATATACACACCCAAAAACTTAAAAGACACAGACAAACTAGTTAATTTAATGCATTTATTTTTTGAATGGCAATCTCTAATATAGCAAATAATCTATTCAACATCTCTTTTTGGCCTCTGTCTCCCTGCTTGTCTTTTGCTTTCCCTCTCCTCCTCATCTCTCCCTTCTGGTGACGCTAGTGCAGCCACGACGCTGAAGTTGGCATCCGATTCGCAGCTTCTGATTTGGCAGTTAAGGGGAACTTAAAACTGTTTTTTTAACCTCTTACTGTATTGAATGAGTGTTAGTCATTAAGTTAAATTTATAATTATGTCTAAAACACACTTTTAGATTTGTGAAAGTTTTATTGTCTTTATGAGAACACAATAAGTTTTTTTTCACATATAAACCACATTAGACTAGGTCTAGATCCACCTAGACTTGTCAAATCTGGACTACATTATCACAGAGAGGCTAAGGAGTCTTAAAAACACAGTTTGGGATTTGTGAAAGCTTTATTCTATTTGTGAAAATGCCATAAAGGGAGATTTTACTGTTTTTTGCATATGTAGACCACATTGGACCAAGTCCACATCCAAAACCACAATACCTAAACTTGTCAAAACTGGACAAGAATTAACTCACTCTCTCCATGTCATTTATTATATCCATGAGCAGGTCTTCCCCTGTACTTGTGTAAACACGGTAACGCAAACTTGGTAATCTACAGTGGGCAATACAGCACCGTAAAGAAAAGACCTTTACGACAGCAGGTGTGGTGAAAATACTACCACTTTTGTCCAAAGTGGCCGCTAGAATTAACACAAACTGAAAGTTACATATAGCCACTTTAAGTCATAGAAAAAAATGTCTTCATGAATATAATGTGGAACTGCTGTGGACCTATCTCTGACAGCAACACATTTAGGATGTATTTGATCCTGTCAGAAGACACCATGGTGCACACTTTATCAGAGAGTGTGTCACAGCTGTCGAGGAAGTTTGACAGGTATTTCACAATCCTGTCCAGCTGGGTTTCATCATCAAAGAAGATCGGGACCCAGCGTTCCCCAGAAGTGGGGTTGCTCCTCACCTGAGACAATGGCCTATGAAGTATAAATTAAAAAAAATCTTAATAAATACTCAGTCCTGCCTCTTTTTCTGAGGAAAGGTGAGAAAACAACACTTATGTTGAAGGAGAAGGATTTGAAGAGTAAATTAAACCACTGGCAAATCTATGACGATATTTGGATTGATTTCCAAAAGGTAAAAATAACTTTTTCTACTTTTCTTTTGAAGTGAGAAGGAAGACCTGCTCATGGATATAAGAAATGACATGGAGAGACGTGGACTTCTACGTTGAATGTCAATTAGCAAAGGCCATGCTGTGGCAATAAAATAAAACAGTTTATTTAGCCTCTCTGGGATAATTTAGTCCTGATTTGACAAGTCTTAAGTATTGTGGTTTTGGATCTGGACCTGGTCCAATGTAGTCTATATGTGAAAAATACAGTAAAATCTCCCTTTATTGCATTTTCACAAATAGAATAAAGCTTTCACAAATCTCAAACTGTGTTTTTAAGAATTCTTAGACTCTCTGGGATAATTTAGTCCTGATTTGACAAGTTTAGAAAAACAGTGAAATCTCCCTTTATTGTGTTCTCATAAAGACAATAAAGCTTTCACAAATCTAAAAGTGTGTTTTAGACATAATTAATAATTTACCTTAATGACTAACACTCATTCAATACAGTAAGAGGTTCAAAAAACGGAGGATCAGTCACTTAGCAATGTAAATTATGTTTCCCTGCTGAATCGGACAATTTTAAGTTCCCCTTAAATTTCCCCTTAACTGCCGAATCGGAAGCTGCGAATCGGATGCCAACTTCAGCGTTGTAGTGCAGCCTCCATTTGTTCCTTAGTCCCTGTTAAAAGACAGCAAACACAAGAAAAAGATCTTTACCATTATAAATGCTATAACGGAATGTTATACTTGTTACATGGGAAACTACTCATACATTTTAGCTTTCATTTAACGTTGCTAGTGAAGTTAACAAGATGCAGCTTTACCTCCAATCCTGCAGCTACAACTGATAAACACACCAATTTCTAAATCTCTGCTAACATTACGCATATACAGTAACGGCTTACAAAAAGAGATGAAAATGCCACCGGACATTAAACTTTATGAACACAAATGGCATAAAAGACAGCAACACAGCTAGCTAGCTAACAGCCTAATGTTAAATGATAGGTTCAGTTAGCTTAACGTTAGCTTGGGGTGTATCTACCTAATTATAATAGCAATTTGTACCAGCATTAATGCGTAACACTTGACATTGATGTAACACATTAACGGTGATAACAAATGTACGTCAAACACTAAATATACTTACATTTAAATGTTAATTGTGCCATCAGCGATGCCGCTCCAACTCCCACTTAGGTCCGCCATTGTTGTTGTTTTTTTAACGAGCCGGTAAAGCCGCGCGCATAGGATTGTGGGTGATTTGGGAGCGCGAAAGACAGACAGTGCGTCTGTCCAATCAGGAGGGTCCGTCCACTGCTAGATAGGCCCTACCTTTTCCGGTAGAAGTTAATGCCGTTGTGTTTTGTGATTTATTGAAGTGTTTTCCTATTTGCTGTCGTGTTTTCATATTTGCTGTCGTGTTTTCATATTTGCCGTTTTGTTTTCCTATTTGCTGTCGTGTTTTTCTATTTGCTGTCGTGTTTTTCTATTTGCTGTCGTGTTTTTCTATTTGCTGTCGTGTTTTCCTATTTGCTGTCGTGTTTTCATATTTGCTGTCGTGTTTTCATATTTGCTGTCGTGTTTTTCTATTTGCAGTCGTGTTTTTCTATTTGCTGTCGTGTTTTCATATTTGCCGTCGTGTTTTCCTATTTGCCGTCGTGTTTTTCTATTTGCCGTCGTGTTTTCCTATTTGCCGTCGTGTTTTCATATTTGCCGTCGTGTTTTTCTATTTGCCGTCGTGTTTTCCTATTTGCCGTCGTGTTTTCCTATTTGCCGTCGTGTTTTCCTATTTGCCGTCGTGTTTTTCTATTTGCTGTCGTGTTTTCCTATTTGCTGTCGTGTTTTTCTATTTGCCGTCGTGTTTTCCTATTTGCCGTCGTGTTTTCATATTTGCCGTCGTGTTTTCATATTCGCCGTCGTGTTTTCATATTTGCCGTCGCGTTTTTCTTATTGCTGTTGTGATTTGCACTTCAGGGCCACCGTACAGATGTTTATTAATGTGCATTATTATTTGCTTATATTTCAGAACCACATCCAACTTCACATGTAATTTTGGTCACTATAACCGTAAGGTTAAATTTTCATACCGTTACATTCCTAATGTGTTTTATACCATCATGCTCCAAATGGTCACAGTCTACTGTGACCCATCAATCCTAGACACACTGTGTATATGCCCACAAGCTCTTTCAGAGGCATGACTTTCAGTAATCTTCAGAAAACCTTACAGCACAAAGAACAAAATGTAGCATTAGAATATAATGCAAAACACTAAAAAAATTCCTTCTACATTAATTGGGGATGCAAGTTTTTTTTATCGATAGCCGACCCCATTAACCGATCGTTAACTGTTAACCGACAAGCAAGCAACAGAGTGCCAGTTTGCCTGTACAGGAGGCTTGGACATAATTTCCGCACTCCGTGTCCCCGGACAGCTGCTGACTTGTACCAGTCACGCAGCCACGATGTTCCGTGCGCTGTCGTGAACACATGCAGCCACTTTTCTGGAAACGCTCGCACGACCGACAAGTCTACAGCGGTTTGTGGTGTGTATGTCTGAGCCTGTCTCAACCGCATCCCTCTGCAAGGTTGTCAGCTGTGTGTCTGCCTGGCATACTCTGTGTGTAGGCCAATTCACCCCCAAGCCCTCATCGATAGTGGCATGTGTCACGTAGCTCTCCGTTGTGTGCACCGTCCAGCACAGAGCCACAAGCAGAAAAAGAGCAGCTTAAAACAAATCTTGCATTAGCAAGTTAACTAGCAGTTAAGAAATAGTGTATAGCCTTTTTTTTCTTTTATCATGCAAAAAAGTGGTATAACTTTTATTTTGTTTTAATATTGTTTTTAACTGTTTAACTGCTAGTATTAAATCGGTCAAAACTAGTATTGTAGGTTAACATTTGAACCATTAATCATAACATCCCTAACATTAATACTAATCTATTTTTTTTTTTCATTATTATCCTGGGATCTCCACCATCAGTCTTACTTAACTTAGACAGTCACACTCCTCCCAAACATAGTGATGAGTATGGCAGTAAGACTGCCTCACAGACACATTTAATTTGGACAGGTGTCGAGGAGGCTTGCAATAAGGGGACAGGCAGAGGCGTGGGTCAGAGCAAGTCTGCTGTACTGCAGATGTCAGGCTTGTCTCTCATTGACGTGGAAAGCCTGTATGCCTGCTTTCAATTTTACTTGTCAGACTGCAGCCATTGCTGCAGCAGCATGACATGACTCCAGCTTGGATTTTCATCACTGAAGTTGTACCTTAATTTTATTAGTTGAAAAGCCATTGGTATTGGCCGTATTTGTAGTAGTATTAAGGCTGATTTATAGTAGTACATAGGCACTGGGCATTGCGATAAGTAAATTTGAATACATTAATAAATAGGCATATTGAATGTGCAAATATGTAAACAAGAGAAATAAAACATTTCTGGCTTATAAACTCCTCAGAGGGATCGAAAATACAATTTAAAAAATGCAGAGTAAGCAATGTTTTCATGTGCGTCGTCCATTGCATTTTGGACAACACAGCGCTTACACTAATTTGGTCCTTAACCATAAGCTCTGCCAAATGTTTAGTAACACCTGGTGGCCAGAGGTGTCAAATCCAGACATCTGTTCATACTTTAATAATACTCTAGGTAATTTATCATATCATTAACAGCCAACCACACATATAATGTCACAAAAAAATTATAGTTACTGTAGTCATGACATCCTACTTAAACACGGGCAGGCACTAACAACAGCAGTAGAGATACTGTTGACGTGTAGTTACACTTATTTCTTGGCATTACAACAGAGATGGCAGATAAGGTAAAGCTAAGTGACAGCATAAAGAGCTTGGATAGTTTTGCTTTTCAGACACAAACACACTGCATATCATTCTCACTTGTTATGAAGCATTTGCTACACACATAACACTAGGTGTGTGATGAAGCGGGGTCCCCCTGTTTGCCTGAGGCATCCTGACATCTGATAGTTTGAAGCCATAGCAGTTTTCTTTCAGGCTCTGTCTTGGGATATGAAGTGTGAAAACCTGAGCTCTGGTATTCTTCGTGTTGGAGGTGTGTCCTGGGACACAAAATCTTTTAGGCATTATGCTGATTCTTGTAAAGTGTTATAAAATCTGGTATATAAAAAACATGTCTCCAATGAATTGTGTTCATATTTTAAACGACCAATTTGAACAGCTATTCCTTCTTATACAAGCTGTAGCTTGTTTCACTTAACAAACGAGCAATATGTGCTATGCATGTTTCATACACATCACTGATTGTATTGTGTGCAATTTAATTAATTAAATCATTATCTTGCAGTATTAAATTATGCAAAAGTGTACTTTAGGTATTGCATAGTTTAATTTGGTCTTAACCCTGATGCATGTCTTGTTATGACATCCAATGACTTCCTATCACCAAACCTTTGACCACACATCAACACAAGATGTCCCTGGAATTGCAAAGCAGTGTGTCAAATCACAGCATTATCTGTCAACTCCATATCAGTCTTATCCCAGCTGCAGTTGCTGCTTCATCTTTGAAGTCACTGTGCAATAGTGAAACAAATGAAGTACTGATGAATAAAAAAAAAAAAACCTTTGGAGTCCTCCAAAGGGGACTTTTATATTTTCCCCTCTGTGCCATGGCCGAAAGCAATTCTAAATTAAGTGCATGACTATAAAGACTGCTGGCTGTCTATCTGAAAACACCCATATGTGAAGTGAAATTGTTTGACACTATTATACTGCAAACAGGCATCAAGAATTACTGTATAATCACTCCATATGGAATAGAAAGTGCTTCAATTTCATTTTATTCAATTTTTGTATCCAAGAAGAGTTACAGTGACCCAGATGTTTACCCAAGTAGTTTTAGTTGCAAGCTTAACCTTATGTTATGTACTGTACAGTAGATGCCATGTGTAGATATTGTAAGAACAAACAACTGAAAAATTGGCAGTATGATGTATCTGATATATTATTCGGATTTCGAAAAAAATACATATAAATATATATAAATTAGCATGTTACTGGGATTAAAGTTATAATCAAGTCCTGGTTGATTTGGCAACACTCATTGTTACTGGTGGTGGCCACAACTGCAGTTTAATAGTACAGATCTCAGAATTTCGCTCCTTGAACAGCTACTGCAACCAAACAAACACACTTTAAAAAAAAAAATAAAAAAAAAATAAAGAAGTCTGCCATTAATTGATGCACTCAGTGTAAGTGCATTTGCACACAAGAGCCTCGCTAAGGAGTTCACTGGGGCTGATACCTTATTTCATTACAATATTTATAACTGATCTGCACTATCTAGGACTGATCTGCTGTCAAAAATAGTTAAGATGAAACACAAATGTCACAGGACTTGGACAATCACCAAGCCGCTGTAGTTGTGGGCCACACTCCAACATCTTAGATGAAGGACATGTGCCTGCAGATGTTGTTCTTCACCTATCTTTGCTTTGGGCAAGGGCAAAGCTAAGGCAATGGAGTGACATCGCCATTTGTGGCTCACCTCAGCATAGTGACTAGATAGCCAGCGGTCATATGTTTTTTCCCCAGGATAGACCCAAGTAGGATGTTTGGCCAGGGCTTGAGTTCATTAAGGCCTGGTTTACTTCCAAGAAAGAAAAAAGAAAAATTCTCAGGCACTATGGCTAACTTTGTATGCAGATATTTGCAGGTGAAGGCAGAACCCAAACTTTATACTTCTAAGCACATCAATTAAGAGAGTATTTTAAGTAAAATCTTTTTAAATTTTTAAGGATTAAGTATTTTTCTTAAGAGAAAAAACAATGTTACCTGTATGAAGATCCTGTTGAAGGAATTATTGTTATGCATCAATATTTCTCCAACATTAGGTACTATGCACTGTATGTTAAGATGGAGTTCAGTCACTTACAGGTATCTGGCAACGCTCATGTGTCATATCAAATATAGATGTCCGACAAACAGCACACCACAAATCTGAACTGCTGAATGTCCTTAAATGTCTGTCTACAAATATTACAAAAAAAAAAATGAAAAAGTTTCAAATATTTGTTAGAGGATAGAAAATAGAAGGAGAAAATGCTGTCTGGCTAGTTGAGATGAATGTGACATCTAGATAGCTGATTGAAATCACAGGGTGCATTATCAGACCCTTTTCTTGAGAGAATGTAGTCCTTATCAGCCCTTTAATTGTTTCATACATGCAAACAAACCACTGATTAACAATGTCACTGTTGTATGCTATTTTAATGTAATGGATGATTACTAATAAAGGGTGTAAAGCTGACAACCCTTTTAGTCACACTGGCCAATCAGGCAGCCAGTCTCAGACAACTAATGCTACATGACTGTAAATGTTTTTGCCTTTTCTTAGCATTCGGAATGTATTCCACAACTGTTTCTTGACGAGATCGGTGTCTGGGCTCCAGAGTAATCAATTTATAGAAGTGATGCTCAATGTCTGTGAATGTTTTGTTTTTCTTTCTCAGCATCAATAATTTTCTTCCACATATATATTCCACATATTATTTGGCAGAA
The DNA here is from genome assembly GCF_008315115.2 of Sander lucioperca. Lineage (NCBI taxonomy): Eukaryota > Metazoa > Chordata > Actinopteri > Perciformes > Percidae > Sander > Sander lucioperca. The sequence continues at coordinate 30,798,982 of NC_050175.1, forward strand.
TGACAAAGAACACCATCCACAATAGCAAGTGAGGCTTTCGGAGCTGGCGAAACAGAAGTAACCTAGATTGCAATTTTCTCATCCAGCTCTTGCTTATATTATGTCTCCCTCTCACACATACACAACCCCTCCCTTTCTCTACACATTCACATGCAAGTACATTTACATTTTGCCACAGATAGTTTGCAATAACAGATGTTTCTCTGATAGTTTGTCATTTTCAATGTGGCAACTTCTAAGGGGGACTAGGGTTTGGAAAATACACAATACAACTATTTTTACAGAACTGTATGACTAAGCTATCTATCCAACCTGCCAGCTGTCTGACGCCTCACAACAGACAATCCTGTCTATCTGATCAAGTACACAAGTGTCTCTGATCTAAAACTTTTCTCTGTGGCAGCCCATCATGATAATGATATTCTTATATATCCCACCTACTCTATCCCTCAAGTGTACTGTAATGAAGCCACAGTAGTGGTTTATAAAAAGTCAAAAGAGAGTTCCTTATCAGTTTGACAACATAGCAGTATTGGTAGAAGTAATATCCATAAATTGAAGTCCAGCACAGGGCTCGACATTAAGGCGCGTCCGCTTGTCCGGGACAAGTGGATTTTTTTGTAGGGCAAGTGGAAGAGAAATTTACTTGCCCCACTTGACAAGTTAAAACTCAAACTAAATAAAATTAGGGCTGTCGGCATTAATCGTTAATTAATCGCAGTTAATCGCGATGCGATTAAGGGCCGAGCATAATGCGTTAATTTTTTTTAATCGTATTAATTGCATGCCGCCATTTATTAATTTATTTTCACTTCACTCGGCTTTGAGTTGCCTATGCTAGGCTTTCAACAGGCTACTATTTTGCCGTACTTCCTCGTAACACATCCTGCTGCTGCAGGAATTGCAACACGGATTTCGGTGCCTCATTCTGGTGCCACTGATATGTCTGCACTTCTCTCTGATGCTCTGAAACAGACGTTACAGGCAACAGAAACATTGCTGCACGTGACGCTAGTTAACACTATACTCGACAGCAGCTAACGATAGCCTACTGCTAGCTAGTAGCTGGATTAAACACGGTTACAATGCTGACAGCTAACGCTAAACGGTGTAAAGTTTGTCTGTATTTCACTGTAGAGGATTCCGACACCGGGATGTAACAATCTGCAGCTGCTGCTGTCGGAAAAACACAGACGGTGCGTTCAATGAAACTGGTAATTTACAGCCTCGTGGTGCATTCAAAGTTGTTGTTAAATGCCCTTTTCCCATCTGGTGGTTGTTTTTGTCATTCAACAGCTATTTACTAGTGAAAATAAATTAAGTTATTGTTACATTATTATTAAAACATTTAATTTTGACGATATGGCCTTAGAAATAAACAAGCCATTCTTTAATGTCGCCAACTGTTACCCTTCTTTTTTTTTTTTTTTTTTACTTTCTTAAAAAGTATCAGGCACCGTTAAGGCACCGGTACCGTTTTAAAAGTACCGCTTTAGCACCGGTATCCAAACCAAACAATACCCAACCCTAATATTGACTCTAGATTCAAATGTGTGACTAGATTAAATATATAATAAACAAATACAAATCTTAAAATCAAGTTCATAAAGTCATTTTCTTGCATTCATTTGATTCCCAATCAAGATACACTGGTAAGAATTGCTTTCCATTGTTAATATGTACTTAAAAACAGTTCTAAAATGCAAAATAATAGAATTTTAATCATGTGATAAAACATGTGATTAATCGCGATTAACTATAGAACTTCAACGATTAATCGCGATTAAGAAAATTTTATTGTTTGACAGCCCTAAATAAAATGCCATGTTACTTCACGTTATGTGCCACTCATTACATCTATGTTACCGATTTTATTTTACCGATTTGAAACAAATACATTAACTAACGTTAGACCCAGTGGCAACGGGTCAGCGGACCGCTAACGTTAGACCCAGCCCGCTGTTTAGCTCATTCTCTGTAAGCAATGCAGCATGAAAGCACGGCAGAACCAGCAAGCCAGCCAGCCGGTGTTAGTTGGCTAACGTTAGCTTGCTAACTCCGCCTTAACGTTACCCCGTCGCCACATCGTTCACAGAAAACGAGCCGGATACAGATGTCACTCGTGGAGATAGCAATGTGCTTTGTGTGGATGAAGCATTAAGTTAATTTGACTCATTTAGCGGCTGGCTCTCTGCCTCGTAGCGTTACTACTCCACTGCTCGTTTGTCCGTCAGTTACTGTAAAACCTCAGCTCCACAACTTGCTGGATTCAATATCAGCTAATAATCAACTGTAAAGTAGCTACACCTTTTAAAGGATCCCTTGGTAAATCCATAGACTGTATATAAGAGTGGACCAACAGATCCCGTTGCTCTGGACGGAGACCAGTGAAGGCCATTAGAAGCACTTTTCCAGTGAGCGCCGAGCGTTACTGCGCAGCCTCCAACTGAGAGAGACGACGTAAATGTGACGTGAGCAACGTGTCTGAAAGTTGTAAGTCTTCTGGTAGCTGTGCCAAGAGAAATCTCAATCATTCCCAATCTTGCAGAGACAGAGAGCGTAGGTATATGTAAGGAGATAACATAGGTACAGGCTACTTATTGCTAACTAAAATGCTTGTTAACATTAGTAATTAAACTTAAACAGCTAATGTAAGTCGAAACTGTCTGCGACCTTCTCCTGTACTATACGGTAAATCCTCTACTATGCGATAGTACATCCCGTGGTTATGACACAATCGTTAGCCTATTTTTACAAAAACGTCTGCTACGGAGCCATAACGTGAGATACAAGGTAATGGAGCATTTTATACATTGTCGTGTTTCTTTAGAAATAAACAATGGACAAATAAAGTCTTTAAACGCTTCAGATGTAAAGTTATTCAGTGGCGTCAAAATGAATGGCAGTCAATGGAATGCTAATAGGGGGTGAGTGCTTATTAGCATCAAAATGGCGCCATAGGAGGTTCGGGTTGTGAGGAGACGCTTACCGCCTTGGGTAAATCAGCCTCTGCCGGGTAGTGAAATTGTAGAAAAAAAAAGTTAACACCAACATTTAGTGGCAAAATCCATTGTTATGGCTACAAAATTATTTTAGATACAGTATAAGTTCAAGTCACCATTACCTCTGGTGATACACTGCACACCGGCATGAAATGTATTATTTTGTATTATGGAGTCTGGAGATCCTTTTTTCTTGTTGAAGGGGAAATCTATTGTTGGGACACATTTGTTTCTACTGTTTCAAGTGAATTGTATTAATGTTGATAGTGTTTGGATGCTTTCAACGGTTTGTTCGAATTCTGCATTAGCAAAATAAAAAAAAAAACGTTTTATTATAAAACCCAGACAAGTGACTTTTGTGCATGGACAAGTCAAACATAAATGTACAAGTGCCTCAAAAAGTTAATGTCAAGCCCTGCAGCACACCTGAGAGGTATGTATGCCACAATATAACAGTGTTAAAAAAAGAAGCTGTGCAGTATTTCTTCCTTTAACACATGTATTTTCTTTTTTCATTGCCCTGACAGCTGACTGGATTAGAGGTTGGCCACTTCACTGCTTTTACCTAATAACCACCCTCAACATCTATTGTAACTCCTCAACTATTGGAAAAGCTATATTGATCCTGAAAGAGAACTGCTGCCACAAAATGGATTTCTATCAGTGTTAACTAATAGTGTGCAGGCATGTGAAGAAATCGTTGACCCTGAGACCTCCAACAATGTTGTTCACATGTAGTTTTTATGCTGTTGTGTCCCATCACATTTTTTTGAAGCGGTTGAAGATATTCCAGACTCATCCATCTGCTCAAACTGTAACAATCAAAATTATGAGATAAAAAAGTCATAATTGTGAGATACTTTCACTCAACATTCAAATAAGTAGCTATTTGGAAGAGGTTCTCCTATTCAGTTAGACACAGAAATGGATTGTGAGTACATCGAGGACTACTTTAAAGGTGGCTTTACAACAGACAAGATTCTTCATGTGCTTGCTGATTCACATGGGATTTTACTAAGCAAACGCACTCTTGAAAGGATATTAAGCAAGAAGCAGCTCTGGCATAGAAAGAATAAAACTGCTGTGGCTGAGGTAGCAACCTTCATTGAACTTCAACTGGAAACATCTAGTCAGTGTTATGGTTACAGATGGATGCACCAAAAATGTTGGTTACATGGAATTGTGACTGACAGAGAAACAGTATGAATATTGCTACAGTTATTGGATGGTGAAGGTGTTGATCTGAGGTCAAGAAACAGACGGCGAAGGCGTGTTTACCACAGCTGTGGTCCAAACTATGTCTGGCACATTGACGGCTACGACAAGCTTAAGCCATTTGGAATTGCAATCAGTGGATGCATTGATGGGTTTTCCAGAAAGATGATATGGCTTGAAGCTTACAAAACAAACAATGACCCAAAGATCATCGTGGCTACTGTGCTGTGATCAATGCCGGTGGGTGCCCTGCCAGACTCGAACAGAAATGGCCATATGGCTGAAATGCAGTGGTTTTTGCATTTTTCTGAAAACCAAGCTGAAACAGACAGTGTAACCTTTGGTCCAAGCACTGGAAATCAACAGATTGAATGATGGTGGTTGATCTTGCGAAGTGAGTGTGTCCAGTTTTGGATGGACCTATTTGACAAACTAAGAGAAGATGGCTACTTCTCAGACAACTTCTTGGACAAGTCTTTGATCCAGTTTTGCTTTCTTCAAACAATACAGGTAATTGTCACGTTATGAGATAAAAGATTGCCCACTAATATTTCAAAGAGCCAGAAATTACCATGTAAAGTCATTGCAAGTGTTCGGTGCAGAAAATGAATTAATTATTTTTCTGTTTGACAAAAACAATATGTGGGTTAAGGAACAGTATTCAGAGTAGCTTTGCATCAAATAAGTAGGCATTATTTAGAGTGTGTGTTCAAGGACTTCCCATGTGATGAAGATGTATTCCATATCTGTGTGGACCTAATGTCAGAGTATAATCTGAAATTAACAAATTATATTTTTGAAACAGTTAACCTATATATTGAACTCAGACAGCTGATAAACAATGAACTCAATCTAGATCATTAATTTTCCTGGGTCTGTGTCATATTTTATATTCCAGAAAATGTTTGCGTCCTGTTACATTCAAGGACAAATTGAAACTGGCATACTGATTGCAACTGTCAAAATTATTATATACCGTTACTGTGTTTTCACCTGTGATGAATGCAGATATAATGGTAGCTATTTCACACATCAAAAGATGTACTAAATATTTTCAATTCTTTCTAACAGAATATATGTACATACAACAAATTACTTTTTGTCCTTAGACTGACTATTTGTAAGAACGGATTAAAAATGCAAGATCCACACATGTATTAACTGAATTTTTTATTCACATATTTAAAGAATCACATCATACAAAACTGCATATCATTTCATTTTAACTGCAATTTAATCTAAGTTTATAATAGTAACCCATGTATTGGCTTATGGAATGGTTGAACATGTCCAGTTGTCTTTTGTTAACAATAAGAGCACCTGAATAAAGTAAAATAGTGCTTGAAGTGTGAAATTAAAATAATAATAAAAAAAAAATACATACATTGTAACAAGATAAGACCAATAATGTGACAAGTACTTACTTGTTTTTTATGAACAAAAAAATCATTTTAAATGAAGGTATTCTGGGTGAAATGAAATGAGTGCTCAAATAATAAGTTATCTTCATCAAGAAAATTGTAGTTGTATAGTTAATGGCATACCCTGTTATTATAAATATGGAAAAAAAATATATGTAAGTGAGCAGCCTTAGTTTATTTGCAACAGTGAAATGTTGGAACCCTGCTGTGCAGCTCACTTATATCGACAGAAGTTATAGTGAGAGAACCTGATGTATAGTGGTGTTTTCTCAAAAAGAACAGTGTGGCTGGTTGTTCTGTGTGCGTTATGGAGGTTAGATGAATAGCAAATGTTTTTAAATTTGAACACACAAGTTGTAAAAAGTTAAATGTATCAAATAGACCACAGACAGTTTCCTCCATTTTTCTCTCAAAGCCCAAATGAATCAATACATGGCATGCATTTAATAACCATAACAGTAAGCTGTCTAAAATAACTAATTTAACCTCAGGCGTATTGGTGAAGTCTAGCAATATAAATCATCAATCTTAAAGTGCTCATAGTGTGCTTTTTCCCTTTCCTTTATTGTGTTATATATCTTTTTGTGCACATTATAGGTTTACAAAGTGAAAAAGCCCAAAGTCCACCCCAAAGGGACTTACCATCTTACAGAGAAAACACTGTTCACAAACTGCTCCAAACAGCTCTATTGTAGTCCAGCCTTTACTTCCGTGACAAACGTGCGTCACTTTGTAACACACGTTATAATGCTCGCCTAGCTGCTAGCATGGCACACTCTCATACTCTGCAACTGACAAGCTAGCAGTACTTATTGCGCATGTGCGACTCCCACCAAAGATGGTACAGAAGTGAGATGTCTCACTCTGTAGCTAAAACAGAGAGCTCAACACACAGGGTGAAAAGAGGAGCTGCAGCAATGTGTAGTAACAAATATATGGTGTTTTCTGAAAATCAAACCACATAAACCTATTCTGGTACAACCTCTAAACACAGTTATGAACCTGAAAATGAGCATAATATGAGCACTTTAAATTATTTCCTTAACTGAGATATTCACAGTACATTCTCTACATTGAAACATAGCACTTACAAAACAAAACTGGCAAAAAGCAGCAGAAAAATATCAGCTTGTTGAAGCTGTGGCACTCAGTACGGTCAAACAATGTAGCTGTAGTACTTCTATCACACAGTAAGTAAGCCAAAAATCTGAAAAACCTACAAAGCCTAAACATCGACCTCTGATGGCAGTCCAGTTTCTGTTGGCTGAAGTCTTTGCATTTTAGACAATGTCCATTACCTACACATTGCTTTCTAAGACTTTGTTAATTTCATGTCGAAAATCTGGGTAGTTGTCATAACTGACTGGCAACTCCAGATAACAGCCACATGTATGAGCAACAGATCTTCTCTGAAATCCCTGAACTTGTGTGAAGCTGACAGTGATGCTCTTTCCTGTAAACAAGTCTGATCCAGTGCAAAATCTGAGGAAAGAGGAGAGGTGCTGAGTGTCTGACTCTGTAAGGTATGTACTTACATACTTGACAATTTGTTTCTCCTGGGCATTCTGGGTACTGGGGTAAGTAATTGATCTTATGATCTTTCGTGATGTTGGTTATAGCTCTTCATAGACTGCTGCAATCCCTTTCAGCTCTGATCTAACAGGTGCAAGCGTGTTGCTCCACAGTTCAATCACAAAAGCAGGCTCTTGAATCAGTTTTTGGTGAGCAAGCTCCTTCAAGATTTGCTCAATGTTATTTGCTGTTGGAAGCCTCCGGCAGTTGTGATTATCCATGATTTCTTCTTGGTCAACAACTCCAAAATCTGAACGACAAGATTCAAAGATCACTCGCTCAGACTCTGACACATACGTGAAAAAGCTGTCCACAAGATCACGCTTTACAAAGCCCAAAACAGCTTGCTCCAGAAGTACAGGTGCCAGTTTTACATGAAGGTACTTCTCTTTTTGCCAGCCAAGTGTGCTTATTCGACCTACACTTTCCCATTCTTGTATCCCAAAATCATGAGGTAGGTATGACACTTTTGAAGCCATTTCCCATCGTGCACTGCTCATAAAAGTAATTCCAAAATCCTGACAGTACATCTCTCAAAACACCTCCATCATTCACAGCCTTTCCAAGCTTTCCATCAGGAAGAATAACTTGAAAGTAAATGTTGTCCTCCGTGATGTTTTCCACGGAAAATACTTGAATAAGTTCTCTAAGAATCTGTCCATGATGAACAACAATAATTTTCTTCACTCCTTTTTCTCGGACTGGCTTGTTCCTGCAACAAATCCATGGAAGGAGGCACGGGGTGTTCAAAAGACCCTGAGACAAAGGCAAGGTATCATCAAGACTGGAGTACTCCATCCCAGAAATGCTTTCTGTGTGGAAAGTCACAATGCCACTATCCTCTAAAGTATTTACATGAAGTAATGTTTCATGTTCTGGCAAACTAGATGCATCAGTTGGGTTGACTGTGGTGTAAAGAAGTGAAACACTCTCACTGCTTGCATTTGCAAATACTGTATCACTTCCAACAAAAATGCCATCTGAAGTATTTATCTCCAACATTTCAGTTGCAGAAGTGTGGAAAGTGGTGGTATATATTAGGGATGCACCGATCCGACTTTTTCAGTCCCGATACCGATGCCTGGGCTTTGTGTATCTGTCGATATTCAATACCGATCCGATACCGTTGTTGAATTAATAATACACTGTATACCCTCCACCTTATACCTTCCTTCCACCATGTGGAAGAGACTAAAGGCACCAGACTTTCCTAACTAAACATTACTTTCCTAACTAAGACAAAATAACATAGATTGTAATGTATTGAATTCTTATTTATTTGTACACTCAACTCTTCCATGCGACACACGTGCGACAGAGGGAAAAAAAAATAACAAAACTGGATCGGCCCGTGGATCTGTTAATTTTTCCGATCCCCGATCCAGCTATTTTGTCAATATCGGGACCGATATCCGATCTTAATATCGGATCGGTACACCCCTAGTATATATCAGGTCCGTCATGTGTCTTTTCACCTTCTTGTGCAGTTGCACCCCTATTCTTCTCCAAATTTATGTCACTGTCAATGTCTCTTTTCTTAGTTGTTAAATAGAAACGTAAGATAGGTAACTTCGTCTTTTCATACAGTTCCCCGACTAATGAGTTCTGCTGAAAGTCAGTTAAATCAATGTCAAAATCAGTAAGGCTTCCCTTCGCATTTTTTTCACCTGGAAAAAAAACACTGCACAGCTTTTTCAATCAAGTTCTGTTTTTTACTGTCCTTTGGGACACACTCTTTTCTGGATCCCCCACCCTTTTTGGTGCATACCTGCACAAATTCCTGTTCTCTGAAATGCATCCATCCCATCTCAATTTTTCTCTGATTCTTTTGAGCATTCTTTGGAGGGGTTGTACGCTCTCTTTCAGGCATATGATCACATTTGTATCTCGAGAGCTTTCCTCTGAGTCGCTCAAAGATTTTTGACTTGCGACTGCAAGGTTCTTTTTCCTTCCGTCTGCAGTATCCAAAAACAGCCAGTCAATCACCATAGGATGGAAGATACTCTTTTAGCTGGTCATCTCTCATGAGGTGTATGACACTGGCATCAATCTTAAATGAAGAAATATTTATTAAATTCTATGGTCATGCATTAATAATAAAAATAAACAACTGCATATACAGCATCAGATATTTACAAAGCTCTTCCAAACTTTGGTTTTTAATGCTTATGTGTGATTTGTCAAAATTAAACTTTTTCTTATATTAACTACCTTATCTTGTTCCATTCGCTGAACGTCTTCCTCAGGCACATGCCGTGACCTTAAGTAATCACTTAGCTCATCCATCTTGTGACAGTTCAAAAATCCTCTACAGCTATGTTGAATGAAATTAAAGTGTTTATGTTTATATATATATATATATATATATATATATATATATATATATATATATATAAGTGCCTGTACGTGATTTCAGACTCGGCAAGTAACATTAGCCGAAATATCAATGCAATAACTAATGCTATACATGCTAGCTACCTTGGCATACGTATACAAGGCGCTTGAAACGGAAATTAACGGTATGGACCATATAACATTACTGTATAAAATAGGCAACATTATTGCATTAGCATGTGCTTAAGAAAAGCTAGCTAAACTGGAAAGCGACAGAGGACAACTTAGTGCACACGTACAGTAACAACACGTTAACGGCATAACTTTTCAAATCAATATAACGTTAGGTCTTTATGGCACTAACGTTACGTTACATGTAGGCCTATCGTCACTTAGTATGTTAGGATATTGTAGCTGTAATAACACTTACCAGCTCTTGATTAAATAACTATGTGTGCAGGCTAGGATTGCATGTCGTTTGAATGGTTAGGCCAGAAAGGTGAAGCCAGGGACCGAAGCACTGGACCGAAGTGACCTTTGAAAACCTAACAGTCTCCGTTTGAAGACGGCGCCAGTGAGACTGGCGCATGCGCAAATCTTATCTCATAATTATGACTTTTTTATCTCATAATTTCGACTTACCAAGGATATATTTTTATTATCAAGACAAGGTTTTCATCAATTTCTTTATTTTTCACTGGCGGAAATAGGCTTCCATAACATCAAAACACAACAGTGAATATAAAGAGAGAGAGGGACCACTACACTAATCATAAATATGTGCATAGTTTGCTTACAAATAAAACTATTTTAGGAATACGGCCTCACTTTGTAGAAAACTGAGGTGGCCTTTATCATATAATGAATATCCAATCAAGAAGATTAAGTAATAACACACAATGCTATACTAATAATGGAAGTCATGCAAAACTCTAATGCTTTTAAATGAAAATGTATGCTTGCATGAACGGTCATATATTAGGATTTGAGTTAGGTTATTAGATTAGGATCATGGGGGGATTTTATTCTTATGTCAGTGTTCAGGAAAATACTGACAAGAAATATTTTTGAACTAGTCTGGTAATGGCATTTTCTGCTTAAATAATGTGACATATTTCCCCCCTCTCCTTAAAACCAGAAATAAGATAGCATATATATTAAGATGTAAGCATTCTGTGAAAGAAAGCTCGAGACATTAATAATGAATAAAAGGAAAAAAATATGCAACCAAAAGTGTGACATAAATAGGCACAAAGTTACAAATATGTTTGATATCAGGGAATTAAGAATAGGGAGATTTGGGAGATTCCTCTTGCGTCCCAGCACATTGTTTTGGTGAAGTCGTTGTGTAAAGACCGTGTTCTCTTAGCTTGAATCAAAGCTAAGAGAACATGGTCTTTACACAACGACTTAATTAACAAGTAAAGCCATTCATAGATAAGAATACAATTTCAGTGAGAATTCCACACTACATGCTGAGCAGTTGTAGTATGCAGCAAATGTAATGTACAAAATGTGAAAAATTTCCCGATAAGCAAGCCAATAAATCAGAGTTGTCATTTCTCAGCATCCAAAAAGGGTGGAAAATAACATAACAGAAATCTGCTGCAAAACAAAGCCTTGAGACAACGGCAACTGTGAGATTCTTCGATAACTAAACTGGTCTGCGGAGATAGTTTTTGTCTACGAGTTAACATTTCGCTGATAAATTTTATTTTTGTATTTTTTTTTTGTAAGTTCTTTATAATGCTAAATGATAAAACTATTTTCAGTAATGATAAGCTCTGCATTAACATTATGTTTCCTGACTAGTTTACCTATTATTATACTGAAACAATTCCTATAGTTTATTTTGTCTTTATTTCCCAACTGAAAACATCAGTCTCATACATTCTCATTAGGGATCCCTCGCAGCAAGTCATGATATGCATTTCCAGTGTCTCCCTGCTTGCCAGTAAAGGTACAGCCCGGTGACACTCAGGGGACTGATGATTGGAGTGATGGCAATGCCACTGAGAAAAGGATCCCTAAAAGGTATTTTCAGGGGAATGTGCTGTAGACAGCAGAATGGCCTCCATTGCCCCAGGGATATAAAAAAGAAGAGAAAAAGGGAGACATTTCAGAGCTAGCCAATGATGGTGTTTACCATCAAGGAGCTTTCCAAGAAAGAACTGAAAGTCAACAGTTAGTCAACAGTAAGAGTACTTAAGAAATGAAATACAGCAATGTTTAGTCTCAAATGCTGTCTGAGTGCAGGTTTTCGTCTTTTAAGTCATGATTTAATTAGAATTTGTAGTCAAGGGCATGATCAGCTTTGACCATTTGTTTCCCTTGTTTTTCTTTTCCAAAAGAGAAAATGGTGAATATAAAAATACTTTGAAAAGTTGTTTTGATTTAGACAAAAATCTTGTGGTTGAGAAATCAAAACAAAGTTGATAAACTGCTGACAAGACCTCATTGTGCACTTGTAAAATGTGATTATTAGATGCAGCAACTGACTGTGGCTGCCTGTAGGGTACCAAAGGTTCTCAGAGATTTTGTTTGTTTCTGAAGATCCAAAAAGGAGAAAGCAACAGAATTGCTTTAAATTACAGGTCGCTAAATTATAACTTATTGCAAATTAAACTCTAACAAAATTAATTATGCTGTATTGGTGATGTTATTATTCATTGTAACAAATATTCATACACCAATACATATACATACCAGAGGCAAGTATGTTTTATAGATTACTCATTAAGTAATCTATAGTAATTCTTCATTAGCAATTAGATATCACATTTACACAGGACAGTAGGATCCATCACAAACAAACACACAATGTAGTTTTTGAGATTATCTGTTGCTAGTTAATTTAGCCAGCTCTCTGGTAAATAAAACCAGTTAGCTCTCTGATAGGAGCTTGCATGTTTAAGCCTGCATCTTACAAAACACCTGATAATATCCATAATATTATTTTTTGCTATAAAAACACAATTATTCGCTTGAACATATAAGGGTCAGTTTTCTTTCCTGATATGGCCAAACCAGTGTGCCTAAATCGATATAGGGACATGAGTTAAAAGTAGGGCTGTCAGCGTTAACGCGTTAATCGCGATGCGATTAAGGGCCGACGCGATGCGATTAATTTTTTTTAATCACATTAATCGCATGCCAGCATTTATTAATTTATTTTACAGTTCACTCGGCTTTGCGTCGTGCCTAACAGGCTACTATTTTGACCCTTTGCAGCACCGTTACTTATCATCAAGCTGCCACTTCCTCGTATCACATCCTCCTGCTGCAGGCATGATGGATAAAGACAGCAGCAATGAAATCCTGAATGGCGCTTTTTATTTTCCAAAACTCCCGAACGGCTCGTAGACAAGTCGAAAGCCATATGCACATTGTGTAAAGCCGAATTACAATATCACGAAGCACGTCAAGCTTGAGCTACCACCTACGGGAGTCGGCCAAAAAGGACGCCTCACACGCCGGGAGACGGCTGAAAAGCACACTTCATATGTTGGGAGGCGGCCGCAAGGCGGCCGCTAGGGACGAGACTACACAGAAAGGACGCGGAAAGGACGCGGAAAGGACGCGGAAAGGACGCCTCACATGCCGGGAGACGGCCGCGGGGGACGCGCGACAATAACGGGACAGTTGTGATTAGGAAGACTACGGGAAACAAAACGCCACACGCGGGACGCTGATCACTGGACGTCAGTGAGTAACATTATTTAGGAGTTATACACTATATTGACTCTAGTAAGGATAGGAATTTTTAGTTTTTTAGTTAGGTACTTGGAGGAATTGTGCAATAATGACAGATTCACGCATTTTTCTTTTGTTTACAAAAATAATAAATAACTACAAATCTTAAAATCAAGTTCATAAAGTAACTTTCTTTGCATTCATTTGATTCCCAATCAAGATACACTGGTAAAAATTGCTTTCGATTGTTAATATGTACTTAAAAGCTGTTCTGAAATGCAAAATAATAGTATTTTAATCATGTGATAAAATATGCGATTAACTATAGAAATTCAGCGATTAAAAAAAATTAATCGTTTGACAGCCCTAGTTAAAAGTCATCAAAATGAAACTTGAGTAAAACTAAAAGAGCAATGTATTAGAGATATTTATTGGAATTTAAAATTTCTTAGTTTGGCAAGCCACTGTGGCAGGTAGCAATTAATGTAGCTTTAAAGTGCCCATATTATAAAACAAAATCACTTTTTCTGGGATTTGTCGTGTTATGCTGTGTCTCTGGTGCTTCCACACACATACAAACTTTGAAAAAAATCTATCCATGCTGTTTAGAGTGAGATACAGTTTCTGAATGTGTCCTGCCTTCAGTCTCTGGGTGAGCTGTTCAAAATCGGCACAGCTTGTGACGTCACAAGCCAAAACGAGCTGGCTAACCGCAACCATTAGCTCGTAGCATGCTAACGCTAACGCTAGCATGCTAACGCTAGCATGCTAACGCTAGCATGCTACCTCGTTCTCAATAGCAAAGCACTGCTACAACACACACAAGTTCACCATAATCTACAAGAGAACTACTTACATGTGCGCCCTCATTTAGAAGTCTCCCAGCTAATCCTGCCTTGTAACTGACTGAAGTTATAGAAACAGCCTTTCTTTTACTGTCTATGGAGCTAGCTAGCTGACATGATCTACATCTGAGCTACTGCGCATGTGCAAGTGCAATCAAAGATAGTACAGAAGAAGAAGAAGAAAAGAGGTCTCACTCTGTAGCTAAAACAGAGACCAGCTGAAAAGAGGATCTGCAGCAGTGAGAGAGAGCACTGCAGTACAACAAAAATATGGTGTTTTTTGAAAATGAAACCATGTAAACCTATTCTGGTACAACCTTAAAATACAATTATGAACCTGAAAATGAGCATAATATGGCTGCTTTAAAGTAGTTCGTAAACTGTAAGAGGCTTGTAATCTAGAGGAACACAAAAAGCTTGGTTATTAAGGAAATTAATAACTTAAATAACTAAACTTTCCACAAATTCAGCTGAGTCATTGTTAACAAAACAAAAACAAAAAATATTGTTAAATACAAACACACAGTAAAGTCCCACCACAACTACCCTAAACCTCAACTCCACCTGGCCTTGGCCTACTCAAAACCTAAATAATGCATTCTAAAAACTGAAAAAAATGTGTTCAAGTGGTGTAGTCCAGTGGAGCAGGTCGCAACGACATACTGTATTCATATCATATCTGAGTGGAAACCTTTTCACCCACACAACATAACAGTAGGCCACACTTGCATGTAAAATCTATGCAAATGCACTGCTCACTCAGAATATGTAATTAATAGAGAGCAATTAAAATATGACTATAAAATATGTGTAAGGCACTGCATGTTAATTCAGCGCTTTAGGAAAATAAAAGCTCAGAGATCAATGTTTTCTAAATATCCTGTATGAACTATTAACTACTAGTGGAATTACTGATTCACAACAATTAAAACTAATTGTTGCCCAGTTCTGAATCCTATCCACATTAAGAATGCATTTGTGAATGCACAAAGCGATGCTAAAATGTAGAGTGGTAACAATGAAGTCAAATATGATGGGCAAAATCATTTCTAATAAATGTAAAACAGTTTGTATGTAAATATGAATTCAATGTTGTGTTGGTGTTTTAGTGGAGGTGGGACATTGACATTTCTGGTGTGAAATCGTAGGAGGGAAGTGTTAATTCCCTCCACCTTTTAATGTTTACATCCATTAGACAACAGCTGATCAGTGGAATCCAGAGCATATCTTGCATTTGTAACACTGTAAAATAGAATGTGATTGCTGCCTTAAGTCATGACATAGTGACTATCCTCGGTCTTTCTTCTGTTTCTCTATGCTGCACTGGTGTCGTTTTATTAGGTGACAGGCATTCAACTAAGACCGGTACTGACTAAGACGAGTCGATGACGAAATGCTACCGTCATCATTAAACGCTGACTGTGGTAATATCAACATGCTATATGGTTGACAAGAAAAAGAAGAAAAAAACACACACCGCCAGCGCCGACTGTCCTTGTCAGTCCTCGGTGTCTCGCATTGCCAGACCTACATACAGAGCGTTTTGTCAGTGCTGGAGGATAGTCCTCGGTCGGGTTCGGGCGGTTAATTAAAGTGGATCAGAACGACTCGGAACTGCACTCTGGCACCTTCAATAAATGAGTAAATTAATCAGATTTTAAAGTTTCATACATCAGTGTTTCATTCTGCAGCAGCGCACCGCCGTGAGTCCATGAACGAGGCAAATGTCTCCAGTTAGTTCACATGTCTGTAATAACAGCAGGACAGTTACGTGTTTGGCAGGACTAGATTAACTGAACTGTTCAATGTAGGACATTTGACACAGGAATAAGACTAAATTACAAAAAAATAGCTGACAAAATTAAGAGAGAAAACATTTTGACTGCTAAAACTAAAAAGCATTTTTGTCTGAAGACTTATTCTAAAATAGCTGCCAAAATTACAGACTGATCTCACAAAGTGGCGTATGTATGACACGCCAATTCGTATGCCGTTTTTGCGTGTTATCTTGACGCATAATCGTTTTTTAGCATGTTTATCAACGCCGTTTGGCCTCCATTGACCTACATTACATGTGAATTATCGCCACAGCGAGTAGTATGAAAGGACGGAGGTTGGTCGGGGTGGCGGATGGATAAAACACAGGACTTTCACCCAGGAGGGCTGAGTTTGCGTCCCGCGTGTGGCGTTTGTCAACCGTTTTTTTTTTTTTTTTTTTTTAATAAAGCCTTCCCCAATGTTCTTTTCCTAAACCCAACCGTTTATTGTTTTCCTAAGCGTGTGATGTTGGTCACCGTCGTGTTTTTGTCGTTTTTTTAGTGTTACTAAAGCCTTTCCCAATGTTCTTTCCCTAAAACCCAACCTTTTTTTTTTTTTACACACGTGACGTTCTCGTGATAGAAGATTAGATTTACATCCGCTGTATACAGCGTAGACATACATGTGGATAGCTCAAAATGGATACAGATAACACGCCATTTAGCTTTAGGAAAGTGGCGTGTATGTTTACGCAAAGTCATGATGCCATGTTGCAAAATTAACACTGCTCCGGCCCCAGTCGTGAAGGTCTGCTAAGTTTTGCAGGCCACTGGATGTCACTGTGCTTGCTGCATTTGAAGCCCCAAAGCTTGGAATCTTTTTTCAGCACAAACAGAAAGAAAGCCCCAAAGCTACATGAGGCTTCATCTGCCCATCACTAGTTTACTTCAAAATGTATTTCGTAAGGCAAATTAGTAGTATATGAATGCATTTTGCAGAACACAGGGTCGGTTTCAAGCTGTTAGCTAGTGATTATTGACTATAATTCTCACGTCTCTCCTAAATATGAATTGAAAACTTTTGCCCTTGCTCTACTGTGTGTACCATTTAATAATGTAGCTAGGTCAATAAAAATCTTGAGAAAAGATGATCTTCATGAAAATTGTGTGACCAGTGGGAGTGTCCTGTAGATACACAGCTTGTTTTCAGCCAGTGGGAGGAGGCACACTTAAAGCCTTTGGTTATTAAATAAAGGATGGGCCGCCACAGTTTTTAGAAATATCACCTTGTGAAGTTCTACATTAGAGGAGTTGTGGACTGTTATACGTCAGTGTATAGAGATCATTTTACAGGTTTTGCCTTAGAGAAGAAGAGATTAATGAGAAGGCAGCACCATTTGACGCCTAATGTTTGTCCACTATAACAAGCTTTCTGACCTTCAAGAATAGAAGTGTACAAGAGGGCCAAAAAGTGCCTTTCCTTATATTTTCTCCTTCCTCCATCCAACCCGCATAAAATAATTCCACAGATCGAATTTCATGCAGTATTTTGGTCTGAATTTTACCTGAGGACATCCTGTTTCCCATTAAATATCTATTGATTCTTTACCCACACCCTCATCAAACCACTTTTCAGCATATACAGTACACTTAGACACACACACAGACACACACACACAAACACACACACACACACACGCAGACACACACACAGACACACACACATTTTAGTATCAACTAGAGACTTTTAGAGGCAGAATGTAAATTAGCAAATCCCTTAGGTAATTAAAAACCAAGCCCCTAACTTATTGCAAGAAGCCTTCCTGACTAACAAACACCTGTGCTGTATCAATTAGGAAGGCTTTATTTGTGTATAATATTAATTGAGTGCAACTCTGTTTAGTTAATTTAAAGATCATATATTCCATTTCCAGCTGTGCATGCACTGTAGTGATTCTGTTAACTGTAATGGTGGTATTCAGTTCAGAAGAGAATTTACATATTCATTTGACCTTCCAAATTTTAGGTTTGTTACAAAAAATGCTTCCAAAGTGGAAACAGAGGATATTGTAAGTCAGAGTAATGAAAGGTTCAGTCTCATAACCAACAGTAGCAAAAGCTAATACTGCTATCTTATTCTTATGTCCAAGACACAGATGATTACAGATGTCAGTGATTCCGCCCACATCTGCTCCGCTTCCTTATTAATCCTACTAGTTTGCATTGTGCGTTATCTAAATATCAAGGGGGGGTGGGGGGGGGCACTAATGTGGGAGTAATTGCACTCCCACATCAGTGCATGTGGCTTGCATTCATGGGCATCCTCAAGTGCAGAACTGAATCCACCGTGACTGTATTAGGTTCAAATGGGTTTGAACTAGATATGCCCCGATCACCTAGCCTGGGAAAACCCTGACCAACTTCCGGCAAATTTGAGATTTGCTCTGCAAGTCAGTCTGGGCAAGAGCCCGTTCAAGCCCATTTCCAATTTTTCCAACTCAAGGCACCAATCACAACCGTTGAGGCGGGCTTTACACCAATCACAACTGTTGAGGCGGGCTTTACACGCTGACGATAGCTCAGCGACGGCGAGCAGCTTTTTGTTTACATTCAACATGACAGCCACCGAAGCGCAGCAACCCATTGATACCTGCTACGTCACCCGGATCGTTGGTCTGATTGGTTAAATGAGTGAGCTAGTGAGTGTGTGTGTTCAGTGTGGTGATGGCTTGTGGAAAGAAGCTGTTCCTGAGTCTAATTGTCCTGGTCCTGATTGACCTGTAGCACCTGCCAGAGGGCAGCAGGTCAGACAGGGGGGGGGGGCAGGATGGGAGCAGTCTTTGATGATTGCCTTAGCTCTGCTGAGGCAGCGGGATGAATGGATGTCCTTCAGGGAGGGGAGGGTGCAGCCGACGGGATGCCTATTACCAGAGCAGTCATTCAGCTGAAGGCCTTGGAAATATTTACCGTTAATTTAAATGTGACACTTTCATCTAAGAAGATATTGAAAACATTATTGTGTTTAAAATATGTTAAAGACAACAGCCTACCTTATTTTATTCTATGTGTTTTTATTAGAATTATTTTCAAATAAAATAACTTTCTTTCTTCAACAAGATTTGGTCTTCAAAAAGTATTTTTCCAAAAATGAGAGGACGGGTCGTCTTATAATCAGGGTCGTCTTACAGTATATATATATATATATAGAGGGAGGAGATTTTCAGCACGAACACTGGTAATGCTAACAGAGGTACAACGTTACGAATGGTCACCGTTATGACTCGGGTTCCTGGGTCTGTTTCCCGATGGTTCAGTAAACTGCCGTTAGCATCCTTGGTACCAGAGTGCTGACCAGGTTTGGATTGCTGTAATGATAGTGGCTATCTGGCTGGGGGCTGACTGTGGATGTGTCCCCGGGCGGGGCTATTGTCAGCTCTCTTCCCGACTGAAGCCTTGCAGCGCCGGGAGAGTGAGGCAGGCAGACTGGGGTGTGCTAGCTGGCTACATTACCTTAGATTAGTCGTCTATCTATACAGTTAACATTACTGATGAATTCGTGGCTTAGCCCAGAGTTGTTAATTGTGGTCAAAACAATCAATCATACTAAAAATAACTGAGCGTGTTGAACGATGTCATAATCTTATGCTACCCACCAAGAATTAGCTAACGTTACAGACCAAGCATTAGCTACTTGTCAACCAGCACCTTTATAGTAAACTAACCTTAAGCTGGATTGATCGATATTGAAATCAATCAATATCAATAAATAAGGTCTCTGTTGTATTACTGTGTTGCAAAGTGGCATGTAATCAATGACAAAACGATGCCATGTGGCAGAAAACAAGTAGTTTTACGTTTAATGAGTATAACTCTGCCTTGTAGTTTAGAGATGTGGTGTCCCAGGAGGAAGGAGTTTAGAATACAGAATTACTGGATTTGCTCTGGAAAAATTTTAATTACTGCTGTTGTAATGAACACTACAGACTGGGACCAGAATTAATTGAGTGACTGGTCACATAATTTACGAACTCAAGAAAGTGGTTGTAGTGTAAAGTTATTCTTTCAAGAGTGTTGTTGCAACCTCAGGTAGCTGCTTGGTTTTGGAAATATATTACAGTTCTTTAAGTATATTATGTTGTGTACAAAAAATGATTGTGAGCCCTCACCTTACAGTCAGCTTGAATCTCGCACTACTAGTATTATTTTAAGCGGAAAGTATTCTGACAATTCTTCTTAAGTACGCATCTGTCCTTGCCATGATAGACATCATCTACTAAAAATATTCTAGTTAATGACAATTGCATCCAAATAATATAATATAATATAATGCTTTTAATTAATCTTGCAAAAGACACTATTAGCACTACAGTTATTTCATGTTGTTATTTTAAGAGTGTACATTACTGTATCTTGAAAATATAATCACATTTATATGTACGCAACTTGGATTAAAATTAAATTTGTACGGACTGCATACAAAATCTCACTTGATATCGTTCTGTGTTCTGGGAGTAGTACATTTACTTTTGTTTGCCTCATTGCACACCATGATGAAAATGCTTCCTACTCCACCTGCTCATTAATCAGGAAGGCAGTGCAGATGGCATTCTTTGACAGAGAAGAAAACATGGAAAGATATCAACTTTTTGCAGCTAATTAATCCTTCGATTCTTTGAATGGAATTGCAAACCACATAAATTAGCCTAAAAGTAGAGGAGGAAAAGAGTTGTGTGCATGTCTCCTTTTTCAGTTTATAAATGTGTTTTGCTTGAATCTTTAATGTGTTACATACTTATCCTCTTTCCCAGAAATGGTAATTCTATGATTTACTTTCCACAATGATTTTCCAGGAGATATTTACTGTTTCCAGGTTTATGTTGATGTTCGGCTTTTCTACTGCAGCGTAACAAACTAACACCACGTGGCAGAAGAGAAGTTAAGCTGTTGAAGTATAGAAAGCCCGAACACACTGTACAAAAAATATAATTCCCATGACAAACAAACAGTAAAGCGGGGGCTTTCAACCTACAGTACATGCTCTTTGAGACCTCTTGCACTATTAACAGATTGCTCATCAGAAGATGCCTTGAGTGGAAAACAATATTCAACAGCTAGCTGAGCAAAACTGAGCAATCAAAACTACTGCAATCAAAGCAGTGATTTACTGGCTGGTAAATGGCAGTATACATTAGGGCTGGGACGATATGCTTTTGTCCCGAATCGATTCTTTCATGATACATGGGTGACGATTAGAGTTGTATTGCGATTTTCATTTATTGCGATTCTAAAGTATTGCGATTCGATAGTATTGAGTATTGCGATTTTCTTTTCCTTCAACAAAAACAAAAGTTGAATAACACACTTCTAGAGACAATACATCATTAGACATTTCTAAAAACTATTTGTTTTCACATTATCAAGTCAGTCAGTCAGACATTTATTTCATTTGTAAAGAAGTACATAACATGTATTTTCTGCTTCGCTCTGTTTCGCTGGAAACGGATATAATGTAGTCGCTGTCAGCGGTACAGTATGAACAGAAAATATTCAGATGAATTATTGGTAAAAATAAAAATATCGATTCTCGGGAAAAGAAACAATTTTAAAAATCATTGCAAAAAAAAAAAAAAAACACGATACATACGATTTCCGATTTTTTTCCCCCACCCTATACCACCAACACAGGCTGAAACACCACCTTCAGAAAGGGCATTTTGGTGCTACATAAATACGCGCTCGACCCGTAAACGCTCAGCACTCTAAACACAAAACTTTGTTCTTTACACAATCAAGCTGGGTCCGCTCAAATCACTGCTATCAAACTTAGATAGTACTCAGCATGTCACAGCTCTGTCTGCATAGTCTAGAATATTGCGATAGATATTCATTTCGTTATTTTTAAACATATGTAAAATTACACAAGTTATGGGAAAACGCATCAAAATAGATTCATAACAAATACAAGGTTTATTTCAAATGACAGTCATATTGGACAAAGGTTATTAGTTTTGCATTTTTCATTAGTTTTTATTTTTATTTCGTTTTGACTTTTTGTTTTCAAATTCAGTTTAGTTTTAATTAGTTTTTAAAGCGGGTTTGCTAGTTTAGTTTAGTTTTTATTTTTTGAAAATGCTTAGTTTTAGTTTAGTTTTTATTAGTTTTAGTCTTAGTCTTTTTTTGTAATATGGGTTATTTGTCGGGGGATTCAAAAAGGTCAGAAAAAGTATTGTGTAATAATAACTCAACAAAAACATCATACCATTTTAGAAATATGTATTCACAATGTATTCAACAATAACATCAGTACATAAAATGTAGCCTACATATGGTCATAAATATGTTAACAGTCTACACAAGACACCGCAGTAAGTGCAAAATGTGTAAGTGACGTGTTCCAGGAAAAAAACCTATATAGCCAACAGACTAAAGAAGAAATATATGAACAGGTGTTTTGAACTTTGGTTCGAGTAAAGTGGCGAACTTTTTGAAGTCAATCGACTCACACAGTTGTGTAGACATCCCAGTATCAATCCACATATTAACCCACGCTTCCTCCCACTTTTGGTGTTCCTGCGTATTTACTAACCAGCAGCTATCGGGTTGCCGGTGAAAGCCCTCCTGTAGTGTTCTCTGTCCTGCTGTTGTCTCTGTCATGCTGCCTGGCCCTGTATCCATACATCCATGCCCGTAACGTTACCGGGGTTAGCTTCTGTTTCAGGGAAAGGGGGCTTTGCGTTCTCCTTTACCTTGTTAAGGTAAGCTAGGTTAGCCTCCTAGCTTGTGTGCACTTCTCAAATGTACTTTCAAATTCGTGGAATTTTTCCCTGTAATAAATTGTCCACATATTTTACCACCTTCCACTGCAAGGCACTTGCTTTTATTCGACACAGTCATAATCAAATAGGTGCCGCTTTCTTCCGACTTTTGGTACCGCCATGATGCCAGGCGAGGGGCACGGACATGTTGTGTTCAATTTGACATGGAATGTCGGGATTTCGGGGTTCCCAGTCGGAAACTATACATGTCTACGGGAAATGTCATGGTCAGAGAGATATAACGTTATTTGCTCTATGAAAGACATCGACAAAGACGAACACTAAGGACATTTACTCGATAATTTTATTTTAGTTAGTTTTGCAAACAGACATTACAGTTTTAGTTTAGTTATTGTTTTTTTGTAATGCCTCATTTTTATTTTTATTTCAGTTAACGACAATGTTTTTTCCCACCTAGTTTTCGTTATTTCATTCGTTTTCGTTAATGATTATAACCTTGTATTGGACTGGTACAACATGAATAAATAAATAACGACCATGTCTACAGAACAGGACATGTTTTACTGGTTGTACAGTATAAAATACATAAATAAAGAGAACAGGACACAACTTTTCTTTCGCTTCTCTGATTCATTCCGTTTCGTTATCTCTATTTCTTCACTTACACTGTCACTCTGTCGAAATATGCACACACGTGGTACACTCCATAGGGTTTGTCACGTAGTGGACCCGTGCGCTGACGTTCACAATTAATTGTGATCGGTACCCGGTTCACAGTCACCTATTTTCGGCTAAACTTTCTTCGGTGTCGTCTTTACTAAAGCCAAAATGTGTCCAGACGACAGACACAGCATTTTTTTTGGTACCAGCTGCTCCTGTTGCTCAGTTGAATCTGTGTTTGAGTTCTCCTCCATGTTGCTTCCATGCCGCAGACTGGATGGGGCGGACTCACGTGACTACACACGCGGTAGTACGTTATAACGAACACAGACAGTGGGGAAATTATTAACAGGGTTAAAAAAAACTAAATAACCGACATAGGAAAATTAAGTTGGTTAGAGGTTCTGAATTATAACACTTTTTTGGAGATTACCATATGTCATATCTAATAAATTATTAAATTCATGGGAGATCTAATGTGGAGGTTACAGGACACTTACACAACTACTCGGGTTACAGTACTCTTCACCTGGTCTTTTCTGTACTATTAAACATTTTGGCCCTAAATAGGCTCCATAAAAATGTGAGCACAGGCCACAAGACTTGTACTTCACACAAATAAACACAAAACTCCACTCTGTAGAGCTATTATTAAAATGCCAGCCCCTACAAAGATTTACCTTCATGAATCCCTCCAAATTCTCCAATGTCCTACCAGTTCATCCCTAGGCTACAATGTTTGTTTGAATATTTGAGTGACTGTTTCACATATACATCTTTTATGACCGACATCACCGGATTAGCGGGGTGCCAGGATTGAACAGTGGTCAGGGCAAAGTAAAGAGTACACTACTAAATCTCTTCGGCTTTTCATTCTTATTTCACCACGATCCAGGAGGACAGGGGGAGTTCGCTTGATTTAGAGAGAAATTATACCCAAGAAACAAATATTTTTCTGCCAACTAGGGCTGCAACAACGAATGGATAAAATCTGATGATTCAAAAAGTTGGCAACGAATTTCAATATTGATTCGTTGTATCGCGCGACACGCCACTCAGTCGCGGAGATAAAAGCAATTGAGTTGAGTGCCGTGCGGAGCGGCGCGGAGCTAAAGAAAAAAAAAAAAAGAGCAGAGCGGGGGTAGAGGAAATACGGAGAGAGACCGGAGAGACCCTTAACGTTGTTCTGAAACACATGGCGGAGGCAGAGAAATCAGTACGACCTAAGTCATCCAAGGTGTGGGAGCATTTCACACTAAATAAATCGAAAACGTGTTAATTGCAAGATAAGCAAAAGCGACATGGCATGGCACGGGCGCACCACAGTGATGATTCAGCACCTAAAACGTAAACATGTTGGAGTCCTTGATAAGGAGGAAGGGAGTTCAACAGCAGGGTAAAGTCACTACAGAATCCTACTTTTGTTCCGTTTTGAAGTGAGGAACGTAACGTCCCTCTTCTGGTGCTGGTGTTTACTTGACAAGCATGACAAGCTAGCGTTAGCTCGTTAATAACAGTAGTAAAGCAGGACTAAAGACACGTTTTTATTCACTCGCCTTTTTTGGCCCATTCATTTTTCAGTCTATTGTCATGTATATATTCTGTGCTTTGTCCCATATCAGTTATTGTTGACGTATATATTTGTGTGTGTTGTACTTTTTAATTTCATTTTAAAGTTCTTTTATAGCACTTGGTCATCTTAAACTGTGTTTAAATGTGGTGTACAAATGAACTTAACTTGCACTTACTACAATGATGGTAATAATTTAATGAATAAG
This sequence comes from Sander lucioperca, assembly GCF_008315115.2. Classification (NCBI taxonomy): domain Eukaryota; kingdom Metazoa; phylum Chordata; class Actinopteri; order Perciformes; family Percidae; genus Sander; species Sander lucioperca. Next base: position 30,824,035 of record NC_050175.1, read on the forward strand.
CTTCAAGTGAACGTGTGTGTGTGTGTGTGTGTGTGTGTGTGTGTGTGTGTGTGTGTGTGTGTGTGTGTGTGTGTGTGGTCTGTATCTGCTTTTTGGGTTACTTACCGTTACACAACTATTAACTAAAACAACATGTATGGAAGTATGTATTGAGTTGATGAAAATTAATGTTTTTTTGTTTTTTTATCCGATTCATCGATTAATCGAAAAAATAATCGACAGATTAATCGATTATTAAAATAATCGTTAGTCGCAGCCCTGCTGCCAACCACAAGTACAAATTGTGTATTGATGAAGGGTATTTATTTATTTATTTTCATTTTATCCATGACTCTGTTCTGACTGTGAATACTGAAGCCTGGTTCCCCAATGGCATTTGTAATGATTGAATACAAATTTAAATCTTTCATCGAAAACATTTCTCATTCAGCAGCCACAAGGACTTCCACTGCCAGCATGTGAAATGAATAACTTTGGCAAATCTAAATCTGTCATTTGATCTGGCTTTTCCCAGCAGATGATGCTGATCCATGCCTGTGCTTTCAAATACACAACTGCAGGCATTGCATTGGGCACACAATCTGGTGCGTTAGCACAATCTGGATGATAATTCCAAAGCACAGCTGAGCAAATACTGTTACACAACAAATCATAAATAAAGTGACTAACAACTAAATATGGGAAGCAAATTGCCTTGGGTGAATGTAAATTGAGTTATTTGATGCAGCAGGTAGTGGGACAGCAAACAGAAAATAGGCTATATGAAACTGTGTCTATTGTCTTAACAGCACATAAGAGACCTGGTTAGCTTATTTCATAATGTAAGCTTAAAAGTCCCATGCAGTCACTATTCACTATAACCCCAAAACTTACCTTGTATGCCACGATATGAGCAGATGTGAAAATAAAAATTCAAATGAAATATTTATTAGAAAACCCTTACATTCCTTAGCTGAGAATAAAATAAAAAATAAAAGCACAGCTTTGAATACCTGGGATGTTTGTAACTTTAGTCAGTACTCACTGTTCCTTGTAAAATCCGGAAGCTGTTAGCGAACAGTCTTGCAAACACTCTGTCCAGTGGTGAGGCTTTATCAGCGTGCAGCAAGCAAGCTGGCTCCTCCTCGCATGCAGCGGGAAGTCCTGACATCTCTGTAGCAGTGTGTGGCAGCATCAGAAACACACTACCCACACATCCAGAAACAATAATTAAACCTCTTTTCTGTATAACTATACATGTCCATATGAATTCAGTCTCTTGTGAGGGTGACAGCTAACAGCTAGCAACAGTCCACGCTTGGTTACAGCGTTGTGCCAACTAACGTTAAGTTAACTTGCATTAACCTAAATTACCAAGAGAAAGCCACTCGACACAAGGCTCACCTTCCAATTTTACAGGGTTACAAAAATATGCAACACGTCAGGCCTTTCCCTTAATTATCTAACTGTAGCTTAAAAGACTTTTCCGAGTTTTACACAGGTGTTTTGCTTCGTTCCGTTTATCATTTATTTTTTCTTGTCTCTCGTTCGATTTTGTCCAACCCATCTACTCCGTAGCTTACAGTACTCATTACTGATTGGCTAATACACACGACTGGCACCTGGCTAAACAATAAAAAACCAAGAAATAGACCATGGCAGATTCAAGGGTACAGTAGGTGGCGGTATGCACCTAAAAGTTCTTTGCAACCCGCCAGTAAACAAGTGAAAACGAAGAATAAGACAGATTCAAGGAATGCTCCAAAATAAGGATATTTCAATTGTTCCACAAAACCATTAATGTGACCATATACATGCAAAATGATGCACAATACATTATTGACATTTAAAAAATATACATTGCAACTGAAATGCATGTCAAATGAAACGATAGTGTAAGCAAAATTAGAGAAAGGTAGCTAACAGCAAATGCACACCTGGTTAACGCTTCCCTGGACTTTCCTATGGGAAGCATTTGGGACTGTCTCCTTTTCAGTAGATGAGGCAGTCCCATACGGGGCTAACACAGTAGCCTAAAAGCCATCGCCCCAGTTATTCTCAGATACAACTGACCTGTATTGCTCAGTGCAGGATTTTTCATTTATCTGGCACCTTGCATGCTGCAGCAAACTGAACTCTCAGGTGTGTAAATGTGGCTCTGATTGACAGTATTATCAGTATATGTTTCCCTACATCCTGGTATCAATTTGCTTTATTGTAGATGCAGTGCCAAGCATATAAATCACTGAAAGTCTGGTTATGATAAAATATCTATTTACATGTAGTGGAAGTCAATAACAGAAGATTGTTCCAAGTTGAAATATGCCATCAACAATTGGTTAACAAGCATCATTCATATGCTAATTTGACTTGAAGATTAAATATTGTAAACACTTAAGCTGTATCCACAAACAGTCAAGAGTGACTGATGGACATATTAAGATCTAATTTACCAAATGTAATGTGTTTATCTTGCTACATGCTACCAAGTTATTGAACAAATGGTAATGATGCATAATCAACATACAATTAATAACCTTTTGGGTTAGGTAAAAAATAAAACTCTACAATCTGTTGACAACAGCAGACAACTGATATACACAGAGACAAACACATGCACACACATCAAAATAAGTATATGTGATCACTTGCTCATGGCACTTATTTACTTGATAATTCTATAAACTACACATTGAGTTGTCTTGCTGACAGATAACAAAGCACATTTTACTGTTCACATTGACCAAAACTGGACCAAAATGAAGTACATTGAAATTGTTTTGTATTGTTTTGTTGTGTATTAATCTTTGTTGTATATAGATATCTGCAAATATTTGCTTTTCTGAGCAACTTCTTAGTCTTCTGTGTTTGTTCATATATAGAAATATTAACTTTCCCCAAATAAGGTTGACCCACCCAAAAATTAAATACAGCATACAAATATCGCAAAAGCCCCAAATGCTAAAAAATAGTTACTAAAATTACAATAGTAAGACAGAGGCTAGATGCCGTTCCAAATGTGACTATGTTCACTCATATTAAGATTCTTTCTCCAGAATGGTAGCACATTCAAGCAGCACAATAAAGGAGTCATCCAGTCAAGAAAAATCTGTTTACATGTGTGCAAACGAAAACATGCACACTGACAATTGCTGCAGCTTTCTGTGAGCCACAGCCTCATATTTTTCAAACAAATTGACTTCCATTACATCGAACAACTGTGGCGACTTTGGTACTTGCTTTGAGCATAAAGCAATATAGCAAAATGGATCGGTTGTGTTCTCAGAGCTGATGTGCACAGAAATGTGTGAAACAATTAGGCATTCTATTTTCTAATAGGTGTCAGGAATATTACTGCCTCCAAAATAAAATTTTCTTTATAAAAATCTAATTTCGTAAATCAGCAGGTGGTACAGTTGAAAAATACATTAAAGGTGCATATAGTATACAGATTGTTGAAAAGATTGATTTTAACAACCAAGCAATTATGAAATTGCAAACCAGAGTCCAGTTTGAGTGTGTTCTTTGTGTTTAGTGCAACTTTCATTAACAGGCCATCACTCATTGGTACCATCTTAGAGTCACCTTCTCACACTGAAAAAAAAAACGGAGGAGTGAAGGAATTACATAGCTGTACATGGCATTCCTCTGATCAATGTAATGCCTGTGTCCTGCTGAGAGCTACTACTGGGCAGGTGTTGCTGCAACAGATACAGAGAAGCTGAGAAGAAAGAAAGGGAGAGAGACAAAAGAAAGAACAAAGAGCCAGGGGACGCTGAAAAAGGTATAAATTTGAAACATGAGAAGGAGGGAGAATGAAGAGGATTAGGGGCAAAGGGAAAGAAACACGAAAGAAAAGAACAGAGAAAATTGTCAATAATGGAGCCAGTATAGCTGATTACTTCATTCTGTTGCTGCTGTGACCTGTATGTTTTCTGCACCCTGGCTCCATCGAAAATACACAGAGAGAGAAAACGTTACAACGCAATTGTTGCAATATAGAAAAATAACATTGTTGGTACATTAAAAAAAATCTAATTAAATGGAAAATTAAGTTTTATCGCAAATGGGGACAGTTTCCAAATATGTGACATTGTCATTGATACGTGAATGACTGGGTATTAATTTGCACATTATATATTAAATAGAGTTGCAACTTGCTGACCTCTGTGATGGGAGGTATAAGGAATATTACAGGACAGACTTCCATTGGGCTGGACACTGTCATAAAAATACTAAGCCACTTATTCCGAGTGACTATGAAAAACAATATGTGCAGTGCTAATTTCACTGAGCACTGAATACAAAAACAATTAGGCTTGGTAAGGAAGTTCACTTTAAATGTTGCGCACAGCACCTTTGTTTTTTGTTTTTTCAACAGGTCAGTTCACCAAATCTATTGTGAAGTGACACCATATTTGTTACTGTACATGGACAACTAGTAACCACATATTTCACTGCTAAAGCTGCAACTTGTAACTCGTTGGCATCATTAAATAAATACATCTGTCTCCGTCTTAAATACACACTAAAAAGAATCAAGGACTTGTTATGCCATTTGTTGGTGTTGGAAAGCCCTCAATCAATAATTAGACGGAGACCAAACGTGGAGGCTGGCAGTTTTATTGAGGCAATTACTCACATGCACTCACAGTAAAAACGCCTGCGCTCTGATTGGCTACCTTACCCAGTGCTGCTGTAGGAGCAATTACCTCAAAACATAAAGCTAGTGCAGTTTCACATGTGCATTTGTGAACTTTTACCCACACAAAAGTAAACAAATATACTAAACCATTACTTGTCAGGTTGAATGTGGTCAGGTTGCTCTGCCGAAGTTTCATAAGCTTCTACTGTTCGAGTTGTTAGTGCTCCGCTGGCGGAATCATACTATGTATCGATTTAGGATTTTTCTGTTACTTTCACCGCTGTACATCATGTTTAATCTGCTATAGTAGCAACCTCAACCATGTGCATTTGTTATGTGTAATCTGTGGAGGTTCGTAGAAGTATTTTTGTGGCCTTGTCTGTAAAAGAAAATCCCCTTCCATCTGGGCATCTGGACTTATGTGAGAAAAGCAAGACTTAAAGGACAGTTCCGGTGCAAAACGAACCTAGGGGTTATTAACAGATGTGTACCCACTCTGTTGTTCTCTGGGACATGTTTTCATGCTAATCAAATGTGTTTGTAGCTTGAAAGAAGCTAGCGCGGACCACTGATTAGCTTACAACGCTAGCATTCGGGGCACAGGGAAAGTAAAAACAAATCGCTATTTATACCACTAAAAAGGCTCAAAATATCACCAAACTTCAACAGTAACATAATGAGGGTCCCTACATGCTAACCGAAGTATTGAGAACTTTGTAAGTACAGACAGTTTATTGAACGAAGAGCTGCGGGAGCTCCGTGAAAGGGCTACGAGAGAGAGAGAGAGAGAGAGAGAGAGAGAGAGAGAGAGAGCTATGCCGCAACACAGCCTCGTACTTCGGGAAACTGGTGGTGTACCTGCGGACATTGCGAAGCTATGGCCACCGAACAGGAGTGTCTGTGTTGCACGGAGTGGGACCTGTTGCGTCGCGACACCCAAGAGACGCAGTGTTTTGTACAGTCTGAAGATTTCCCCTCTCTGATAAACAGGGCTGTACTTGAAACGTTTTTCCATGTCCCGAAACTAAATTGGGGACGGCGACCCAGACTGGAGAGACCAGCTGGACAGTTATCCACTGAGTAAGTACACTAGACAAGTTATGTTTTACATTGGTGCGATTATTTCAGATACATTGAGCAAATTGCTTTTGATTTTAGTTTGCATCGCCAGCTGTAAGTCATGACTCCATTCCGAAGTACGAGGCTCTGTTGCGGTAGCGCTCTCTCTCTCTCGTAGCCCTTTCACGGAGCTCCCGCAGCTCTTCGTTCAATAAACTGTACACTTAGAAAGTTCTCAATGCTTCAGTTAACATGTAGGGGCCCTCATTATGCTACCGTTGAAGTTTGGTGATATTTTGAGCCTTTTTAGTGGTACAAAATAGTGATTTAACATTCCCTGTGCCCCGAATACTAGTGTTGTAAGTTAATCAACGGTCCGCGCTAGCTTCTTTCAAGGTACAAACACATTCGATTAGCATGAAAACATGTCCCAGAGAACGACAGAGTGGGTACACATCTGTTATTAACCCCTAGGTTCGTTTTGCGCCGGAATTGTCCTTTAAGTGCTTTTTGACATTCATCCAGTAACTTTACAGTAACAAGATATTCGATGTATGACTATCTGCTTATTTGGGAAAAATTGATTCATGATTTTTCTATCGTTTGATAAGCGTAACGTTGTTTTTCAGATTCTTGGCAATGTTTTTTTTTAGTGTTATCTTGACTAGTTGTTTATCAGCATTTGTAAAGGTGTTAAATCTTTAGTGTTATCTTAATTTTATGTGCCACACTATAGGGAGGACATAGGTCACAGGACCATTGGTGGCCATTCCTCAAGAGAGGCAGAGAGATAAAACAGATGGAGACATATCCATGGCCATGACAGGAATCCCACCCAGGAGTAAATCTGACATTCCACTGATTCCACAAGCTAGTGCAGATTTGTGGAATCAGAAAAAGAAAAGAAAAAGATGGCTAAAGTGTACAATATATGTATGATATATTATATTATATATTATATTATTGCTCATATATATTGTCTTTGGGCTAGCACCAAGACAAGACTTCCGTGTGTATCACAAAACAAAGGAAAAGGTAATGAGGACAGGGGTGTGAAATGTTTTAACTACTGATCAGTTTCAGGAGTCCAAGAAATCAGAGAAGAGTCTGAAGTAAGATTGTAAAATGAGAGGAAATGGCAATCAACACTGATAAATCCCTAGAAACACTGGAGCTGCTTGACTCAATCTGACTGAGGCCCTTCCATAAAAATAACATTGAACTGTTTGCTGTGGTCATTTCAATCAGGAGAGACTTTGTTTGAGAGTGAAATAAGTTTAAATAACATGGTTCATAATAGGTTGATATGTTAGAGTCTTTGGCGATTAGACTATATCGCAAGGTTGAATTTATAGGGGTATAGAGGCCATGGATATACAGAAATATCCCCCTGATGGAGTCTAGGCACTAGTGGTGGTGATGAAGGATGAGCCAGACGATCTGGATGGATGTGATGTGAAGCGGGGCTTCTGATGATGGAGGAACCCTGGGCACTGGGAATGATGAGAACTGGAGCCATGCGTGGAGTTTGGGGGGGGGGCTGAAACAGGTAATTGCATTGTTTCAACAAAAAAAAGAGTGGAATAATTAATTGCATTGTTTAAAAAAAATGATATATTATAAATATTTTAAATAACACAAAACAACTAAATGGTGGTAGGTAATACATCTGATTTCATATACATTTTTTAAATACATAAATATTTTTTCAGGGCTCTGGGTCATGTGACAAGTGACAGGCTAATGTAAGTCCAGCGATTCTCAGCTAGCATGTAATACCGTTGTAGTTATCTGGTCGGACTCGTTACACGAAAATATGGACATAAGGAGATTTTTTAAACGTCGATCTCCAAACGACAAAAATAGTCAGCCATCGGGATCTAACTAGGATACAACACAAACAACAGTAACCGATGATGACGATAGGCAAACAGACACCGCTGTGAACTTGGAGGGAACACCGAGCAGCTCTGGATCAGCAGCAACCGCCAGCAGTCCTGACGTTCACCCCACAGATGCACTAGCTGCACTAGGTAACACCAACACAGATGATCTTGCAGAAAAACACGGCTGTCCTAAGCAACTTGCTCTGCCCCAATTCCCCTCAAAATCTTTTGGAAGTATAAAACAATCGTTTTCCACTTACTTCTACAAGAATTACCCTTGGCTTGAGTATTCCGTTAGAAAGGATGCAGTCTACTGTTTTGCTTGTCGCCATTTCCAGACTGAAAGCTGTGTTGAGGACACATTTAGAAAGGGCATGAGTGACTGGAAAAAACTGAGCAGTAAACTAGAGAAACATGGAAAAAGCCAGGCCCATCTGAACTGTATGATTAAGTGGAATAACTTCCAAGCCAGCTCATCCTCAAATGGATCTATTGCAGCTAAACTTTCTGAAAGCCATACAACTACAGTAGAAAAGAACAGAGGTTATCTATGTAAAGTAGTTGATGTTGTGAGGCCACTGTCTAAACATGCTTTACAACAACATTGCTGAAAAGGTGCAGGAAACTGGATTTTTCTCCATAATTGCGGACGAGGCTAGGTCCTCCAAAACTGAGCAGCTGTCAGTGTGCATACGATATGCCGAGGAATTGGAAATCAAGGCGCGTTTTTTTGTGTTTTATGGACTGCTCTGCATCTCACAACGTGGCTTGGATTGAGGAGGCCATCTAAAAAGGGCTTGCTATGTGTGGTCATAAAAACATCCCAATTGTGGCACAGAGTTACGACGGTGCGTCTATCATGTCAGGTCATGTGTCTGGTGTGCAGCAGCGCATCAAAGAGACTCACCCCTACGCAGCCTACATACACCGCTTGGCGCACAAATTAAATTTAGTGCTTGTGGAGTGCTGTTCCGTGAACCGATGTGTGAAATCATTTCTAAGCATTATTGACAATGTGTATTCACTGTTTTCGGAACCGTCAAACCACCAGAGATTTATTGAACTCCAAAAATTCTTGAACGTGAAAGTAACTGAAGTAGTTCAGCCCAGTGGCACGAGATGGGCATGCAAGTGGAGATGTGTGAAATCAGTGAAAAGTCACTACCCTGCGATTACGGAGCGTTTGATAGAAATTAGTGAAGAGGGAGAGAAGTGGTCAGTGCAAGCCAGTGGTATCCAAGACTTCATGTCGAGAATGTCATTCATTACAAGCCTCGTTGTGTTTGAGGAGCTACTGCGTGTGATCCACGTTACGCACAAGGCCCTACAGTCATCCAACTGCACACTGTCCGAAGCTGCAGCCCTTAACTGACAGCCTGAAAGCACACTTTGTGTCTAAAAGGCAGACTCCTGGAGCGATGTGTGGAAGTCAGTCAAACAGTTCTGCCTGGACAACAACATTGCCATGCCTGAAGAAAACACTGACCGTCAGATTCACATCTCCGGAGGCCCCGCCACACCCAAAATTAAACGTGTTTCAAGTCTGCCCACCTCCCTTGATGGGTTCTTGATTACCAGTACTTTAGGACAAAGGGAAACAACCCACGAAGAAACAGCAGAGATTCCTGGCTATCAGCAGAAACTATATTTTCCCGTGCTGGACACTCTCATCAATGAGCTGGAAAGGAGGTTCTCCAGAGAGTCCATGGAGCTTGCATGCGTGTGTGCCGCAGTTTTGATATACGACGAAAATGGAATTGATCCACTATTACAAAAATACCCTCCGGAACTAAAAGTTAACCACCTTCTTGTTGCAGCCGAGCTTGTCAAAGCCTCTGCTAACGCACCAATTTCAATGGAGCATCTTAAAAAAGCTGTAAAAAAAACTACCTACCCAAATCTCTATAGACTTTTACAGTTAGCGCTCACTCTGCCAATGGGTCATCTACCTCTGAGAGAGGCTTCTCTGCGATGAGGAGGATAAGGAACTGGCTGCGGTTGACGATGGGAGCAGCCATGTTTTCTTCTCTTGCGATCCTTCACATCGAAATCGGGGAGTGCTGTGTGAGTGTGTGACTGTCAGTTGAAAATGTTCCGTCTCGTCAGACTTATAAACCAAGAGAAAGGCAATTCTGTATCTATGCATACTGTAGCCTCTCACATGGCCTCTTTTTTCTTTTTTCCTCGTGTCTCACAAAATGTTTTAAATGTTTCATGAAGTACAACAAAATGTGAAATATAACTTGTTTTTTTAATCACTCTTATTGCCACAAAATGTGTTTTGAAAAAAGGAAAGAAAAACTTTAAAAATCTTTTCATTTTGGTTGAAGATAATATTTTAACAGTGCAAAAGTCATCCACATTTCATTGCCTTGATCCTAATTGTGTCTGAAGATGCGACAGTCAAGTGGCTTCTACCTGTTTACAAATAGAATATGATTGTATTGTTATACTGTTTTCTTCTTCTTCTTTGGGTTAAAAATAAACATATATGTTGATTTAGCATGTTTGTTTTGTCCATATATGCTTGTGCTGTGTTCCCCAATTGGTAGGCCAGGTCTCAGCTGCTACAATGATTTTTTTTTTTTTTTTTTTTTTTTTGCCCCCCCTGGTTCGAATGTCAAACTCCGCCTGTGACTGGAGCTGAATGAGAGAGAGAGTTAGGAGGAGAGAGAGAGAGAGAGAGAGAGAGAGAGAGAGACACAGAGAGAGAGAGAGAGAGAGAGAGAGAGCGATGTAAAGCAATGAGCTCTTTCTGAATGAACTTACACTAAGCTGCATTGGACCAGGTGTCATATCTACATATCTTCTCTCGCACAATATACGTCACCTTGCTTGTTGCTCAGCTTGCTCACTAGCTAGCTAGCTTAGCTATGTTCTACAACACATGTAACATTAGCTTGCCTGATGTGTTTTATCCAGCGTTGTTTTATCAGCCAAGAAACAAAAGAACGAGCAAGACTCATAGCTCGTGTGAGTAACGTTACATACCATTACTTCCCGGTACGAAACACACAGGCTTCGTATCTACAGCAAGACGTCAGATATGTGACTTTGGGGTAAGTGGTCTTCCTAATTACTTATTTTCACAGTCTTATACTTCAACTTTTTTAATGATAAAATTATAACAATTAGAGAAAAAATTCATCACCTTCTGCCCACAGCTTCTAACGGCTCACCATTGGGCGCAGGAGGGCTAGAGAGAACGATAAGACCTGATACTTATTTAGACGGCTTTTATCCTTTAGACCTCCAACATTAATGTTAAGGGTCTCTTCAGCTAAGCCAACTACCTGCCTCTTAGACCCCATTCCAACGAGGCTACTTAAAGAAGCACTACCCGTGGTCAATACCACATTACTAGATACGATCAATATGTCCTTATTAACGGGTCACGTACCGCAGTCTTTTAAAGTAGCTGTGATAAAACCTATTCTGAAAAAACCCACCCTCGACCCTGAGGTCTTAGCCAACTATAGACCTATATCTAACCTCCCGTTTCTCTCCAAAATCCTTGAGAAGGTAGTCGCTAATCAATTGTGTGACTTTCTGCATAGAAATAGTCTATTTGAAGACTTTCAGTCAGGATTTAGAAAGCATCATAGCACAGAGACGGCACTGGTGAAAATCACTAACGACCTTCTAACTGCTGCTGACAAAGGACTTCTCTCCATACTTGTCTTATTAGATCTTAGTGCTGCATTCGACACTATTGACCATACCATCCTCTTACAGAGACTGGAACATTTAGTTGGCATTAAAGGAATCGCACTAAGCTGGTTTAAGTCCTATTTTTCTGAGCGATCCCAATTTGTTAATATTAACGATAAACCATCCAAATACGCTAAAGTTAGCCATGGCGTTCCTCAAGGCTCAGTGCTTGGACCAATTCTATTCTCTTTATATATGCTTCCTCTAGGCAATATTATTAGGAAACACTCAATTAACTTTCACTGTTACGCAGACGACACCCAATTATATCTGTCAATCAAGCCAGACGAAAGCGGTCAGTTAGCTAAACTTCAAGCGTGCATTAAAGATATAAAATCCTGGATGACCCACAATTTTCTGATGTTAAACTCAAACAAAACGGAAGTTATTGTGCTGGGACCCAAGCACCACCGAACTTCATTATCTAAATATATAGCTACCCTAGATGGTATTGCCCTGGCCTCCAGCACTACTGTCAGAAATCTAGGAATCATTTTTGACCAGGATCTATCCTTTAACGCCCACTTAAAACAAACCTCAAGAACAGCCTTTTTCCATCTTCGTAACATTGCCAAAATCAGGAACATCCTGTCTCAAAACGATGCTGAAAAACTAGTCCATGCATTTGTAACTTCCCGGCTGGACTACTGTAATTCTTTACTATCAGGCTGCTCAAATAAGTCCCTCAAGACCCTCCAGCTGATCCAGAATGCTGCAGCACGTGTTCTGACAAGAACTAACAAAAGAGATCACATTTCTCCTGTATTAGCTTCTCTGCATTGGCTTCCTGTAAAATCCAGGATTGAATTTAAAATCCTTCTCCTGACCTACAAAGCACTAAATGGTCAAGCACCATCATACATAGAAGAGCTCTTAGTACCTTATTGTCCCACTAGAGCACTGCGCTCCCAGAACTCAGAGCTACTTGTGGTTCCTAGAGTCTCTAAAAGTAGAATGGGAGCCAGAGCCTTCAGCTACCAGGCTCCTCTCCTGTGGAACCAGCTCCCAACTTGGGTTCGGGGGGCTGACACCGTCGCCACATTTAAGAATAAACTGAAAACCATCATCTTTGATAAAGCTTATAGTTAGGGAGTGAGGAGTTGCAGCATAGTAGAGTAGAGGGAGGCAGGAAGTACAAGCCCGTTCCGGCAGGGGAGAGTACGAGCCCGGTCCAGGGCCCCTCTCTTTAGCCTGCCTCTCTTAGTTATGCTATTATAACTCTAGACTGCTGTGGGAAGCTCCTTCCAAGGACACAATGAGCCGCTCCCTCTTCTCTCTTTTCACTTGTCTCCTTTTGTGTGCATCTTAGTCCCAGAAATGCCTGTTACTAACCTATCTCTGGGGAGTTTTCTCCCCGGAGTCCCTTTGCTTCTTCTTCACCCAGAACATCGCCTTGGAATTGGGTGGCACCTACACCGGGGTCCTGGGTGCAGCTGACGCTATGGACTTACTACACCCTGCTACGCTCTGCGTTTCCCCGCAGTGTCCGACTGCGTCCTGCCGCGTCCAACCGTGTCCACCCAGGCTGCTGTGCCACACTACACCCCGTAACGCCCTGCTGTACCCTACTATGACATGAACTACTATGACTACCATTGTGATCACTGTTTCACTATCTTTATTATGACTATTATTGCCACCATTCACCACTCCCCCAACTGGTGCCGTCAGACACCGCCTACCAAGAGTCTGGGTCTGTCCGAGGTTTCTTCCTAACAAAAAAGGGAGTTTTTCCTTGCCACTGTCGCAATAGCTACTGCTAATGCTTGCTCTTGAGGCAACCACTGTAATAGTTGGGGCTTCGTAAAGTACAGAGTTTGGTCTAGACCTACTCTATCTGTAAAGTGTCTCGAGATAACTCTTGTTATGATTTGATACTATAAATAAAATTGAATTGAATTGAATTGAACAGTTTTACAACAAACTTGAGACTTTTCTAAGGTCCCTTAGTGGTCCACTGGAAGGGGAGGGACTTCGCCTCCCTATGGAACACATAAAAATGGCCGCCGCTCTGACCATCTTGCTATATTGATTTGAATGGGAATGTTTGTTTTACTTTTATTCTATTTCTATGGGCCCTTCTGCCCACCGTCTTGATCTTGGCTGGATCTATCTATACACATGAATTTTAAAAACCCAAGAGGGCAATGGTGGACACATGGAATTAACACCTTCTGACCTTGACAAACAGCTGGTTCTCTAACAGTCATTGGAGGAATGGACAGACATGTCATATGATGAAGATATCATCGAGAAACACATTTAGCAGGCGTATCCTGCCCCACTCATGTATAGTGTTCTCCAGAGGTCGGTTTTAGAACTGCTACCATTCCATGTGTACAGGACCACATATTTCAGCATCACAATATTAATTTTCACTGGTACACAAATGATACTTATAGTTCTACATCCCCATACAACCTGGTGACTGAGTTAATATATCCATTGTTCAGTCTGTCAGATACCAAAAGCTGAATTGCACATCTTGAGAAAAACTAGTCCGTGCTCCTCTGAACTGCTCTACGACAATGCTGTCTGTCCAGGTCGCAACCAGAAGTGAATTTTAAGTCATTCTACAAGACGGCACATTCTTGCCTCCCTTCACTGGCTTGTGAGTTTTGATTGACAATTGATTTTAAGATCTCACTGATGATAACCTTTGAGGAGAGGCTCCCAGCACCATTTTAGATAAGTTAATTCCCTATGAAACACAGCACAACCTGAGATCCTCTGGCATAGGTCTCCTGTATTCCTGCAACTCACTTTATAACAGTCCAAAACCTTTAGCTTTGGAGCATCTCAAGCTTGCCATCAGTATCATCTTTTAAATTACTTAAATTCATGAAACTATTGATCTTGTAAATATTGCATTTAAGTGGACATCAGACTTGTGCTGGACAAGACTTCTTTACAGGGATTTGGTTCATTGGAAGTCTATATCCACGACGTTCCACTTCCGGGATTGTTCAGGTGCCGCCGGAAATTTCACCGGATGTCTTTCATTTTGGCCTGATGTCTGTTACCTCCTGCTTTCTTTGTGTTGCCATTTTGAACTCCAGTCGATTTATGGGGACCATGCTTAACTGCTCTTCAGATCTCTGCAGGGTAAATCCAGACAGCTAGCTAGACTAAATGTTGAATCTGAGTTTTCTGTTGCACGACTAAAACAACCTTTGAATGTACACCCAAACAAGTTCCTTCCCAAGGCTATTTTGCAGAGGTGCAATTGCTCCGTGCGGCGCCTAGCACCGCCCAAGACGATTGTGATTGGTTTAAAGAAATGCCAATAAACCAGAGCATGTTTTTCTCCCATCCCCGAATGCTGTGTGGACTAGCCAGATCCTCCTCCGCAGCGCTGTGGAGGAAGGTCTGGCAATGCGAGACTAATTGGAAGCTGATATTGGATCTAAATGTACAAATGATTCAGACCCACAAAGCCTTGCTTATGGTAGAATTAATCCAGCAACTAAAGTCTATTCAATGTATTTTGCCATATCTGCCATTTCTGTGCCAGCTAGTGAATAAGCTCCACCCCAAGGAAAGATAAGTCATACTGTATATGTGATGGGAAAGAAATAGCCAATTTTTCATGTCTTACAGGAACAGTGGACCTGACAGACCAGTCAATATGAGGATTACCATAGGAACTGTTGGAATGAGTAACTTGGACCTGGTTTGTCTGTAGACAGGAGGAGACAACAGCACATTTGCAAACCCATGGAAAAAGAGATGGAAGATGTAGATGTACTGTAGATGTACATCCAGAGTACTGGCCTCCAGGGGAGTGTCAAAGGGTAGTGTGCAGACACCTAGGCAACAAACATAAGTTGAGTCTATAAACATTCATCTGCAACAGAATCCATGATGCCTTGAGAGTAATGCTGATTGTTCAAGGATAAACATCTGAGTTTGAAGAAGAATTAGGGGAAATGGTTTGGCTCACCAGCACCCCTTTGCTTACTGATGAGCTCTGGGTAGGTTAATCTGAAGAATGCAGACAACAAATTAAAATGCAATGCTTTGTTTAATTCTTCTCTACTCAACAGGGGAAAAGTGTTAACAATTGCATAGGCCCCTTGAAAGTCAGTGTTGTGATATCAGTCTATGTCTTTCAGAAAGTTATGTGGTTAGTTTTGACAAGGGTCAGAACTGATATGACAAATGACACATAAGGCAGTCCCTCCAGGATTTCGCGGCCTTTTTTTGAGATCGTTGCGGCCCAAAATGCCTGATTTTGCGGGAGCATTTGTAAAAAGTTGCGATAAAAGTTGCGATGTCTTTTGTGTGTTTGTTGCAATGAAGTTGCGGGAGACAGTGAAAGTTGCAAAAAGAGTTGCGATTTTTTTTATTTATAGTTCTTTAAAAATAAAAAAGGAAACTTGTTTTGGGGAGAATAAAACTACTCTGGGCTGAGATTTCCTATTAACCTTACCAAAAAGGCTCAGGATGCTGCAAATGTTGGTATAATATGAAAATGGCTGGTGGGTTTGAGACAAAAAATTTTAATTTATTGAATGAATCAAATCTGAACATATGTGTCAGTGGCTTGTTGATCTTTACATTGTTAGTTAATTTCCTATCCTGGCCTGGGACAAACATTCATACGGTTTGATAAAGTAACGTTACTTATTGGACTTTAACTTATCATTGCACTTACAATAACGAGCGCAACTGTCCTCAATTTAGGTCATTGTGTCGTCTCATCTCCGTTTTTTCCTGCAGCCACCGTGTGTGATTGTGTGTGTTTGTGTGTGTGTGCACGCATCAGTCGCGGGGGGAACTGAGCAGCCCTGCCCACTGCAGAGAGCCGACAGGATTGAAACTGCAGCAGCTTTCAGCAACTTTAGAGAGAAAAAACGTAACAGCGTACATTCATGTTAAAATGTATACAGGTTGGCAGGACGGTCTGAAATTTTTGCACGGTCTTTCGCTGTACGTTTTGTTGGTAAATGTGAGATGTTCGAGTCAGTCACACACGTCTCATCTTCATCAGAAACAAGGAAATGATCAACCCGTGGCCATTCTCACTCCTGGTCATTGGCTCTCAGAGTCACATACTGACGGCACGTGGGACTGCTAGGATTGGTTGAAGTCGCGGGAAACTTCAGGTTATTGGTCAAATTTGCGGAAAAGTTGCGGTGATTGTTCAAAATTGCGAGATGCACTAAATTCGTGGTGATTGGTTGAATTTGCGTGAATTGGCGTGATCACGACATCGCGAAATCCTGGAGGGACTGATAAGAGGGGCATGTTGGTTGATCTGATTTAACCCAGCCATTGCTGGTGTGTGGGAGATTTGGAGATTCAGAGATTGTTTCCGGAAGGAGGAAGACAGAAGTGAGCACGCTACAGGCTGAAGCTGGAAAGCCACGTTTCCACACTGAAAACATTATTGGAGCGAAAGAAAAAGACGTATTCTTGTTTTCCCATAATACTTCTTTTGTAAATACACATTTTAAAACCTGAACTACACACCAAGGAGCGAGTGGCAGAGATGTCAACGCAAAACGCTGGAGCTGCTCGGAGTACACGAGCTGGCTGTCCTTCCCGATGACCGACGCTAGCAGGCCCAACTCCAAAACGTGGAACGACACAGCGTAGCACATAGTATAGTGGTATAGTATAGTATATAGTGTCTGCATTGACTACAGACCACAGACTACTGATTCCAAACTGCTGTAAAGAGTGAGAGTAAGAGTGACGTAGGGTTTGGATGTCTTGCATAGCATTTCAAAACATCTGCTGACGGCATCCAATTAGTGGAAGAGTGCCATCTGTAGATGAGCAGTTTTTGCTTGGTCCATAGCTAGCTTGATTACACTGGTTTAATGAATAACTTTATCAAGAAATGACATTTTCTTAATTTGAATATGAAACAGGGAATCAATAGAGCTTATAACAACTTTGCAGAAAAGTAGTTGTGTGCACATCCCATTTTATAATGTGGCCAAGTTTAGGTAAATTCAATTAAATTCATGCAAGTGCTTGATGAATCAAACATTTTCTAAATATGCCATTGAGAGTCCATTGATGTTAGCGAAAGCTGCTTAGCCTGTTCATGGGGAGCTGGAGCCTATCCCAGCATGCACTGGGAGACAAAAAGAGACAAGAGCAAAGAGATGCCAAACACAGTTACATCTATGGGCAATTAAGAAGTGCCAATTAACCTGACTTTCACGACTGTGGGAGGAAACCAGAGAACGTGAAGGCAATCCTCACAGACACAAGGCAACCATGCAAACTCCACTCAGACAGCATCTAGCACATAGTTTTCTTGCTGTGAGGCAACAGGGTTAACTACCATTAACATTTCACTCCTAAAAATGTTCTTTACAATTGAGGATTGCTCCTGCTGATTGCTGTTCTGTTGCACCAGTTTGATGCCTTGCAGACAAACTATTAATGGACATTAATAATATAGCAACGCTATATATTGTACCTATGAATGAATATTTATAAAGCCTGGTTTTATTATATGGGAAGATTAAAGTATCCTCTCTCTAAAAGATAAATCTGAGAAACATAAGCATATTACATGTCTTTATCACATTGTCTGCAGCAACAGCCTCTGTCTTAGCTTTCCACACTGAGTTATGACCTCATCATCTCGTTTGTACAAAAGGGAAAAATTAAATTAGTTAGAGTAATGAACCTAGGTGCTTTTCATAAGAACTTTCCCTGCTCATTGTTGCCCAAGTCATTTAAGAGACTAATCTGCCACATATACCCCATCTCACTTAAATCCCGGACCTCTGAAAGAGCTGTCAGGGGTCTGCCTTTTCAAACATGACTCCCCATGGGGGTCCTAGATCACAGATGAAAGTGTGCTGAACGATCTGGCAGACTGGGGTGGAGGGATGGCATGAAGGGACTTAGGAGTGCGATTCATCAAATTAACAAATTTGCTTTCCATTTCCCAGTAGGCAATGGAGTAAATTCTTGGGTACTTAAAACAGTGTTGCACTGACAAGGAGGGAGAGGGGGAGGACTCGGAAGGTAGAGGGAAGTTCTCAGTAAGAAGGCGATGTGAGTGTGAATGTGTAATTAATGACACTCTTACTCCTAATTAAAACCTCTTAGCTTTCTCCTCACACGGTTGCAGCAGCTGGTATAGACAAGGCCCTAGCTGCGAAATGAGAGACATACATTTCATGACAGTATCACAAGGCAGCACCTGCTTATGTCTACACCTGTCATTGCTGGAATCATACCTCATTCTGTCAATGAATTAACATCCTCCTGGGCTAAGAGAGAGAGAAAAAAGTGGATTATCTCATCCCAGAATGAAAATCCCTGGTGGCTCGAAGGTGGTACTATGTATCCATTTTCAAAATTAAATATATCGTTGTTTGGTTCAGCTAGGCAGACACCTGCCTCCTCTAGTAAAAATGGCATATTCCAGATCTGAGAGATTTCCCCCAGGAACCACATCACAGTATTGCCTTGTAACTATAACTTAATATTATGTCAAAATCTCCTGAGGATGATACAGCTAGTCAAGCCACAGAAAGAGGAAAAACGAGCCAAGTCAAACGCTCAGAGAAACAGATGGAGGCCAAAAGCAGGTGGAAGAAAGAGAGAGAGAGGCAGCATAAGGGAGTAAGGGAGGGAGAAATAGGAAGCCCAACTCACAGAAGGAAACGTAACACAATACCCCCAGATAATAAAAGCAACATGGGAACAATAAAAGGCTATCAAGTCATTTGAAAAAACAATAGGAAACAGCACGGGAGTGCCATTTAGTATTAAATTTTAATGTTAGTTCAATAAATGATTCTGTTGTCTTTTACAGAAGTGTCTTTAACCGGGGCAGACCACACGGGCAGTCCTGCGGGACATGCAGAAATGCACTTCTTGCATGCCATCTCACTAATACTCTTGCTCTGGTATCCATTCTTTTAGCTCTGTGTCTATCCTCCTACACTTTCACCTAAGACCTGTTGGCCAAATCAGTTTCCATGGTTCTCCCTCCCTTATTGATATTACTTAAGCTGCTTTATTTATGTTTCACACAATTGGCTTCTGCAGCTTCTCTACTCAATAGCTGACATTCCTTTTCCATAGAGACGATTATTAATAATTGCTGATGTCATACTGATGTTTTGATGTTGTTGCTGTGGTTGACCGATGACTAGATCACATTATTGGTGTGCTGTCACCCACAGTGATATTCTGCTGAATAGAAAACTGTAAGTGAATGTGAATGTGATTGTGTGTGTGCAGTCGGGTGGTTGGCAGGTAGCTCAGGCAGACATCTGACAGTTGATGAACACATGATTCAGAGGCTCACCTGCTCTACTGTTTAGACCTGTTTATATTGTTTATAATTGCTTTCTTAGGGATCACTTCAGCCTTAACTGACTCGATACTTTAAAGAAAGAAAGAAGTGATAATGAAGAACATTGCTTTATTTCAACCATGAGACATGTTGCAAAATAGAAGAAAGTATAGAAATAGTAGAAAATTGATTCAAGCAGTGAAACAACTTGTCATCTTTGTGCTCCCTGATAGCATGATGAATTGCTACTGTGGACATCTCAATCACCTAAACTGTCTTGGTAAGCCACACTTGATCACTGTCAGAGAAGCTCAAGATGGTCAGTGATTGCTGTATAGGCAAGGGACTTACCTCCTATTCCTATTTCTTTGCTTTCTCTTGCTCACACAAACACACACTTATTTGTGTCAAGCTGGTGGTATGGCAGAGCTGAGATGAAAATAGTCCTGAAAATAATCTTTCAGCATATGGGAAACAATTATTTGAAGAAAATATCCAAGAATCCTGAAAGTCATTACTGAGGTTTATCTTGCATTATATGTAAACTGTGGATAAGGGTTAAAGGAGTGGTTCAGAATTTTGGACATAGGACCTCATTTCCAAGTTAGCCAGTGTGTTATTCATCAGTGGAGACCATTTTCAACACGTTTCATCCAGTCCTTCTAGTTGCAGAGTTCGCTGCTAGGCTAGCGCAAGTCAACGGTTTATGCTAGCCTGCCACTAAAACCAGTCTTACCCACTCCACAGCACACCCGAGGCAAATAAATTATAACGTCAGACTGTTGATGTAAATGTCTGTATTGATAGAATAACGTTAGAAATAAAACTACCATTGCATCACATTGCAATAGTTATACTTTGTTCCCTGTAGTTGGTAGTAGGCATAGGCTACGGCAGCGACGGACTGATATTACCTAGGCTACTGAGGAAGCCGGTTTCCATGACAATCACGCAAGTTTATTTACCTGCCGCTGTCATTCATAGCTACTGTTGTCACTCTCCACAATGCATTGAACTAACGTTATCTCCACTAACGTTGTCAGTCTCAATCTATCAGTAGCAGCTAGACTAACGTTATGAAAGGGGCTAGCTTTATTAGCTAGAGTAGCCTAACAAAAGTTATTACCTGTTCATCAGTAGCTGTTGATGCATCTGGAAAGACGGATGGAACCGCATTCGTTGTCAGTGACTTGTGGTCCTTTAGATTGCGGGGGTTTTCAAAGTTGTCTGGTCTAAAATGATCACTACACATTCGCCACTATAGTAGAGTCTCCGCCGGTGTCTTGATGTCCAAGCCAGCAGCAAGAAGCCACAGTTGGTTCCTTTCTGGATCTCACAATGGAAATTTGTGGAAACTCTGTGGTGCCCACCTGTAGCGTTTATTTTTACAATTTGTAAATGCACACTGAATCACCATGTTGCCTAGTCCTTAGTTTCCAATCCAATGCCTCAATACCACTGTACTAGGCTACTACTAGGTGTCCCGACTGGAGTGTGCTTCTCCGTTTATTTTTCGGCGTAGTACTACTAACCGGAGCAAAGTAAAATTCCGCCTCTGCTGAGAAACTAGTCTCTCAAAATGTAATGCAATCATTGAGATGCAAGGATAGTTTTATTTCTCACATTATTTTATCAACACAGACATCTACATCGATAGTCTGGCGTTATTTATTTGCCTCGGGTGTACTGTGGAGTGGGTAAGACTGTTTTTAGTGGCAGGCATAAACCGTTGACTTGCGCCCGCATAGCACCAGCGAACTCTGCAACTAGAAGGACTGGATGAAACGTGTTGAAAACGGTCTCCAATGATAAATAACACACTGGCTAACTTGGAAATTAGGTCCTATGTCCAAAATTCTGGACCATCCCTTTAAATGTGAAGGAGTTTCTGTATACTGACAAGTAATTCCGCAAGATTTGTGCATCACAAAATAGTGAACTATGATCATTACATCATTACTAATTTTGTTTGCCTTGTTGAGGCTCTGTAAAAGTAATGATCACACTGTCATTGAGTGTGCAAATAGGATCAAATGCCTTTCTCTTATAAATAAACACACACAGACACTTTATCCTTTCGGCTATATTTACTTTTTATTGACAATTTAAATCTGCACCAAGTAAAGTATTCTGTGCCATAGTATTTTCAAAACAGCCAGAAGGAAGGGAAATATGATAAATTATCTAAGCCATGTTGATTAGCCTACTTTGCCTTTTCATATTAAGTACATCAGCCATATAGACAATACTATCTTGCTCTTTTACATTGTTGAAGATATTTTGGTCCATTTTATTGTGAATGTAGGTGAAGATTAGGGTTGGGCATTGTTTGGATTTTAACAATTCTGATTCCAATTCCGATTCTTCCTTTCGATTCCGGTTCTTATCGATTCTCGATTCCGATTCTTTGAGGGGTGGAGTTGAAACGGGTCACGTGTCTATTTTCACAAATAAGAGGAAAGTTTTATTTTGATTCAATAGTGGTTTGCAGTTTTACAGGGCTTTTTCAATGTAAAACAAAGCCAGACTAGAGCGCTGCTTACTGTTCTCCTTGGCTGCAACACAACAAGCGCCTGGACGCTACGGAAACCAAAACGTGCGCATATTAAATTGGGAAGTGATGCTCGGATTTGAAACCAAATCCTCTAAACGATTCCAAACGATTCCAATAAAGAAACGATTCTACTGGAATCGTAATATTTGAAACAATTCCAAGTAGGAATCGGTTCTCGATGCCCAATCCTAGTGAAGATGATCTGTTCTTGGTGGATTTAGTATTGTATTGCTTCTTGCTTTACTTATATTCATATTGGTGCACTACTGTATAATAGAGTTTTCTATAATGACATAAGCCATTCTTGATCAATTGATTTCTTTAAAATGTGTCTGTTAATTTGCACACATCACATCACGGCGTAACTCGTACACACCATATTTATCTATGTATTTATTATATTGATCCTTTTTTTTGGTGGAGATTCCAAAGAGTCCAAATATGTCAGGCTGAATTAGAGGACAGACATTGTAAATGTATTTGTAGCCATAAAACACATGACATCTTGAATTTGAATCCTTCAGTCAGTGTAAGCCATTTAGTGTAGCTTCAGTTCAGTGATGGAACGATACTATGTTACAACAAACTGTACTGTATGTAATGCATATGTCTTACCTGAAGGAAGATTTGTAACGTCTCTGATACAGTAAGCCATGATTATATTGACAATTCTTCATGATTTCTCCTGTATGTCACTTTGACTGATGCTTAACACAGAAAATGTGATATAAAGCTCTATAGTGTATATTTGTACATACTATAAATGCTATCAATCAAAGCAAACAAGGCAGCAGACTGACATTGCATTACTTCGTTATTGGAACACTTGACCAGTAAATGGGATTTAGTATGGAGTAAAATACAATAAATTTCACAAAACTTCACCAAGCTTCAGCTCATTATTGATCCCCTGCATTTACTGGATATATTATATATCCTTATAGCCCACATTAATCTTTTGAGAAATTGATATGACATGTAATGGGGGCACTTTACATAATAAAATGCATTGTTTTAATCATATTATGTAAGAATTAAATAAAATAACAGACCGTGTTTGCCATTGACTGGCATTCCCCTATTATACTGTACTTAATGGGGGACTTGTACTTAAATGCTTGGGCACTCCAACTCTATGATGTCTTATAGGATTAATTAAGTTGAAGTGTCAAATCAGGTCATCATCATGTATTACAACAGTATAAATCAATCAATCATTCAATCAATCAATCACAGACAGGTGCCATCATTTAAATCATGCAACACAAAATCACCTCTTTTGTTTTCCTTTAAAAGCTGTGAACTCAGTGACATCAAGCTCTGACAAGTTTCTGGCAGAAGGGAAGAGTGTGGAGCACTGACACCACAAAACCTTTTAGTACAAGAAAACCAATGGCCTTTTGTTGGAAGAGCAAAATTGCCTTGAGTGAGTGTACAGTACCATGAATAAGCCACCAGGGGCAGAGCCTAATGTGTTGCTCTGGTCCAAGCAAAAGGACCATGGCTCAAAAAACTTTTGTGATATTAGGCAAGAGCCAAACAGAACCACAAGGACACATAGTGTCACTTCAAGTTGTACTGCATAACCTCCAGAAAAAATGGAAAATTATGTATTTTATGTATTAAAGCAAGAAAATAATTATACCACAATCAGCAAGCATGGATTGTGAGGGGTCTCACTGCAACAAGCACCGGCATTTAAACGAAGGTGTGTTAAGGGCCATTCACATTGTACGCACAAACGGCAGCGCTGCGCTATGAAACCCATTATTGTCAATGGCATGCGCGCAAAAGAACTGGTCTGCCGCTGCGCTGAGCAAAGCGCAGCGCAAGCGGCATTTTGCGGCTGGCCGCTCTTGCGCGTGCCGCGGTCAAAGTTCAACATGGTTCAACTTTGACCGCGGCATGCGCAAGAGCGGCCGTGGTGCGATGTGACGTGTCTGAATAAAAAGAAAAAAAAGTAAACACCGAACACACGTGGATCCACAAACGGAACATGGACGAGAGGTTGATTTTGGCCGCCAGCGATCTCCCAGAGCTGTATAGGCTACGACACAACTTTGAGCTCGTACAGAGACCTCGGACGCAAAACTATGCTGTGGAAGCATATTTCACCATAATAAGCATGCCAGCTGTGTAGGTTATTGTAGCCTCTTAATTTAAATCATTCAGGTTGGTTTTAGCTATGTGAAATCAACATATATGTCTCCACTGAAATACAATCCTATGTTACATTTTTTCTCAGTTACTTTGGTGCATTTGTCAAATCATAATTGCATTTGCACAACAGTGAGTGCATTTCTTAAAACAATTGGTGTAAACTGCACCGCATAGTGACTGACCTGAAAAATCGTGTATCTTTCTGGAAATCTTTTGTTTATGTCCAAAGCAAGTAACAATGAATCAAACTGACTGTCTGCTTTGTGTTGTTGTCCATATTTAACAGTTCACTCTGTAAGTATAGTCTAATGAACAATGCACAGGAAAGGGAGCACTATTCCCTATGTGACAATGTTACACATTATTGTCATCTCTGATCTGAGAAATACGCCAAAGCAACTGTGAAGAACTGTAGCCTACTGTTGTGAGCTGCAAAAACCAAATACCAAGTTGATTATACAGCTCCATACAGGTATTTGTAGGATATATTTGTATTTTTTATAAAAAAAATTATAATTTATACTCTTTATTGATCCCCAATGGGGAAATTACGATTTACACTCGGTTGTTATTACACAATAATAATATTGTATTTGTATGTTTATATGATGTAAAATGTGTTTGGACTGATTGACACAAGTCATGTTCATTTTCATTGAAGTTCACATATAGATATATAGGTAGGTATATGGCCTTTACACAGAATAACTACCCATTTCCAAGTGTGTAAGCTCCAGTTTTGGAGGAATTAATTGCACATATGCATTAAACAAAGTGTTTTCCAGAGAATGAATGATGCATGTATGAATGTAGGCTCATATCTTAGCTTTATTATACCCAACTGAAATGACTGCAGACCTCTTAAGTATATAAACATGCAATGACACAGTGTTGAAATGCAACATTTTATTTAGAAATGAAAATAATCCACACGTCTTCATCTATTTAGAGGAGGAGTGTAAGAAAAGGTGGAAGAACCTAAGGGACAGGTACATAAGGAGAGGAGACAAAAAAGAGCCACACGTCAGGGACAGACAAATAGCCAGACGCTCCGTTGTAGAAATGGGCTTTCGGAATGTTGTTGCATCCGGAAAATCGTAGGCCCTACTCTCGTCAGCAGACTGTCAAATTGCTCCCTGTTGAGCCGAAAGTACCCCTGGAACCGGTCACAGTGAAAGCGGAGCTCCTTCACCAGCCGGAATTCCCCCAACTGCTCTCTGGACCTGAGGGTCTCGTGCACCCACACCCTGCTGCCTTCCTCCGGCTTCTCCTCACAACCAGGGAAAGTTCCAAGGCTTTCTTTTGTTTCAAAGACAGAAACATTGTCTCCACCAAATCACTACTGTGTATCCACAATGTCGCATGTAGCCTACTGCACGTCCGATGTAAACACCGGACGCAGACGTGACGTGCATTCAAATATTGGCGCATGTATGACGTAAATTTGCGCTGAGCCCGGCAGCAAGCACAACAAATATAGTTGGGAATAGGACAACCTAGCGGCGAGCGCAGCGCATGCCGCGTACAATGTGAACGGCCCCTTATTCATATTTTGACTTTTTATTACTCATAGATTTTTACTTGAATTAAGGTCATTGTTTTGTATTATTTTGCATGCAGTCATTCCACTTCCAGTGTCCAGTGTGTCTTTCTTGTGCTGCAACCCTGTCTCCAAAAGAATTACGTTCCTACACAACTAAACTGCATTTTCAATTATGTTTAGAATTTTCTCCCGGATTACAAGTCCTCGTACCAGCAACAGCCGCACGTTGTGAAGCGGCCGCAGTTTTAAACATGTGGTTAACATTTTGAATTGAAAGAAGAAGAAGAAGAAGAAGAAGAAGAAGAAGAAGAAGAATGCACTAAGTCTGACATACTAAAACAAAGTAGTTTGTTTTTTACATCTGCAGTTGTAGACTACCTGGCCTACAAGGCTATGTCAATCAAGGACACATTCACATTCTCGTCACTGTCAACAGGAGAACTCCCAAGAAAAACGATTTCAGCACAAAATGACATGGTAGAAATCAACATATATAGTATGTGTCGTTCTAGAGGGCGTGGGCAAACAACGTTATTTCTTGTTTAATTTGGAGGACTTGTTAATTGGCAGAACCTGCCATGATCGGATCACAGCAGCTTCACCAGATGATTAGAGATGAGTCACCTCAGACCAGCCCATGTGATCCACAACCATACATTTCACACTCAATTGCACACAGGTGTATAGGTAACACAATGTAATCCATAAAAAAACATTTGTCCAAATAATTTTAAATAAAAAAAGAATGACAACGATTTTAGATCCTGCTTATATGAAAAGATACTGCAGACTTTCCTTTGTCAGTTATAAGAGTCCCTTTGTCCTGTATCTCCTCCTTAAAGTTGTCTTGACCTACTTCCTGTCTTATGAGTGCTGACAGGTGTTGTACACCAGCGAGACACAATGGCAGGACCTGTTTACTTGTGTCTCATTCAGCAAGAACATCTGTTCAAATATCCCCTTTGAAGGAGCGTCAGAAGACGTACAGAGTCTTTCTTCAGATGTGGTCCAAAATGTCATTGCTTAATATTATTCATTATTTTTTCCTAATTTTCTTTTCTTAGTGGATATACACACACACATACTGAAACAGGCAGTAAGACATAGTGACATTTCAGTAATTAAATATATAATGACAGCTTGGGATTTATGTGAGTTTAGCCCATTGGCCTCCTTATTCAATATGTAATGAATGCATCACCAACATCTTTTTGTAAATGTGTACAAAAAAAACAGCACTCACTCTATATTTTCTTTAACTTCTCTTAACAGCTTTCAGGTTAACATAATATGGAAATGCGATGACAAACAAGTTAAAACACGGGCAGTAAAGTAAAATCTCGCAACAGATACTTTTGAGGGTTTCTTTTTTTTTTAACTCTTGGACAGATGAAGAGATAAAAATGAGGTGCAGCAGGCCACTCTACTGCAATATGTGGATAGATGGATAGCACCTTGACAAACAAAGAAAAACTGTGGCGCTTCACACAGAAGCAGAAAAAAGTGGTGACAGGCTATCTCCATGCATATTAATGCTAGCCAGCCACACTGGCCTAGGTTTGATTGAATAGTCACACAATGGGAAAAGGCATGCTACTTTTCATGTTCGTCCATCAATCAGTGCAGCAGACTGCAGCTCTCTAAGCTTTGTTTCAGCGTCAATTAGCTGACGTGGTTTGGGTTGCAAGATGATTTTCAGAGGGTTCTGTTTTTAATAAAGGCAGACAGCATATAACGTACAGTTGTGGGACCAATTAACCCCTTCAAACACAAAGTATTAACGGTTGGGAAAAAAGGCTAAGTGGTTTACCTAAAAAAAATGCAATAATTGGCTATTGTGCAATGAAGCAAAAGCTTTTCTTCAGTCACACAAATCTTATCACAATGGTGAAAATCATTTTGTTCTCTGCAATTAGGCCATTCAGTCCATTTTCTGCTGTATTAGCACAAGACGAATATTACCTGTGGATATGCAACACGGTGAAATGGTCACGTAATTTTTAATCTATTGATTCGTGTACACGGACACGTTTATCTCGTTTTTTTTCATGGTGGTCAGCATGTAATGGAAAACATCTATATGGAGGTTGGGTTTAGGAAAAGAAGAACGAGGAAAGGAAACGTCACATGCGGGAGACGATCTCCGGTCTCCGGGGTGAAAGTCCTGTGTTGTTTGACCCATCCACCACCCCAACCAACCTCCCTGCACAGATTTTCGGCATTTCATACTACTCACTACCGTAGTTGTGCTGTGATCACGAAAGATGCTTCCCATTGAAATACAATAGTTTAAAAAAAACGTGCTGACCACCACGAAAAAAAACTAGATAAACGTGTCCGTGTACACGAATCAATAGATTAAATAACGTGACCATTTCACAAACTGCCGTGAGGCTGGGTTGGGATAAATATGTCAGCACAAACTTCACTGAACCTGTGAGTAATTACAGTAACTGGAATTAAAGTAAAACAGCTAAATAATGTTCAGCTATATTAAAATGGAAATTTACTCTTTATTCTATATTTGGATCCCCATTAGCTTCCACATAGTGGTTGGTAGTCTTCCCAGTGTCCACACAATAAACAGTAAAAACAAACAATTTAAAATCAGAGTATCAATAAAACAAGAAAAGGCAAAAAATGCCAAAATAAAAAGATCAGAAAATAAGTGAAATGACTTTACATGTGAAAAGACAGACAATAGAAGCTTACAATGAAAACAAAAACTAAACTATCACAAATAATGAGCAACAAAAAGAAAAGCTCTGTCTGATGTTGGTGGGGATTGGGGAGCATATTCCAGACAGAAGAAGCTCTTTAAAAGAACAGTTCTCATCATTCAATTTGTATGTGGAAATGGCACCACTACATGACCAGTGCTCACTTGACGTTTTAGTTTTTCCGGAAAAGTGGGGTATTATTCCAAATGACATTTTGCATTAAGAACAGAAGAAAAGGTTTTAGGTTTAATTTAGCCTCAACAATTGGCTGGTGTGTGTGTGTGTGTGTGTGTGTGTGTGTGTGTGTGTGTGTGTAAAATGAAAATAGAACAGTAATTTCAGCATTCAATGAGTTTTGATTGTTTTTACAATTCAAATTATATTCGACATCCAGAATTTGTTTCCAACAGCCCTACGTAGTACTGGCCAATTCTCTGGGTGTGTTCAATATCTGTATTCATGCCATCTAGCACAGAATGCTTAAGAGCATTTGTTGACCCTTTTTCTCTGATTCACTCCAGTTCTCTTCTTTCTCGTCTGCAACCCCATCAATTAATGTTTGTCCTCTTGTATTGGTTTTCAATGTTCAAGTCCAGCTTGGTAAACATTCCACCCATTTCCTGCTTTGAATTCATGATGTCATTTTCAAATGACTCTTTTTTTCTAATCTACTTGTATTTCATTCTCATCTCCTCAAAGTTATCTTAGATAAATCCCAAGCTGGTATTCTGCTGTTGTACATATCTAATAACGCCATCCAGTCTATTGTTAGTTTTTGCATTTGAAGTTTTCTTGCTTCTGAATAAACATCTCTTTGTAGAATCTTCTCTGCTGTTCCAGCACTGGGAGAGTATTATCACATGCATGTTTCCGAGACATGATCTATCTTAACAAGATGTACCAGGAGTTGATAGATATTTGAGATGTTGATATCTAGTCAGGCCTGTAAGTCAGAGGCCTAGTATACCACAAACTCAATAGTTGACGTAATATTGTCCACAGTGTTAATAGAAAAGGTGGACCAATATCAGCTTGATTCAGTGAACAATTGTTTAGGTATACAAGTTTTAGACCGGATTACATTGAATGTTAGATTTAGACAAGCCAGATTTTTCGAGACAGTTAGGGCATGGCAGCCATTTTTTACTTCTGCTTCCACAGCCTTTCGGGAAAGGTAGTTGTAATAGACTTTTAAAATGCACTGAAAATTTGTAAAATTGAACACAAAACCTGCAAGTGTGGTCAAAATTAAGAAAGGGAATTAAAGTGCTCATATTATGCTCATTTTCAGGTTCATAATTGTATTTAGAGGTTATATCAGAATAGGTTTACATGGTTTAATTTTCAAAAAAACATTTTTGTTGTACTGCACATTGCTGCAGCTTCTCTTTTCACCCTGTATGTTGCCCATGCACAGTAGCTAGGTAATGACTACTACCTAGTCAGAAGCAGAGTATGAGGGCGAGCCACGCTAGCAGCTAGGCGAGCATTATGACGTGTGTTCGACTCACGTTCGTCACAGAATAAAGGCTGGACTACAATAGAGCTGGTTGGAACAGTTTGTGAACAGTGCTTTCTGTTGGAGATGGTAAGTCCCTTTGGGGTGGACTTTGGGCTTTTTCACTTTGTTAAACCTATTACATGCAGAAAAAAAAGATATATAACACAAAGGGAAAAAGCCAAAAAAAGCATAATATTGTCACGTTTCAGCTGGAATTAGCGAGGCTTGGACCCAAATGCAGTTCAAAACAAAGTTCAAAATGTATTAACAAAACTACAAACAAGAGTCCAAAGGTAGGCAAAACTTACTCGACAAATAAATACAAGGTAAGCATACCAGGAAGCAGGACAAGAGTAGCCACGACAGGTCAGGACACGAAGATATAGAACAGCACGCAACAGCAAACAATAATCCGACAAGAGACAAAGACAGAACAGGAACTAAATACACCAGGTAACGAGGACTAACACTGGACAGGTGACACAACAGATGAAACAAATCAGGGTGGGGCAGAACAATCAAAAAAGGCGGGAAACAAACAAAGACAGGAAGTAAGCTAGACAAGACAAGGGAGACAAGACAGACTACAAAATAAAACAGGAAACCGAACATAACAGAAAAACAAGACTACCACAATAAGACAGAACAAAATACCAAAAACCCTGACAAATATGAGCACTTTAAATAATTAGTGACTAAGAAACTCTAGCAACCTCTAGTAGGAGCAAACCAAGGAACAAACGAGGAAGAGAACTTTCACCCAGGAGACTGGTGTCCAGTGTCAAACCAAAAGTCAAAGGTTTTTTGTTACATCTGTGACGTAGTTACGTTCGTGACTCATTTTAAGCCAATCCATGATCTTTTCCTAACCCTATAGTCAATTATTTTTGTTGCCTAAACTTAACTAGTTTTAGTTTGTATTTCCCCAAATGCTGCTTAACTTCACTATCAGCCACTGCCAGCTATCAGTTAACAACAATGTTCACATGTCTAAAGTGTGACTGGTAGCTTTAGTTACCAAGGAAATATGAAGCCACTAACGCAATTCATTCACCAAGATAAATTACAAGATTTGTCACTTTAGAGTCTCTAATTCACCTGATTTGTAGCATGTGGGAGGAAAGTGGAGCAGCAATTAAAAACTCAGAAAGACACACACACACACACACACACGATAGGTCTAACACAGAAAGGCCTGAACAGGCTTTGGGGCTGCTGACTCCCTCAGTCTTTGTACTGCTGATAGGCTAATTCTCCTGCCAAATTGGATCATAATAGGAAAGAGAACTCTTTAACTTAAGATTAGTTGAAATAAAGCTTTGATTAGGTAGTTTAGAATTTTAATTACCCCTGACATTGCATAATTTACAAAGTCTAAGACCAACCTTGCTCTTCTGTATTCCTTGTGGGCTATGGCTTTGTTTATATAGCAAATCTTCAGCCACAAACCTGCTGATTTCAAGAGAGTTTTTATAAAACAAAATACCCCAAATTCCTTACATTATAATCTTACATGACAATGATTTTTTGATTTTGAACGTGTGGACACAATCATCTGGAATATGCTGTGATATCTAGTTCCTTTCTGTGCCTTTGTTCATGGATTAGACAGAACTTTATTATCCATCCAGGTTTTTGTTAATAGGTTGTTAATATAGAGAACAACAGACTTAATGAGTTATGAAGAATAAAGGTCTAACAAGCAGAGCAGAATAAGAAGTTAGAAAATACAGTTAACTGGTTGTGGGTTGATATGTAAGCAAGTCTTTGAATCCAGTGAAGAACACTGGCAATATAACATAATCACCTGAGTGGGAGAATGCAGGAGCTTACTGTATATATATATATATATATATATATATATATATATATATATATATATATATATATATATATATGTGTTTTTTGTTTTTTTGTTTATGCAAATGTGTAATTAAAAAGATGACACCACTGTGTAGCCTCATTTAACTCTTGGTGTGTATGTTCTGTCATTTCTTGGTCTATAGCTGATGACTGAGGGTAACTGTCATGTTACTGTGTCTTAAATGACTACAAATCCATTCATTGCAGGGGTAATTCATTTTTTTTAGATTATTTTTTGGGGCATTTTTAGGCCTTTATTTCCACAGGACAGATGAAGACATGAAAGGGGAGCGAGAGGGGGAATGACATGCAGCAAAGGGCCGCAGGTTGGAGTCAAACACGGGCCCGCTGCGTTGAGGAGTAAACTTCTATATATGTGCGCCTGCTCTGCCAACTGAGCTAACCCGGGCCACTGCAGGGGTAATTCTGACATAATTGTTTACTGGTCAAATAGAAGTGAAAAACTGATTAGAGTGGCAGATTTGAAACACAGCTGACAAATTGATCGACATTATCTTGCTTGACCAATAAAAGCCAGTTGGCCTTTTTCTTAATGATAAGTATTAGTGGTAAATTAAGGTAGTTGTTGGCAATATATTTGCCTTCAAAATCCAACACCGTTTTAGGAGTACTGACACCACTTTTAAAGGTCTAGTGTCTAGGATTTAGTGGCATCTAGCGGTGAGGTTGCAGATAAGATGCAACTAACTAAGATTTCTCCCATGTGTCAAGCGTGTAGGAGAACTACGTTGGCCTGACGTGAAAACGCAAAATGGCCCTAAATAGAGCTAGTGTTTGGTTTGTCCGTTCTGGGCTACTGTAGAAACATGGCGGGGAGGACTCCGTGGAAGAGGACCTGCTCCGTATGTAGAAATAAAGGCTTATTCTAAGGTAACAAAGACGACAACTATTCTTATTTTCAGGTGATTATACACTAATGAAAACAGAGTTATTAATATTATATCCCATTTCTGCCAACAGATCCCCCATAATCCTAAACACAGGACCTTTAAAGTCACATATTCCCTCAGTTGTGCATGTCAGTATAAAAGTTATGTCGGAACTTATCGGGTATTGTTCTGGCGATTTAGCCTCTGGGGGCAAGTGCCAATATTTCGGTTAGTTAGTAAGTTAGTTAGTAAGTGTTCCGGTGTAGCCAGCACTTATTCGGGCTAAGACTTTCTCTCCGTGTCCCAGGCATTGTTTACAGCACGATTAGCGACCAGATCCAGGTCCAGAAGGCATTTTGGTTAATCTCTATAAACAGATATCTGGATATAAATGCAGATGAATTTTAAAAAAAAGTTAGTAAAAAGCTAAATCGTTATCAGACCATAGGTGAGTTCCATTTTCATTGCATTTTGGCCAATGGCCAATGTTATGCATCTTTTACTCTCCACACGGATTATTTACCAGTATGCAACCAAAGCATGCTCAAACATGTTTGGTCAATACTACTAGAACTACAAACAAACTACAAACCAGAACGCTTCCGATACCAAAATGGACCTTTTTCACAACAGACATTTTGACTTGTCATAGTAGGAAAAGCACAGCTGAAATTGATGACCTTAACGATGGCTCAATTCCATGAAGTGTCCCAGTAAGTTATTTCAATGAGTCAGCATGCACAATACCAGGGCCTCTCCTAAGTTGAATTCAGCCAACATTAATTGTTTTGAATACACCTGTGCTTTTCCTACTATGACATGTCAACATGTCTGCCGTGAAAAAAGGTCTATCTGCATGGCCCCCTCAGCAAGTCAGATACCGAACACCTAGCAAACAGCATTATTCAAACAGCTGAGAGCGGTGAGTCAGTCACTCACTTCAAGTGGTTGAACCTTTCGCAAAAAATATGAAATTACATGCAGCCAGTAAATTACACACCAGGCCACATGTAGTGTCCCACTTTGCATATACAAAATCATCATTTCTTGGTTTGACTGTCTGACTGTGTGTCACTGGGGCTTCTAGTGAATGATATTCATAAACTTAAAAAACTAAACATCACCTAACATTTTTACCATATTATTAAATGGAGTGAGAATACCCATTTACACCAGGAAGAAACAAGTCGCATCCAGATTCTGCAACCCAATATTAGTATTTGCAGTGAACATTTCCCTCATCAAACTGTTGCACATGTCACTTCCCCTAATAATATGTACCTATCAATAGTAAAAGTGGTCTTGATCCTCATTCATCACTGTCCCCACAGTCGATTTTTTGGCAGAATGTCACTAACGCACTACCTGCCGCCTGCTTGTTTTGCTTTTGCTTTAGCTTTATTTACATGGCTCCTATATGGAGACACGTTACTGTTAATGGACCCCCCTTTGCCACCTCCTCTTTACTGTAATAATTTGCAGTCACTTTCAAAGTACCACAGCCTGTTGCTCCGTAGCGTTGGGTATCGATACTTTTGAAAAGATACAAAAAAAAAAAGTATATATTTAAAAAAGAAAAAAGAAGCACAAAACGACAGTCAGCGACATTTAAGAACGGCTTGTTTATTGCTAAGGCCATATGGTCAAAATTAAATGATTTATTAAAAATGTAATAACAATAACTTATGTACTTCACCAGTAAATTGCTGGTAAACGATAAAAATAACCACTAGATAGAAAAAGGGTATTTTACAATAAATTTGAATGCCCCACGAGGCTTACCAGTTTCAAGTGATGCACCGTTTCGAAGCATCAGAGGGCAGCGCTGGCATTTCAGTGGCACCGAAATGAGGCACCGAAATCCGCGTTACTATTCAGTCCGGCAGATACCGGTTGTTAAGGCACCGGTGCCGTATTAGCACCGGATGTTGGTACCCAACCCTATTTCTCGGTTTTGTAAATGTTTAAAGTCTTTGAGAGCTACTGAGCTGTTTACAGAATCAAGGAGGGTCCTTGTGTTAGCAGAGAGTTTGGGGGGTGAGGGAGCTTTTTACTTTTTCAGTGCAGCTGCTGCTAGAGCCTCATCTCTGTAAAAAGGGGTATGTGCAGGATGGTGGGCACTGTCTCTTTGAAACACATTTGTTATCTGAATGAAACTGTGTGCAAGCCCTACATGAGCATCTAATAAAAGAGCAAAGACTTGAAAATCCCTTGATGTAAAGTCAACACAGAAGTTTAAAGTTTTTGTCATACAGTATATTGACCTTATTTAGACACTTTATGTTAGCTGTGGTACATTTTATATATTTTTTATTAACGGTAGCTCTGACTTTTGTCAATTTAATTAAACCTTTTTTATTGCAGTAAGCTGTTCCTACCTTTAGCATTAGGCAATGCTTCATTTAATTCAGTTTTGAATAGTGCTACATTTTGTATTGATCCTATAAATACTTTAAAGGTCTACTGATATCCAAATAGGTATTATCCATGAAGACACATCAAAGTGGACTTAACAACATGCTCAGTACACACCAGTGAATCACTTACGACATGTTAATGTTATTTCTTTGATAAATCAAAATAAACATCAATACAACAAAATGTAAAAAATGTACTTCCAAGATCCAGCTCTGATTTAAATGAAATGACAAGAATCTGAGATGCCTCTGGATCATCATAGTTCATTCATGGTAGTTTATTATTTATACGTCTCATCTTGAAAAATTACTTGTTACATTAATTAGTAGATTAGGATTTGTGAGTTTCTCAGGCCAGTGGATTTCTTATTTGAGTGTGAAAGTTTCTCAGCAGGTGTCCTTTGCACTGCTCGTCTATTCAACTGTGTTGTATGAAAGTACAACTAGAGGCCCCTTGACCAATAGACACCTGTCCAACTAGGTCAAGAAAATAGTATGAGTTAGTTTCAGTAAAGAAGAGAGCAAAGATGTGTTATATTATTTTAGCCTTTAAATCCTCCTGCAGAAAATTATTTGCAGACTGGGTAACATACTTGATAGGAATTTTCTTGTTTTAAGCTATTTGGATTTTATGTGTATACATACATCGTTATTTGAAAAACAAGCTTGTAAGACTCTAAATCAACATTAATGGAATAGAAAATATTAAAATTAGCTTTAAAAAATTTTAAATGCCATGTTGGATTTATCACTTATCTTGAAAACCAGATCCAATACCAATATCTGAGTACTCAAATTTGATGAAACCCCACTTACTTTAAATAGCCTTTCGAAAGATAGATCTTTTTATCACCAGGGAAAAAAAACTTAAGTTTTTAGAAGTGGCCACACATCAGTACAGTTCCATCATCACCCTGCCTTTAGCCAGTGGTATACAGTATGTGGGTTGCTTTAACTGCTTGTGGGCATGCGCTTGTGCCAACTGATGGGCTAATGCCTAATGTAAGATGAGACAGTAGCAGAATAACATCTAGAGGCATCCTTATTTCCCAGATGTTTTTCTACTTCCTTTTACAAAACTGAATAGGCTTGTGTCCCTGATCAATGGCCTTAAGTGTGGCTGCAACCAACAAGATGTCACTTTTGATTTGACAGACCTCAGGCTTTGAGCCACTGTGTGTAGAACACTCGGCAGGCCGTGGATCTTTGGGAATTACACTGTTGTGAGCATATTTGTGTGGTATTCTATTTAAATATTCCAAATAGAATTAATATGGCCAGCATATCAATGTCCACATTTAATTTTTTAAACAGTTTGATCAGGGGAGTTTGGTGTCCCTGCGCACAAGACAGAATTACACTCAACACTTGATGGCACTTAATAAAGTGATAATAAATCACCCCACCTATTTACCCCACATTGAGCCAGATGAAGTAAAACAATTTAGCTAATTTTGGCCTGATGAAAAGATAAGCCTCTCGGGGCTCAAGTGAAGTCATCAACACATCTGCTGTTAACCATTAAAAGCTCCCTGTGCCCCGCTGAAGGACAAGTTGTTTTAATCTGCTCTCATTATAGATGCAAATGTATTAACTGCCATGTTATTCACAACTCCATGATTCAAATAAACACTGTGTGTCTGTGTATTCATCATGTGGCTCACACTGTGGCTTGCTTATGGTAAAACTCAGCAAGACAGTTTTCTCTTCTTTTGAAAAGGTGCTTTACTAACAGCATCAACTTGCCAGTGGACTGCCCAGCCACGTACACAAGAGGGAATTTCTTTGACAGTGCACATAACAACACGTCCTCATAACTAAACGACAGAATAGGTAGACTGTCAACTCAACAACATATATGACCGTTATGCAAGCAGCTCATAACGACCCATAATTACATTTCCCTCTCGTGGCTGTAGTAATTATTATTTTTGATACACTGACCAGACGGCTGACCCTCGGCAGAAAAGGCAGTTGGACTGATCAGTCTCCCCGAGTTGGTCAAAAAAGTGCCTCGGAACACACCAAAGCGACAATACGTAATACGTCTCCATAACAGCAGGCGGCGCTAATCAGTATTGTCACCCAAAAATGAAAACCGGCAGCTGATTGGACGAACGCGTCACGTTGGTCTGCTTTCTCCAAAAATTTAAAGACAGACTGTCATGGCGGCTTGTTCAGAATACGATCTCATATTGTACTAAAATAGTTCACCGAAACGTGTTTCTGAAAACATTTTAAGCGAGAAATAGGCCATGCAGTTGCTGAATCTGTCTTCATTTCAGATCAACAAAGGTCAGTTTAAAAGATTTTTGTCAGATTTTGAGAGACTCTAGTCACGCTCATTCCGCTCTCCATTTCCGGGTTAGCACTCTATCAATCAGATGGGTCATTTGAGTCCGACCCGTCCTGCCGATTATACATGTCAAATCGACCAAAATGAAGGCCGACGGCCCCTCGGAAGGACGACGGCACAGAACACACCGAACAGACTCGAGTCACTGACCTCGCCAGACTGTCCAACGGCCGATTATCGGCTTGGTGTGTCAGCGCCTTTAGACGTGACCGTAAGACGTGACCACGGTGGAAATTGTAATCGTGTGACAGTTCTATTTAAAAGTGCAGTAAGCGATGCAGTGCAAAGATTGATGATATTTGAACTCAACTGCCTACAATCCCCCCCTTCAGAATCTCCGCCCCCCAGATTCATGGACGTGCATGTGACGAGTACTGCCGTAGTGACCAGTGACACTTCTGATAGTATCTCTGCTGACTAAACGAAATATGGGAGAATCAATGTTAGCTAGGTTGTGGATTGGCAAACTGTTGCTACTGCTGTAAAGCCAACCAGTTCGGAGCAGCCATCACAAACAATAGCAAACTGACAAAGTTAAACTGACCTATTGAAAACTCCAAACAGTAAAACAGCAAAGCTAATTACTCACTTGTCCATGAGAATGAGAGCAACCTCCTCATCGGTTTTCATTCTCTTGAAATCTCGGAGCGTTGAAATGCCTCACCGACATTTACATGGATCTTCCTCCTTTTCCGGTCATACAACTTCTTATTTATTTAATTTGTATTCTTCAGACCTTTTCCTCTTTCCTCTTTTGCTGTTTCTCATTGATCTCTTCTTGATAACTCCTGGCCTGGCCGGGCACATTCACATGCTGCCTCGCCCTGCCCCCATCACTTGCTTGCACGAGGAACTGGTGCCGCCTGTTGCTTATTGGCTGGAATAGTGTTTTGGTGCTCGTGCACTTTCTGTTTGTTTTCCATTCACAGAGCCATGGCTTTGTAGAAACACCAGATTCTTTTTCAGTGCACACCGAAAATAGAGAGCTTAGGTGACTGCGAGGAGATATTTGCTGAATTTGACAAAAAGTGTATTGAATTAACATCGCTTACTGCACCTTTAACATAACAGGCTCAGTTATTAAAGCAGCCATATTATGCTCATTTTCAGGTTCATAATTGTATTTTAAGGTTGTACCAGAATAGGTGTACATGGTTTAATTTTCAAAAAACATATTTTTGTTGTACTGCACCGCTCTCTCTCACTGCTGCAGATCCTCTTTTCACCTGGTCTCTGTTTTAGCTACAGAGTGAGACCTCTTTTCTTCTTCTGTACTATCTTTGATTGCACTTGCACATGCGCAGTAGCTCAGATGTAGAGCATGTCAGCTAGCTAGCTCCATAGACAGTAAAAGTTTGTTTCTATAACTTCGCACATGTAAGTAGTTCTTTTGTAGATTATGGTGAACTTGTGTGTGTTGTAGCAGTGCTTTGCTATTGAGAACGAGGTAGCATGCTAGCGTTAGCATGCTAGCGTTAGCATTAGCGTTAGCGTCACAAGCCGTGCCAATTTTGAACAGCTCACCCAGAGACTGAAGACAGGACACATTCAGAAACTGTATCTCACTCTAAACAGCATGGATGGATTTTTTTCAAAGTTTGTATGTGTGTGGAAGCACCAGAGACACAAAAGAACACCCCAAATCCCAGAAAAAGTGATTTTTTCATAATATGGGCACTTTAAACACGTACTGAGTTAGCATTATGAAACAGAACTAGTTAGATTAAGCAACCCAAGAGTCCTTAGTTGGGTTAGTAAAACTTCAGGGATTAGCTTTAAATGAGTCACATAAACCTACTAAAATGAGGACGTAACGTAACATTACAGACGTAAAAAACTTGGTAATTTCAAAAAGTGACCATTGACTTATGGTTTCACACGGGACACGAACCCCGGTCTCTGGAATTTGGCACTCAGAATGTTCTGCACCTAACCACACTAACACATCTGCTACTAAAAAATGCTAGTAAAAAAATGCTTGTGAAACTACGGGAACATGGCAGAATACAACGTGGCTAGAACACACTAACTTCATCAACATTGCAGAAACATCCATCAACATAAGACTTAGGTCCATGTGTCCATCACCCAGTAAACCAGGATGCTGTCCCTGCACAAGTTAAAAATACAGTATATGTGTCTGTTTCTCTGGTCTGCCTCTGTCCTGTATTCTGTAAATCGAGAGATTTGGTTAGATTCAGATTTTGAACAGATTTTGACATGGCCATGGTAGTACATTACTCTTTATACACAAGGATAAATAAAGAAGCTATTAGGAAAGCTGTTATATTGCAGGTTATGAATAACTAAAATGGCGAGAGAGCTCAGCTCCATTAGCTTGGGAGACTTGAGAGAACGTTAAGAACAGCTACTTCATTACTACTCCTGCATGCATGGCTGGCCACTCTATAGTGCTAAAACCTTCTGAAGAAAGATGGACAATGCAGATAGTCTGGAAACTTGATTAAAACCTGCATGGTTCATAGCTTATGTTTAGCTTTATTCTACTGTACATTTCTACAGTTTAACTTTAGTCTTCTTTGCATTGTGGTGGCTGTTAACCCAGTCATTGCCCTTCATTCAAAGATACTCTAGCCTGAGATTGCTAGACCCATGTCAGCAAAAGTAAGCACTGGTCTACTTCAAGCTACAGCATGCTGCTACATTTTCCATTATAATAAAAGTCTCATTCACGGTCGACATACCCTGCACTGATTCAAGCAACAAAAAAGAATTATCTCTGTGTGCACAATTTTGGGGAGAATACAAATGTCCTCTATATTTCCCCTGTTCTCTACATTGTGCTAACACATCGGGGATGCTAGCTTTGATCATGCTCACACAAATGTTGCTCCTGGGCTCGAAAGCAGCAGAATAAAATCACAACGTAATAGGATACATTTATGGATTAAAAGCTTCAGAATAAACTTGGTATCATTGTTAGCTTATCTGAACAGTATTCATCATTTCAGTTAAAGAATGTATAGTAACATATTCAGGTGGCATAGAGTTGCAATTGCCTGAAGCCCAAAATATATTGGTTGGAGATGCTCTCCTTTTTTCTTGTGATCTGGCTGAGTAAGTCAAGCATTTTGCTCCTAATTTGGCCCCATAGCTGTGATGGTGGTGATAATAAGCACATAGAGATAATAAAACATACTCTTATGGAATAATAGTCTGGGCTTTTGAGTACCCTGGAAAAGCCAGCTGATGAATTTTTAAATGTTAATCTTTGACGAAGCAGCAGGAGTGCACTCGTCAGTAAAATGAGGGGCTGCCAGGAAACTGCAGCAGGATAATTAATTGTTGAGTCTTTACTGTGGGGATGCATCTACCGAGACCCATTGCAGATATTATACAGCTGTTAACTTTTGAGCCAATTCAATGTTTTTTTTATCCCTCCACCCCCCTTCTTTGTAAACCCTGTGTGTTTGTGTGTGTGGGTGCATGTCTGTGTGTATAATGATGTGTACATATGTGCATACTTTCATGTGTTAAAGCGCCCCCTGAAGCCTTTGTGTATGGGAGCCAGATGTTACAGCTGGAAAATACAACCTTGTTGACAAAAAGTAATGTGGAGCACTATAGACTCGTGAGCAAGATTGTTGTAAATATTCATGAGCTGCACTTAATTTGATGTATATTTGAATTTGATTGAAAGCCTAAAGACAGCTATAACCCTTTAACTATTCCAAAAAAACCTTCAATAGTATTATAACAAAAGCACTATAAAGACCTCTGTAGCATGCATTTTGCTTGTGCTAAACACCTTTTGTCTTCTTAGATATTTAGCTTTTTAACTGGCTCAGGATTTAATCTTTGCACAGCAATGAGGGCACAGTTGACTGATACTGTTTAATGGCTTTTAAATCATAATTTCTTTCATTTAGTGGAAAGTAATTATTTTTTGTTATGTCCTGATTTTAACATGCATACTATTTCCGTATCTAAAAGTGAAATGTGACCTTTTAAATGTGCTGAATATTTGCTGCAATACCATCACACCCAGTGTTTGGTTGCACTGAACAAAATCCTTCCATTTTTATTTTAGTAATTAACCCCAGTTGAGGCCTAGAGCTGCCCAAGTTAATGAAGTTGAGATTTCTGTGCAGGATTAATTAGGGCTCAAATAGGAATAAGGGGAGGTGGGGCTCTCTAAATAAACAAGGTAATAAATGACAGTGAATTGTCTTTAATGCACAATTAAATTGTGATTGTCTTGGGAATCAGGCAAAGCACACACAAGTTACTCTCTTAAGCTTGCTTCATATATCATGCCTTCACTCTTAATGGTTAGAGCCAAGCCAAGCAAGCCCCATGGTGATATTTAAAATACTATGGACAAACACGCAGACAAATTCTGTGATGGCAGCTACACAAATAAACCAGAACACCTATTCAACTTCACCTTGGGGCTGAAAAACAGATAGTATCTTAACATGAAATCCAATGTCAAAAGATAGTACAAGGGCCATGAGCTCCAGGAACCAAGTGTTACAAATAATTTTCTTAAAAGGTGTTGGTAGAAAAATGGTAAACTAAAATTACACTGCCTTCCTATTCATTAATTTGCTGATTGTGTGATCAGTATCACAGGTAGTAAAACGGGAAATCTCCCCTAGGTGGGTGGTAGGCCTACTTGTAGGTAGGAGGTTGACACTTTCAAAAAGGAATACAAATGCACCTATTCACTTTCTTGCCAAGAGTGGGATGACAAGATTGATTCCATGTCTGTATGGTATATATGTAGTTGGAGCCAGCAGTTAGCCATCTTAGCGATGGGAAACAGCTAGCCTGTTTCTGTCCAAAGTTAACAAAGTCCACCTATCGGCACCTCTAAAGCTTACTTAGACATCGCTCACATAACATATTCCGTTTGTTTGATACATACAAAAACAGAAGTGTTAAAGCAACAGTATTAAGCTTTAGAGGTGCTGGTAGGCAGATTTTACCTCTGGAGAGAGCGAGGCTAGCTGTTTCCCCATTCCCAGTCTTTATGCTAAGCAGCTGCTGGCTCCAGCTACATATTTAGTGTACAGATGTGAGAGTGGTATCAATGTTTATCAAACTGTCAGGTCTGTCACAGGATGGACTCAATTTTACGAATCAGGCAACTCAGTTCCCAAGATTTATTGTACAGAGTACAATCAGAGGCAACAGTGTCCAAATCGTCAAACAAGGGTTAGTAAGTGACAAAGCAAATACTAAATTACAAACAACACCCAAGCACTAGATAAACACCCTCCATTTTAGGAAAAAGGCCTTAAAACCTACCAACACATGCTCTGGTAAGCACAACCTGCTGCCAGCCAGCACAACAAAGGTATGGGAGAACAGAAAAGGAAGTGGCAGGGTCTCCTCCCTCCTTTATCCAGGGAGCTGAGTGAACACAGGTGTGCTCACTCAGCAATCACC
The DNA here is from genome assembly GCF_008315115.2 of Sander lucioperca. Taxonomy (NCBI): domain Eukaryota; kingdom Metazoa; phylum Chordata; class Actinopteri; order Perciformes; family Percidae; genus Sander; species Sander lucioperca. The sequence continues at coordinate 30,867,012 of NC_050175.1, forward strand.
AACCTGGAAAAAAAGGAGGACAAAACACACACACACACTAAGGTGACCAGATTTCTGAGACAAAATCCGGGGACATTTTCAGCTCAGAAGCGTAAATACCTCCAAAACAGGTAATGTTTTTATCTTTGTAAACTTAAAACGGGGACACTGCCACAGGGGCGTCACTAGACCTAGAGCTGCACTGGGGCACAAGCCCCCCTAGGGGGGTCCATGGGCATGCTTCCCTGTTAGAAAATGTTGTCTATTTTAACGTTTAAATGCCTCAATCTGGTGCACTTTGAAAAGAAATTCAGATAACAACCAGGAGGTGTTCTATGTGTGGAGTAGTTTTGGAGACATGCCTCTTTGTAATTATGACATATATAAAAAAAAATTATGGCAACAAATACTCCCTCAAATTATGCATATGCCTATTTTTGAAAAGTAAGTGATGTAGTATAACCAGCAGAAGACTAATTATATGTGAGGGAAGTTTAGAGACACAACTCTATTTAATTATTCAAATATTAAATGTTTTTGGCAAAAAAATATTGCCCAAAATTATGAAGATGCTTATTTTTTGAAAGGTAAGTGCTGTAGTACAACCAGCAAGGGGGCTTCTATGTGTGGAGTAGTTTTGGAGACATGACTCTGTAATTTTGACATATTACATTTTTTTGGCAAAGAATATTCTCCAAAATTAGGCATATGCCTATTTTTGAAAAGTAAGTGCTGTAGTACAACTAGCAGGAGACAAGTTATAATTGAGGTAAGTTTGGAGACACTACCTTATTTAATCATTAAATTAATAAATATTTTTGTTGTATCTCTTTTCAGTGTTGTAGTTTGTAGACCGTCCCTAAGCACTCATCTTACTACTGTCTCACTGCCGGCTGCTCGTAGAGACCAATGTTATTTCTCCAGGTTGGAGGACGGCTCGTTTTGATGAAAATGAGTTTGCAGCTCATTGTTTACCTTACTACGGTAGGAAAGATGCTGCAGAGTCGTTGATCCTGGAAGTTCGAATCTGTGAATATCTTTCAACTTCTAACCGAAGTTGAGCACTGAGCAGCGTTTGCTCTGGCTGTCTTGAGCCTACGCGTGTAGGTGCGCGACTATACATTTGGTCAATGTTTTCTTTCTTTTATTCCAATTTCGGGTCTGTCAGTCACAGTGAAAACCGGGGACAGTCCCCCTAACACACACACACACACACACACACACACACACACACACACACACACACACACACACACACACACACACACACACACACAACAAATTCCTACTTAACATTCCAAAACATCTAACTAGTAGGACTGTTGTTTCTAGGTAGGACATGACCTTTCCTTTTAAGGTATTGGCCAATATTGATTTCAGCAGCATTAATGGAGAATAATGAACATATGAAAGCAATAGAAATCAGTGTATTTAGTCTGGATTGAGCTGCATTCTTCATTTTGCCTTTTTGTTTTCACCCGTCTCCACTGCCTGTTCTTTTTGGAAACACATGGAATGGACCTTTTTCATAGCAGACATTTTGACTTGTCATAGTAGGTAGATACTATATGATCTTAAGACAGCAAATCTGGCAACTATACTAATGTATAGTAATAACTGACATACTCTTATTTCACATCCTTTCTATGATGACAAGTGACTCCAAAAATGGAAAAGTGCTGGCCAAGTGTCAGTATCTTTGATGTGACTTGCCTACTTGGCAGCAAATATTTTTGGCTAGCTTACTGATGTCTGAGGCAAAGGCACCCTGAAGGAGAAGGTAGCTCCTAGTTGACAGAGTTGACAAAAGATAAAATATTTGCAGATGCTTAGCCTTTTAGTGGATTACACTGACAACTCAGAAAGTGGTGGGTGGCCAGCCTGTTCATCAACTATTGTGTTTAACACTAGAATGACCATGATGGTCATTTTGACCGTTTTGAAATTTATATGTGTAACTTTGCGGTCTCGGGTAACAAGTGTGGGCATCGACGATGCCGAAGGCAAAGCCAGAGTCGGTAACGTAGGCTAGCTACTACGGCGTGGATGGACTCTGTTCTGAATCAGAAGGCAAGCGCCGGGCGCTCGCGCTGTGAAAGGCGCGTAGATGGCCGGTGGCTGTCTACGTGTTCATATAACTTTATACATCCTCGAACTGGCTGGAACCATTTCACACATCCTCTCCAAGGAGTGCACCACCAGTAAAATTATCCGGAGGAAGTTAATTCAGCAACTGGCAGAGGAGCTGAGAGCGAAGTTTATGGAGGAAAAAAGGGCAGCGGCACACGGTCCGAGCAGTGCTGCGCACCACAGCAGACGCCAAAACGGAGGCAGTGCCAGGTTAGGTTAGGTTATAGCTAAATGTTCAAATAAGATACTTTTAATTGTTATTTGGCTGTTATGAGTTAAGATGAATGAATTTCCACACCATATTTTTTCGGGATATGAATGGTTGAAATAATTACGGTTTACTATGCCATGAAATGAATTATTAAAACACGTATTACTACTGAAATGTATAATTAAACTCGTTAAAATGAACATTTTGGTGTTATTACGTTTTGCCTAATACATAATACAATATCGCAATTGGGTATTTATCATGAGAGATTATAGAGTTTGGAATCTGGCGGTCAAAATGACCACTCACGGCAATTCTAGTAGTTATGGAATTCCGGCACTTTTAGTGTTAAAGGTGTGTTGGGCTTTATGGAGTTAAGGATGACTAATTTTTTTTATTTATTATAGACATCCCAAGCCAAAACAAAACAATTTATTTTAATGTCAGATTTATAACCATGCTGTACTTTCCTCAGTGCCATTTAAACTGTTGAGGAAAGAAGTAGGCTTTAAGATGTGGTAAAACTCAGGGAAACACTTTGTGTTTGTGTGAGTTGAGGAACAGCAGACGGCCAAGACCATGCTGGGTACCATGTTCATTTGTCCATATTTCTTCTTCAGTTCCCATGGGACCCTCCCTTCTTCTGTTGCCTTATTCTTATATTTCTGAGGGGATCTTCTTAGGAGAGAGAGCTCGGTCAGAGAAAAATCTGTGCAGTTCACTTGGCAGCGCTTCACTCAATAAGGAGACAGAAAACCTCTGTGGAGTGAAGGTGCGTAAAAGCTATATATACTGTATCTATGGTCGGCTCTATTAAAGATGCTTTAGCCTGACTGTCTTATGGGCCAAATTTTCCGCAAGAAAGATGTCACGTCATTTACAGTACAGTATCAGATGATTGCTGTGATCTTTTCTGGTACAAATTAGTATAGCTGCAGAATATTAAATACTACATTTGTCACAGAATGCTGACTACATTATACAAAACATGTGTTTTTCTGTTTATTTCCCAGTGCTAATTACTAACACAAATCACCTGTCACAAGAAGAAAGGCTGGGTTGGAAGTGTTTCATCTTTTAATTTACATAGTTCCATACTTACATCTCTCCCATAGTACATTTGAATATACATTCATTCATGACAATCATGGTAATTACAAGTGCCCAAATGATGCTATGGGAACACACAGATCAATGGGAGGTGGCATTTCCTAATTTAGTGAAACATCTGTAATGGGAAATGGGACACCACTCGATAACATCAGTATACTGACACTCACGCCCTCAGTCGAAGTAACATTTAAATTAGATGGCAAGTGAATAATGCTGCCTGTCTATATTGGTTACTGTATCTCAACATCTGAATTAGTTTTTTTGAATAAGAAATCACATTTATTATGGCAGAAATAATTATAACATCAAATTGTATGTGTAACAGGGGGGCGGGTTCAAGTTCTCGAACACAAATAGAAAAAAATGGCCGACAACGCCACAGAGGTTTAAAAGAGTCTAGGACTCTGTTAAATGTTAACTATGATCAAATTGGAATAAAAGCCAGGTCTATCCATCCATCCATCTTCTTCCGCTTATCCGGTAACGGGTCGCGGGGGTAGCAGCTCCAGCAGGGGACCCCAAACTTCCCTTTCCCGAGCCACATTAACCAGCTCCGACTGGGGGATCCCGAGGCGTTCCCAGGCCAGGTTGGAGATATAATCCCTCCACCTAGTCCTGGGTCTTCCCCGAGGCCTCCTCCCAGCTGGACGTGCCTGGAAAACCTCCCTAGGGAGGCGCCCAGGGGGCATCCTTACCAGATGCCCGAACCACCTCAACTGGCTCCTTTCGACGCGAAGGAGCAGCGGCTCTACTCCGAGCTCCTCACGGATGACTGAGCTTCTCACCCTATCTCTAAGGGAGACGCCAGCCACCCTCCTGAGGAAACCCATTTCGGCCGCTTGTACCCTGGATCTCGTTCTTTCGGTCATGACCCAGCCTTCATGACCATAGGTGAGGGTAGGAACGAAAACTGACCGGTAGATTGAGAGCTTTGCCTTCTGGCTCAGCTCTCTTTTCGTCACAACGGTGCAATAAATTGAGTGTAATACCGCACCCGCTGCGCCGATTCTCCGACCAATCTCCCGCTCCATTGTTCCCTCACTCGCGAACAAGACTCCAAGGTACTTGAACTCCTTCACTTGGGGTAAAGACTCATTCCCTACCTGGAGAAGGCACTCCATCGGTTTCCTGCTGAGAACCATGGCCTCAGATTTAGAGGTGCTGATCCTCATCCCAGCCGCTTCACACTCGGCTGCGAACCGATCCAGTGAGTGCTGAAGGTCACAGGCCGACGATGCCATCAGGACCACATCATCTGCAAAAAGCAGCGATGAGATCCCCAGCTCACCAAACTGCAACCCCTCTCCACCCCGACTACGCCTCGATATCCTGTCCATAAATACTACAAACAGGATTGGTGACAAAGCGCAGCCCTGGCGGAGGCCAACTCTCACCTGAAACGAGTCCGACTTACTGCCGAGAACCCGGACACAGCTCTCGCTTTGGTCGTACAGAGATTGGATGGCCCTGAGAAGGGACCCCCTCACCCCATACTCCCGCAGCACCTCCCACAGTGTCTCCCGGGGGACCCGATCATACGCCTTCTCCAGATCCACAAAGCACATGTAGACCGGTTGGGCATACTCCCAGGCTCCCTCCAGGATCCTTGCGAGAGTAAAGATCTGGTCCATTGTTCCACGACCAGGACGGAATCCGCATTGTTCCTCTTCAACCTGAGGTTCGACTATCGACCGAACCCTCCTTTCCAGCACCTTGGAGTAGACTTTACCAGGGAGGCTGAGAAGTGTGATACCCCTGTAATTGGCACACACCCTCTGGTCCCCCTTTTTGAAAAGGGGAACCACCACCCCGGTCTGCCACTCCTTAGGCACCGTCCCCGACTTCCACGCAATGTTGAAGAGGCATGTCAACCAAGACAACCCCTCCACACCCAGAGCTTTAAGCATTTCTGGACGGATCTCATCAATCCCTGGGGCTTTGCCACTGTGGAGTTGTTTAACTACCTCAGCAACTTCCACCAGGGAAATTGACGACAATCCCCCATCATCCTCCAGCTCTGCCTCTACCATAGAGGGCGTATTAGTCGGATTTAGGAGTTCCTCAAAGTGCTCCTTCCACCGCCCTATTACCTCCTCAGTTGAGGTCAGCAGCGTCCCATCCTTACTGTACACAGCTTGGATGGTTCCCCGCTTCCCCCTCCTGAGGTGGCGAACGGTTTTCCAGAAGCACCTTGGTGCCGACCGAAAGTCCTTCTCCATGTCTTCTCCGAACTTTTCCCACACCCGCTGCTTTGCCTCTTTCACGGCAGAGGCTGCAGCCCTTCGGGCCCTTCGGTACCTTGCAACTGCCTCCGGAGTCCTCTGGGATAACATATCCCAGAAAGACTCCTTCTTCAGTCGGACGGCTTCCCTGACCACCGGTGTCCACCACGGTGTTCGTGGGTTGCCGCCCCTTGAGGCACCTAAGACCCTAAGACCACAGCTCCCCGCCGCAGCTTCAGCAATGGAAACTTTGAACATTGTCCACTCGGGTTCAATGCCCCCAGCCTCCACAGGGATGCACGAAAAGCTCCGCCGGAGGTGTGAGTTGAAAGTCTGTCGGACAGGGGCCTCCTCCAGACGTTCCCAGTTCACCCGCACTACCCGTTTGGGTTTACCAGGTCTGTCCAGAGTCTTCCCCCACCCTCTGACCCAACTCGCCACCAGATGGTGATCAGTTGACAGCTCTGCCCCTCTCTTCACCCAAGTGTCCAAAACATACGGCCTCAGATCAGATGAAACGATTATAGAATCGATCATTGACCTTTGGCCTAGGGTGCTCTGGTACCAAGTACACTTATGAGCATCCCTATGTTCGAAAGCCAGGTCCTTTTTATTTATTTAATTTTATACTGTTTATTGATCCCCAGTGGGGAAATTACAATTGACACTTTTTTTTTTTTTTTTAAATCACTACACACAGGCCTGAAATATACACACACACACACACACACACACACACACATGCTCAGGACCTATTCATGCACAAATGGAGAGATGTCAGAGTGAGTGGGCTGCCAGTGCTGGACCAGCGCCCTGAGCGGTTGGGGGGGTACGGTGCCTTGCTCAAGAGCACCTGGCAGTGCCAAGGAGGTGAACTGACACACTGTACTTTGGTCCGTACTGGGACTTGAACCGGCGACCCTCCGGTTCCCGACCAAACTCCCTACGGACTGAGCTACTGCCACCCCAAAATCGGGAGGAGAGCAGTTAAAAACAGTGGTGTTTAAAATAAGGCGAACTAATAAAGGAATAACAATGTTTATTCGTAAAAACAGGATAAATAAAGCAATTAAAAAAAACCTCTAATCATAATATCAAATTGCAGACATACAAATTAAGGCATGGATACCGTGCCCGACGGGTCCCGACAGGTCCCGACGCTCACCAGAAACAGGATTTTAACCCCGACGTTATTCATGTTATAACATCGGCTCTGGAGGAACAAGTCTCCCCTGGTTTTCTGACCACGGTCGGAAACGAAGCAATCAGGAAAGGTTAAAACATTGAACATTTTAAATTTAAAACAGCTTATTAACGTGTGCTTGTTGCCCCGTGTGTGCTGATGCCTCATCTGTTGACATTTCCGAATGCCTTCCTACAGTTGCTTAATAAAAGCTTTCCATCCAAACAAACGTACATGTGTCATTAGTATGAGGAAAAAAAAATGAGATTTTAACTGTGTCGGGCTCGGACACAAATTTCTTAATGTCTGTCGGGCTCGGGCCGGGTTCGGTCATGGTTCTGTCGGACGCGGGCCGGGCTCGGACAGAAAATTAGGCCCGATCCGGACTCTAATACAAATGCAGGTAGCTACAACAAATCTATGACGATAAAAAGAAACGGTGCAGCAACCAAGTGGGAGAATGTCAAAGCTAGGACAAAAGTTTGAGAGTCCGTTAGCTTCCTGTTGTAAGCCTTGCTCTCCTCTTCTCCGTGTCCGCGTGGAAGGGAGAGGTTCCACCCTCTCCAACTTTCTACCACTAGCGGCCTGGTCGTGGCTGGGAATGGCAGCGTTGCCGTCTCCACTGTCTCTGCTACTGCCTTCTGTGTTGCACTCTTGGCGTCTCCGGGCTACTGCTACCGTTGGCTCTGCATCCCTGTGTTCTGTCGCTGCTGCCTCTGCTACTGCCTTGTGTGTTGCACTCTCGGCGTTCCTGGCTTCAGGCTACTGCTACCGTTGGCTCTGCATCTCCATGTTCTCTGTTGTTGCTGCCCCGTCTTTCTGGTTTCTCTCCTTGCTAGCTCAGCTGCCGTCTGCTCGTGTCCCCGTGCCTCACACACACACACACTGAGTGACGGCTGGCCTGAGGGGGGACGAGTCCGTTGTGGGGACTGGGGAGCGTTGCCGGCCTGCGATCTCCAGGGGTGTAGTTAAATGGGGCCTTACCCTCCCTTTTCCCCATGAAACTCTGTCATGGCGCGCCCAGAGGAACACCCTGGAAGGTAGGCTCACACATTAGACAGCCCTTTCTATCACACTCACCCAACCGCAGGATCTGCTCCCCAGCCCGTCGTCCCCCTATCACCGTTCACTCCTCTGTTCTGCAGCGCTGTAGTCTTCCTGCTCCTTCTCTCTTTTCAGCCACATGCTCCTTTTAAATTGTCCTCTCCAGGTGAGTCTCATCAGTGCTGATTGGCACTGGGGGTGGGGCAAGGTCAGGATACACAAACACTTTAAAATAAAAGCATGCAACAGTAACAATTAAAACCCATGCAAAAGACTTAAAATAAATAAAAGCACTGCAAACAATTAAAAACATGCAAACACAAAATGTCCTCCCTTGAGCTGCTCACATATGCACTGGTAAATTGTCAGCCATTGTACACAGGTATCAGACATTGAACTGGCTAAACTGGTGATAAGATTTAGTGCAGATATAGACGATAGATATAGATAAGTCTTTACTTTGATCAAAACTGCCCTGAAGCTTTTCCGCTGTTTCTTTTGAGTTGCAGCGCACAGCAAGTCACTGCCGTGCTTCCTGTTGGATCATAGTGCCGTGGACTTCCTTCAGTTAAAGGATATGTGTTATTCATTAGAAATCCTGTCCTCTGGCTAGTGAATGCAGAATATTTGAGCTTAGGCCATGAACCGATCAATGTACCCTGCTGGCAAACACACATAGAGATCCCTCTGTGCTTTGGATATCTGTGCATCTGTATATGTCGTGCTTCACTGCAAAATAATCTCATTGAGTCATCTTCTCTAATCATTTACATACATGATAATGGCAACAAGTGTTTTTTTTAGAATGTGATTGTTTTTAATGCATCGCTGGGATTCTCTTCCGTGCCCAACTGAGTCTTTGGACAAACAAGTTCAGCTTTAAATCAGGAAACAATGCTTTAAATTCCATAATTAGATTAATATTATCAAATACTATTATGCATAATATATGTTATGTTTCTACAGTGTTGGGAGTAACGCGTTACAAAAGTAACGCAATTACAGTAATGTATTCCTTTTTGCTGTAACGCAGTAATATAACGCATTACTAATTAAATTTCGGTAATATTATACTCGTTACAGTCTCAGTAACGCGAGTTACAATGCATTTTAACACAACATTTAGTGGTGCATTGTTTTTTTTTAAGAATTCACCAACACCACGACACATTTCTTCACAGGAAAAAAAAAAGCCGTATTATTTTCCTGTCGCTGTATTCGATGGTTGAGATGACTGCAGAGACAGATACATTTGCGAGATGGATATTATTTTCAGGAGTTATTACGCTGCGTTGAAGTGAGCTGTCCTGTTTCTGTTCCCGTGGTCAGAGCCGGAACCAGAGACGGTACGGACAGCATGTATGTCCCAACAGGTGACGGTACGTCAGCGGCTGACAGATATAAACATGTCGGGAATTAATGTTGAGGCTTGCTACACGTAAATATCATTGCATTTTATCAGCCGTAGAGAGTAACTATGTCTGTAGTGGAATGGCTTCGAATGACGACCAAAAACGCTTGTCTTTTACTGTGACCATTTACTGTTCAATATGTTGCAGTTTTACAAACAAGAAAGTGAACAACTTGAGCCTGACGGACATGTTGCATCCATAGACTGTATATAAGCTTGCATCTCAGTAAGCTAGCAAGAGTAGGCTACACAACAGACAACTTCCGTGTAGCCTACTTCAAAATAAAAAGCACTTCCTGTGACGGTTCGCAGTAATACTAAATTACTGTTAAATAAGGTTGTGTAGGCTACCTTTTCACAAATCAGCTGTAAATCAAGTACTGTAAATAATGTTAAAAGGGAGTTTTAATCACACTATAATTGAACATTTCCTTTAGAGTGTTTTAAACTAAACAACATGAATTTCTTATTCAAGTGCTATAAACAAACATTTTACAACAATGCCATACTTTTAATTGAGTATTTTCATTTTCTCCTAATTGCCTATTATACGTTTTACTTATCTATTTTTTATAGCTTTAGTTACTTTGCATATTTATATTAATTATACAAAATATGAATAATCTATGATGTATTAAAGTGGATTCACAAGCTAGCTGCCAAATCAAACTTCTGTTATTTTGGTAAAAGTAACTCAAAAGTAATGCAAAAGTAGTGTAACGCATTACAATTCAGAGACAGTAATATTGTAATATAACTAATTACTCTCAAATGACAGTAACTAGTAATCTATAATGTATTACATTTTGGAAGTAACTTGCCCAACACTGTTTCTAATTCTTGTGTTGTGGCTATATGTCATGTATTTATTTTGGTAATGCCTATATGTTGACTTGCCTGTAATAGTAATTTGAAGATAACTGCCTTTAAAATGTAAAATCATGAAAAGAAATATTGTAATGATTACTATAGAAGGATGTTAATACTGTTGTACGACAGATTGAACTAGTGTGAGAATTAATCATTTGATGCCAAGTAATGACCTGAGCTTAGATTCACAGTGTGCCAGTTTTCCATAATATTATGGAAGAAAAGCAGATCAAAGAGCAGAGATGGCATTTATCCACTTTATCCTAGCCTAATGCCAGATCTCATATATACTCTTGAAGTCCCTCATTAAACCAATGCAAGGTGGCAAAGAAATTGACTCAGCTTACTCTTCCTTCCTTCTAAGTATTTTTCACTGAACCACAAAAACTTTTCTCTCTCTTTTAGTCCATTTACCCCCTCAGCCATGCAAGTTGAAAGCAAAATGTCTTTATCTGTCTGTGAACCCAAAGCACCCAAATGCACCCACACACATATGGCGAGCCTAGTTAGTGTATTAATTAGCATTTGGTGAAAAATGTCTGTCAATACAAAAACAGTAATGAATATGTTTCATTCACCAATCATTAAAACAACACAGGGGGTAGACAAGAAAAAATGAGCCTCCACAATAAAATGCATTCAAATAGCCCCTAATGATGTTCAGCATTTCTTGACACTTTCTCATAGAGGTGTTGATTCAACTCTATGACTGTGTTTCCCTTGTGCTCTTGTTGTATTTCACTGCACTACTAATATATTGATAATGTAAACCCATGTGCATCAATGCCAAATCCAGTAGGGAAAAGGGTTTTTAAGCAAACATAAATCAACCCACATAAAGACAAACAAGCGCATTGTTTCCAAAAAATGAAAATATTAAAGCTTTTTGGGTGCCAAAAGCGCACACAGAGCAAAAAGATCAATATCAACTGTAGCAAAAGATGCAGATATAATGGCAACATGATTAGACCTCAGTGCTCTTCCTTAGGCATTAAACGCCCAAGAATTGACAGCCAGGTTTATGGAGGAGCTATAGAAGCTAAGTGTTGAGGGATGCATATAAGTGAGCGCTCTATATGCAAAACAATTGAACAAGTGTCTTTTCTGCTAGTGTACACTTCGAGGTTTTCTCAAAACACACAGGATGTTTTTGCAGAAAAACCCCATTGTGGCTCTTAAACACAACACCGATTTCACCACCCCGACCTGTGTCCTTACACGGAAAGAGAGTTGTTTGCCTATTAGTTAACCACTTTAAATGATAACAAGTGGACGTGGTCTTCACAGTTTCTTCCATTGTCACATAATCTATTTTGCAATGCATAATGATTTGTATCCACACCATGTAATACGCAAGGGGGTAAGCTTCGCTTCAGCACTCGAACCTCCTATGGCGCCGTTTTGATGCTACCAAACGATCACCCGACGTTAGCATTCCATTGACTGCCATTCATTTTGACGTCACTTTGACAGCGAATAACTTTACATCTGAAGCGTTTAAAGACTTTTTTTGTCCATTGTTTATTTCTAAAGAAACACGACAATGTATAAAAGGCTCCATTACCTTGTATCTCACGTTATGGCTCCGTAGCAGACGTTTTTATAGAAATAGGCTAACGATTGTGTCATAACCACGCAACTTACTGTCGCATAGTAGAGGAATTACCGTATAGTACAGGAGAAGCTTGCAGGAAGTTTCGACTTACATTAGCTGTTTAAGTTTAATTACTAATGTTAACTAGCATTTTAGTGAGCAATAATTAGCCTGTGTCCATGTTATCTCCTTAAATATACCTACGCTCTCCGTCTCTGCAAGATTGGGAATGATTGAGATTTCTCTTGGCACAGCTACCAGAAGACTTACAACTTTCAGACAGGTTGCTCACGTCACATTTACGTCGTCTCTCTCAGTTGGAGGCTGCGCAGTAACGCTCAGCGCTCACCGGAAAGTGCTTCTAATATCCTTCACTGGTCCATTATATACTGTCTATGGTAATACGTGAATTGTAATACGTGTTCTAGCTAAATTTCACAAAGGTCTTTCTTTCTTTTTGCATAAAAAACTAAATCAAATACAAAAGTTATATATTCATTTCATAAAACTTGTTTTCCTTTGCTTAAAAATGATTTCAAATTTATATGGTATCAAGAGCTGACATTATCAATGGTTTATGCATCTCTGGAGATATAACTTTTTACATTGTGGCATTTGGCGCACACTCAATGCTCAAGGGCACTAGGCCTAGTTAATGGATACATATTTCTATTATATAGATCAAAGTAATGTTTTTTTGTTTCAGTAGGCATTCTGAGTCCTGAGGATGAACTGAAAAAATCTAATGTATTTCTTTCCTCTTTGTCGCTTAATGTGGAATGTCCAATTGCAGTCAATCTCACTATTGTTGAGCTGAAAGAGGGCTGTAGACAAACATGTGCAACCTCCATGAAACATGGTCACACCAGCCACTTTTATCACCTACCAGCAAGCAGCTTTACCAGGAGGGCATAGCAGAAAGAAATACCCTAAATCTCACACTACTGTATCCTACATGCAGACGGTCTGACCAACCAGCAGGAGCCCCTGGTGCAGGAAGAAAAACATGATCCCTCGCCGGAGTTCAACCTAAGAACAACTGTATTTGTTGGATCATGCAACCATGGAATGGATACCACTCTAAGGAATCAAACATGCATATGCATGTGAGTCTTGTTTTGAAATGTAGAGTGCTAAAGCAATGGTAACAGCATGTAATAAGGGACTCTGTTACTGACTCCTTTCACATTTATCTACGTTTTCGTTGCCTCTTTAGACTTGAGAGGCTAGAACAATATATGTAAAATGTTTTGCAGCAACATGCATTGCCCACACTTACAAGAGAAAAGATGACCTTACTGAAAAAGCAAGCAACATCTTAATCTTAAGATTACATCAGCTAAATTGATAAATAATATTGATATAAGACCATGGATGAAATAGTGTTTTCTGCATGTGTATTGTCAAGTTACTTCCAGAATTATTTAGTGAAAACTTGTATGTTTTGATTACATTTGAACATGCAATTAGCTGGAGAGGGTCTGTGAAGGCAGAACTCAAGCAAACAACATCTTCCTGGAAGGAAGCAGAAAAGACCGCCCAACACTGAACCAGCTGGAGAAAGTTCATGAATGACCTATGCTCCCCAAAAAGCAAAATAGGTTAAATGAATGAACATGCATTGATTTAAATTAGTTATCTTGTAGGAACATTTCTGTGATGATTCCTATATATTGTAATTCACTGTCACTCTTGAATCTGAAATCTCATACCATACAGAGATGTCAGTGAATTTTCATTCAGTATTCACCTGGTCATTCACAATGGTATTCTTCTCAAAGTTGTTGTAAATGATTCCGGTCTGTGTATGGCAATGTATGGCAAAGTATGCCTGTAGCACTGTGTCTGTGTACAGCCAGTGTAAAGACAGCCTTTACATCTGCTTGGAATTACTGCTGATGTACTGTATAACACCCTTAGGAATAACCAATGGTGCAGTGTCTGATTGAGCTGCCTGGCTGCAAACATTTCATGACATGGAAAGCAGAGCTGGATGAAGCTCTTTGAGGCAAGAAAAACCCACAGTGGAGACTAAGCAGCATTCCCACCCCCCATCTCCCTAGTAGTGTACTCACCCTATTTAGGGTGAAACTACAGAATTACAGAATTGAAGGGGATGCTAAAAGTACCCCCATCCTCCCTGCCCTCTGGCTGTGTCTCAGTTGCTTATACATTAATCTTGGCGACAACAGGAAGCCTTGTGACCCAATTGTTCAGATAGTAATGGCAGTAAAAGTCTTTTGTGCATTTTCCAGAGGAGATACAGAAAAGTGGAGAGGCTAAAAGGCTTAGGCCCTTAAGGTAGCATATGCATCTCTCTCTCTCTCTCTCTCTCTCTCTCTCTCTCTCTCTCTCTCTCTCTCTCTCTCTCTCTCTCTCTCTCTCTCTCTCTCTCTAATACTGCTGATGTCTTGGTTTTTCCTCAGATCCAGTGTGCTGAGAAGATATGACTTCACACTGTTGCAGTAAATAAAGCGGTGCGAGCCGAATGTGGTCTACCAACTTATCAATAAAATTATTAAAAATGTAGGAATAAAGTGAGCTGGAGCTATTGGGTGTCAATTCAAAATTAAATCACAGAAATAAAAACACAATTTGGATTGTTGTGATGTTGTTTGAGAGGCAAAAGTATAAACCACTAAATCACTAAATCCATTACTATATAATTATTGTCTCCTTGCAATTGATTGGTAAAACTTACAGTAGATAAGTCATTGTTCTCTGTGTTTAATTGCTATTGGTTTTAGAAGTGGCTTTTGGCGTGGGCTAAATCATACACAATAAATATCTTAGATGCATGTTTTTACTGTAAGATTACCGCTCACCTTGAATCTGTCATCCTTCACAACAACAAAATATTTAAAACTGAACAGTAGTCATGTTGCCATTAGTCTTGCTTTGCCAGACCCTCCTCCAATGGCATTTCTTTAAACCAAACAGAATCGTCATGGGCGGTGCTAAACTCCGCACAGAGCCGCTGCAAAATAGTCGTGCGAGAGAAAACTTGGGTCCAGTATCAAGAGCCTTATTCTTTGAATATGCAATGGTCAGCAGTGAGCTTTAAGTCAAAGATCAGTGCTGCATCCAGTAAATGCAAAAAATGTAACCACATAACTTCTATTATTTCTTTTTTGTGTAACCTTTTGACTGATTGGCCCTTCTTTCTCCCTCTATGATGATTGAATGAAATACATTTTAGAATGGTTGCATTTTTTAATTTGTCTTGTACTTGTGACTCCATGTGATGCTGTTGGTGGCAGGGCTGGCACTTCGCCGGACTCTGCAGGTGGAAGGCCCAAGGAGAATGAATGCCCCTTACTAACTGATTGACTGCCTCTGTTGTCAAAATGCACATTCAATAATATCACCATGACCTAATGGGGCACACTTTGAGACCAACGTTGAGTCCTGACAGCGTAGCGTCTGTGTCCCTACTCTGCAAATTTTATGAATACTTCAAAAAAGAGCCAGGCTCAGAATTTAGCACCTGTTGGTGCAGATTTGATGTATTTTCCCACTGCCTGATTTGGTAAAAGTGTAATAAAGTTTACCCACACTTACAAATTGCCGTAGAAACATAGAGAAATGTACCAGTTAAAGTTCAGTCCAGGACAGATAGGTGTTTTGTAACGTGTAAATATCAGGTCAAAATTGTGCCCAGATGTTTTGGCTGTGGTTATGTCATAGGGAGTATGCACACTCCATTGGATCTGTGTATGTGTAAAGCATGAAGAAGTTGTGAGGTCATCCTAAATCCAGGTTATTTGAACCCAATCAGCTAACACCAACTGCTGTTCTGACTGCTCACATTCATTCCTACCCTCGCTGACAGTCCTCCAGATCTGAATATGTGGCAGAAAACCCATGCAGACACAAAGAGCAAACTTCACACAAAGACATGGTTGGTTTCAGCAAGCTGGGGAAGTTGTTTTTTTTTCTCTGGTTTTATCTTGAATCTCCATCATCAGAGATACCTTAAACAGAGATAATTAGGGCTGTTCTCCCTTAGGGCATGAATAAAGTACAGTATATCAATAAAGTATAGTGGGCCAATTAGTTTGCGCTCAGTCAACCTTTATACATTATTGACTTCCAACCAACACCCTCAACTCCAGTCAAGAAGGCTGTTTTAAATGGAATATGTGAAAACAAGATGTCTTTTTTGTTTTGTGTCATCGTGACTGAGCTAGACTAAATAAGTCAGTTATTCATAGGAAACACTTTTCCCCCCTGATGCATTTAACAATAAAGCATTTCAGACATTTAAGACATCAACTTATAAACATTTGCATATCAGGTGAAATACTTAGAAGCAGCTTTCAACTGTTTGTGCCTTAGATAAAAAGGAAGCCAAAGCTGACAGGAATAGTGCACTTATTCTAATATTAACATAATGCTGTGTGTGTGTGTGTGTGTGTGTGTGTGTGTGTGTGTGTGTGTGTGTGTGTGTGTGTGAACCAGTATACATCACTATCAAATCACTGAAATAACTATTTATGGCCATACAGATTATGTGTGTTTCAATCTCTGTAAAATACCAATTTAATTATTATATTAGTAATCACAGAGGAAAATGCTAAATTGATTTTCACATCCTGTTTTATGATTGTGCAAACCTTGTGCCACATACGAAAAACATCTTAAGATTGTTTTTGTAATAAGGAAAACTTTAGGAGGAAATATATATATATATATATATATATATATATATATATATATATATATATATATATATATATATATTTTCTGAGTTGCACCACTGGAGCAGGTGGGTGTGTAGCTGCCCTGAATTGACTGTATGCTCTAACTTTTTCCCAGACTGCGCACATGAATTAATGACCTTCAGTGCATGGGTCCTGCTGTCCCAAGCACCCCTACATTTAAAGTTCAAGATTGTGTCTTTTGCACAAATCTTAAGTGAATAAAGCAATTATTTCATATATATTGTTTTCAAGCCATTTTTACGTGTAACTTTGAAATTCACATATTTACTTTCTCTTTCATGAATTGTAAATTTGCCTTGCGTCTATACCAGCTACTAACAGGTCACAACATATAATGCGTGCCAATGGTGGCCAGTGTCTTAAGAAAGGAACCCCAGTGAGCTTGGGGTGACGAGGGCTCCTAGACTGTATATAAGAATGGACCAACAGATCCCGTTGCTCTGGACGGAGACCAGTGAAGGCCGTTAGAAGCACTTTTCCGGTGAGCGCTGAGCGTTACTGCGCAGCCTCCAACTGAGAGAGACGACGTAAATGTGCCGTGAGCAACGTGTCTGAAAGTTGTAAGTCTTCTGGTAGCTGTGCCAAGAGAAATCTCAATCATTCCCAATCTTGCAGAGACGGAGAGCGTAGGTATATGTAAGAAGAAAACATAGTCACAGGCTAATTACTGCTAACTAAAATGCTAGTTAACATTAGTAATTACACTTAAACAGCTAATGTGAGACGAAACTGCCTGCACGCTTCTCCTGTACTATTCGGTAATTCCACACAATTGTTAGCCTATTTTTACAAAAACGTTTGCTACGGAGCCATAACGTGAGGTACAAGGTAATGGAGCCTTTTATACATTGTCGTGTTTCTTTAGAAATAAACAATGGACAAATAGAGTCTGTAAACGTTTCAGATGTAAAGTTATTCGCTGTCAAAGTGGCGCCAAAATGAATGGCAGTCAATGGAACGCTAACGGGGGGTGATCGCTTTGTAGCATTAAAATGGCGCCATAGGAGGTTCGCGGTCCGAGGAGAAGCTTACCCCCTTGCGAGGGCTGGGCCCTGCATCCTCTGGTGCGTCCTCAACCGTACACTGACAGTTCAGTTTCAGTTCATTTAGTCTAACCTGTAAACGTAGACAAAAACTAAACCAAATTACTTCAGGGAGGAGGGTTATTATTCATTGTCCATCACAGACTTCAAACATTTTTCACCATTCATGCCAACTCTCTTGTGTTTTTATTTCCCTCCTCCATCTCTGTCTCTTTTTCTTGTTTGTCATCTGTCCCTAACAGACTGATATTAGATAAGACCTGCCTTCATGAGGCTCAGCAACCAATCAGTTTGACTCTATGTACATTAATTAAAGATAGGAACAATCAGTTGTGTTGAAGTGGTTGATTTATTATCAGAAAAGAAAAATGCTATCATGCAAGAGTTGGAGATAGTATATGGCATTGTTGTCAATTATTCAAATTGGTTGAATGAAGAATGGCAAACTGTCTTCACAAATATATTAATGCATGTACATTGATATACATTGGCACACATATTGTTCAATATGTGACAATGTCCCCTCTCAAAAGAGAACATGAGCTTATAACAGGCCCTGAATCACTGAAGTGAGGATGTCTGGCTCTGTGAATTACACTGGCCTTGTTGTTTCTGGATCGGCTGAAGCCTGTAGGGACTGACTTAGAGTAATGCCTTGCCCCATATCTCCCTCAGCACTCAGCCAAATGCAGCTACGCAACAGCAGCCCCACTTAATGTGATCTTCCTTGGCTTTCTGAGGTGGAAGTGGCAGAGAGACAAAGGGCAAAGAAAGAGTCAGTTGACTCATTGATGCACGCACACACTCAACAGTGTGAAACCACACTCCAAAAATAGTTGGTGGATTTATGTGTGTGTGGGGACATTTAAATGTGCATGCAGCTCACATGTGAGGCTCTGCAGGCTCGAGCATCTTGTATCTCAAGATTTCTCTCCCTCTTCAGTTCCTAAATAAAGCCTGCTCAGTGAAGTGGAGGAAGAACACAAGAGAATCAATCATACAATTATCCAGATTTCCTCTGTCACTTCAAACAGAGAAGAACTCTGACAACTGACCATTGTGTTGGTGTGGGCGCGGGTGAGTGTGACTGTTTTTTATCAGCACAAACTTTGTTATAATAGAGAGTAGGCTATAGTGCTGTCAATCCTCTTGGCTGGCAGTTGTGTTTAGTGGCAAAAGTGTGAGGCTGAAGCAAAAAGAGAGAGGCAGAAAGAGATTTCTGGAAAATAAAAAAAGGTGCTTTTTCAAACATAAAACCTTGTGAAAGTCTTATACAGCATCTTACACTATGTTTTGCCTTGTGTGTGTGTGTGTGTGTGTGTGTGTGTTTGTATTTTAACAGGATTAAATCAGAACTGTGTAAACAATACAAAACCCTGATCTTTAAACAGGCACATACAGTAATCTGCAATAAGCAGCAAACAGTTTGGTACTGTCTCATTCGATACTGGAGCAGCAAACATGTGCTTTACAAACCAAACTCAACTCAGGTAATGCTTTCAGTCCTGTGGCCTGTGACCTATTTACCTAAAAGAAAAAACAACGTAATTAGATAAATAAGAAATTCACTTTATTCATCCAGTGTTTTCCTTCCATCCCTTCCACACGCATACAGTTGCATCTACTGTAGGTACTCTAAGAGTGAGAAAAGTTTCTTTGGTATGATGCTTCTTAAAATGGTGCCCTTGGATGAGAGACATGTTGTGCTTACTGATCATGTGTTTAATGAATGAGGAGAGTCAAAAAACCTGAGTCTACCCATCTCTCCTCTATCAGACGACTCTCAGGTTCTACATCATTAACAAGCCAACCTCCTGGTATTGATTGCCTCATGAAACTGAAATATTCACGATAGATTCTCACAATAACAAAAATACATGGGGGGAATTGTTTTCTCTATACCTGTGCCGCCTCAAAGGCTTTATGGAGTCAGAGGCTGAGACCAAAAGTGATTCACATTCATCAGAGAGTCGAGTGGTGTAGATTTTACCACAGCACTGCCTCGGAATTAAGCACTCAACTGTGTTGGTGTCAACTCTGTATTAACAGAGTGTATCAAGTTTTTCATTACAGCCTGCAAATTAGAGCGCTGAAAGTATAGCTTTGTTTAGCATAGAAGAGCACAAAATAATGACATTTCTTATGTTATTCTAAATACATAATAGAGATACCATGAATTTACATATTATAAATGGATAAACATCTAAGATTGCATAAATAAGTATTCAAGCTATATTTCTTTGCTGGTGAATATTTAGCAGCTAAAGAGCCAACTTTCTCCCTCAGGGGTTGATAGAGACTGAAAAACAGAGTTAAAAAGTGATGGAACATCGGATGCACCAGTCGGTCAGAAAAACAACTTCAAGATGACAATATGTCCAGGTTGTTTTAAGCTTGTTTCTTCTGCCCCCAAATGGCCATTATTGCAGGTTTAAGATTTTTTTTATTGTATTTTTAGCAGTTTTATCTTTATTAAATAATTGAAAGTGAAGAAGCTGGAAAGGGGAAGACAGATAGAGGGGTGTGACATGCAACAAAGGCACCTGGCTAGAATTGAACCAACGTTGTGGTTATGTGGCATGCACTATAACCATTCAGTTACCCAGGCGCTCTTAAACTGCATTTTCTTTATAGTATCTATGTTTGGCATGTTTTTCTGCAATAGCCTTTCAGTGTATTTACATTAATTAATTACTTCTCATTATGATAGTTTTTTATTGTTATTAGCTAAGTCTGCTATTCCAACCGGTTCTCACGCCCAACTCGTAAAATATGGACGCTTGGGCAGTGGCTCTCAGCGTCAGATACGATGCAAAAAGCACCCTTTAGTGTATGTATGGAACGCACCGTGCAGAGCAGCAGCGCAACCGCGGAGCTGTAAGACGGCATAGTATTAAAAGCGACAACGATAGCGAGTAGTATGAAATACCGAAATGCCGCATGAGGAAGTTGGTTGGGGTGGTGGATGGGTCAAACAACACAGGATTTTCACCCAGGAGACCGGTGTACGTGTTCTGTTGTTGTCCGTGTGTGTCACAGAAGTGTACATTTTATAATCCCACCCACGATATTTTCCTAAACCTAACTGTCCTGACACTGAAGGAGACTTTTAATGTGACCAAGCGTCCGTATTTTACGCGATGAGAGAATGACAATGTGTGGGCTATTCCTGTGCGAGATTCTGAAAGAAAGAAGAAATTGCCATCATGCACACACTAGAGATTCACAGGAAGCAATGCGGGCATGTACTAATTGTCTCAGCTGTATCAGAGTTGTGTTAAAGCAACACTATGTAACATTTCCCGCATCGGTCCCCCTACAGGTTGTCTCATTAGAACTACAGCTGCAGCTAAAAATTACATAGTGTTGCTTTAAGTTACTGCTAATGCTAACCAAACACTTTCTGCTGGTGCTGTTTCACAATAAGCAGTAAACTGGTAACCCACAGGGTGATTTTCTTGTGAAGCAGCCTAAGGGCATGCACTGTATTTGTCAGTTTAGCGTTACGTGGATTGCATCTACTAAACAAGAAATGGGAGTTTTTGGCAATTATTGCCATCAGATCAAGTATTATTTTAAAGGGATTAACTTAATAAGAAGAAACAGTGAGCTGTTAAATAAAGAGCTGCAGGCGAAAGGTTGCTACTGCAGCCTGTTTTTGCTATCAGCCTGATAAAAAAAGGCTATTATTAACTTTATCTTTTATTAAAACGACGCAATGCCCTGAATCCTCTCATCCCACAATTTATTTAGCTGCATTGTAAAGAGATACACAAGTTGCTCTTCTTTTGCATTTTTAACACCAATACATAAGTGTCATTACACCTGTCATTTCCAACAGAACTGTTATCTGTAGCAGTAAAACACACTTGCTTTTACTGCCAGTAATCACAGGTGTCACCAAATCAAGTCTGAAATCTTAAAGATTATAACTTTAATGGGTTGGTATAAATATGAACAGATTAAAATGACTGGGCCTCCAACGGTGTATTCGTTTTGCTAAAATGAAATTTAGGCTTTTGACATAGCAGGCAACATTTAGAGTATCAGCCCCACTTTGCCTCCACCTTGTGCTCCCTCTCAATGTCAGTGTTGCCTTATATCTGTAAAGATCTCAGCCGATTAATATCTTCAGTCTCCTTTGCAGGCAATTCAAGACATTATATGTATGTTTTGTTAAAGGCCTGTTTTGTGTTTGTGCAGGGAATGATTGATCACGGGCGGAGAGGGGACAGGGGAGTAGGGACAGCCTAGTGATATAAATCACATCTGATAGAGGGCACATAGATAATTGGTTGTCTGGCCCTATAGTCACGAGGAGCGGCCCACTATCTTCTAGGGGGAGATAAACTAGAGGGCAGTACACAATGATAACAACATGCTTGACTGTCAACAGATGAGATGCAAAAGTACCCCCTCCCATCTCCCCCCCTCCCATTCCCCCCCCCCTTACCATCCATTGTTTCTCTGTCCGTTTCTCCTGCCCTCTTATTGTTCAAATAAGAAGTGGCGAGGTTAAGTGGATTGAAAATCAGTTGGCGGAATGATTCTGTTTATTCTTCTCGCTGCCCTATTTCTTAAAGCATTTCAGCTGCAGCGGTCATCTGTGAATAGATTTGCCGTGGGTGACCATGGTGAAGTCTGATCAATACAAAGGCATCATCAAGGACTTCTAACAGCCACACTAGTGACGCTCTATAAGATTCTTACTCTCACTTTCTACCTCTCCTTCTTTCAAAAACACCTCTTGTCCCCTTCGCCATCCCTCGCACTTTTCGGGGGGTGTCCGCCGCCTCATTCAGCAGTTTTAGAGATAAAAGGAATGTCCATGTTCATCTGACACACAGAAAACCAGTCTTGATTAAATAGCCTGACAATGCGCCAAATGTATTGCACTGTTGCCAGGGAGACCAAACTGACCTTGGGTGTTGTGTTGTGCGTCAAGAGTTGCCAAAAAGATACTGAGTGTTCGTTCCAGTGAGGGAAAGGACAAAATATGCGGCACATCAAAGGAGAGGATGACTATTTGTTTGAAAGTTTGAAGTAAGGGATGAAAATATATATCTACTCCCTGACAACAACGAAAGGGTAAACATAATACAATTGAGTTTGTCATCTTGATTATTGTTGCTGTGCTGTTTGTCCACCAGCACACAAGGGCAATGTTGTGGAGGGACTATTTTGTTCCTCAACTAATTATAAAATTGTTATCATAGTTCCTTGTCGAAATTCAAACCACTTGAAGGTTGAAAAACATGGCCTTCTATGACATTCCCTTTACTTTACATTGTTTCCAGTTCTAATCTGTTCAAGATGCTAGCCTCCACTTTCAGCATTAGGTGAATACTAGTGCAAGGATTAATAGAGCAGCAGTACAGAATGCAATGCACTTGCATTATACTTCCTGCATAAAAATACATTTCACGAACCTGTGTATCGGATTAAATATTTCCCGAGCCCATGGCGCAGTACTTGAGAGTGGAACAAAACATGTCTTGAACTTTTGATGAGCTTTGCATCACATTAACAAAATACTTTTTTAAAGCATCTGAGCATAAGGCAAACATTTCGATACATGTGAAAACAAGGATTTAGATGCCACAAAGAATTTACCACTCATGTCAGATCCATCACCTTTAAGTAATGCAACAGATTAGCATAAACACGGTCTCTATACATATTCATTTGCATGAGATCTTTGTTGTACCTTATGTGTCAGAGTGCACACTGTAAAATGACACAACAAAGCTTGAAAGACTAATGTTGCATTAGGGAAGTCTCTAGTTAGAGCCTCATGTTGTGTTAAATCAGAACAAACAGTGAAAACAGATGCAAGAGTCTTCTCTTTAAATGAGAGCTGCGTCTCCTCTCTGAGGAGTCCTTTTGTGCAGCTGAGGTTTTTGTTGTTCCCAGGGCTTTTGATAAGGCCTTCTGCTCTTCCTTAGCCAAATTTGGAACTTCACCGCAGGGTCCTCTGGTGGGAGTAGACTCACCTGCTGCTCTGTGTGCCCATTTGATCATTTAGAGAGAGAGAGAGAGAGAGAGAGAGAGAGAGAGAGAGAGAGAGAGAGAGAGAGAGAGAGAGAGAGAGAGAGAGAGAGAGATTCCATATTTCCATACATTGACCTCCAGGCCCCATTGAACTCTAGTGTTGTATTTCCCCAGTATCAAAATCAAACAGTGTTTCTTTGAGTCCTAATATTAATACAATCAAGCATGGAATCAGACATGCTGCACTCATACTCATAAATAAACACATACACTTACATCCACAAGGGAGAACAAAGCCAAAATATATTGTCACACTTATTAGTAACCATTTCTTCCTTAGTCAGAGGGAATGCATGGTTGTTGGGCCCTCGTTTTAAGATTGCTTTAGCAGCTGGATGCTTGACATTGGCTGCTAGGGTGAAGAGGAGGAGGAGGAGGATGAGGAGGAAGCCTTGATTATTGTCATTCACATCACGCCATGCCTCTGTGTGTGCCTGCTAATTGATGGGGTTTTTCCTCTTGATTTCTTTGGGGGAAACAATCCAGCAGATGTACATTCATTTACGATCGGGAGATTGCTTCCATTGCCATCATTGTCCATCCATTACCATTCTACCGGCACCAGAGACACACGCACACAATCTTCCACAGGTAATAGGCTCTTGTTTGTGTTTTTATTGTGTTGTTGTTTACTTAACTTGTCAGGTTTGTTATTTTTGTCAATGACAAATAAAAAAAAAAGGGTATGAGCCGGGTTTTAGCTATTTGGCGCACTTCTCTCTGAAGAAATGTGCTGGTGCTCCTCAGTTGTTAATTGCAAGCTTACTTGGCAGCTTCCTGCTGCTGTTTTGACATGTTTCTTTCTACTGAGAGCAAGATTGCATACTGTAGAATTAGAAAACAAAATGATGCAATAAACTAGTTAATTCATTGCCAATATGGTATAAAATGCAAAGCAAAAACCTTTTTCACAAATTGACTAAAATTAAGTTACTTAAAGTGGACATATTATGCTTTTTCGTATTTTCTGTCACATCTATAATGTTATAATGTCGGATTTTCATGTTAAATGTAAAAACGTTAAATGTGAAAATTTCAAATAATGAGGTAAACGTATTTTAGAGAAACTCACATGAGCTAAAACGTGCAGATTTCCAACTGTTCTGAACGCTCCAGTTCCAACAGTTTTTTCTACTCTTGGCTAGTGTTACGCAACTCTAAGCCGGCCTTCTATGATTGGTCATTGGTCAAATTCAAAAATTGTTTGGTTCAGAAGCCTTTATCTATTTTTGACGGCAGAAAGTGCTGCTTCGTTTCATTACAATCTAACGTTAGCCAAGTGCTAAATATTAAGTAGCTGCATGCTAATGCGAGATAGCTGTAATCTTGGCGGCCAATGCTGGTCATTTCTCCCCAATTTTGTGGTCAAATTACTTCTGCGACATGTCCGGTTGTGTAGTATTTGGTTTAGAAACCATTTTCCATGGTACAAAGTCCTGCTATATATTCCTACAGAGCATCTCATACAGAGGGTGAATACAGGTGCAGCAGCCATGGGCAGTATGAGAAAAATAAAGTTTTTTTAAACATTAAAGCATGTATACATGTTCTAGTACAAACACAAAATACAAATTTTATCCTGAAAATGCTATATAATAGTTGCCCTTTAATTAAAATGAGGCAACTTATTTGATAAAATGTGATCTCTTGCAGTGGTCCTGTTTTTCTCTGTGTGCCTTCCTGTGTGTGCATGCCTCCATTGACACATGCAGTTCCCATCCTTGGGGCCACATCGATCTTGCCCAGGTAAGTCCTCACATGAATAATCAAACCCAGCTACTACCAGCCCTTCCTAATCAATAACTAATTCGACAGCACGGCTCTAAAGCAGCAATTCATAATAAATGGAAAGCACAATTTATACATCTGACCTCTTTGTTATGACAATGCCCAGCTGAACATGATCATAACAATAGCTAGAATCGATCCGGGTCCAGTTCACGAGGAGGTGAGTCCGGTTGTGCCAATTAACTGAATTAAGATAACAGTGCCTTTGTATTGTTATTGCCAAGGGAGCATACGATCTGTCAGTAGCAGAATTGCTGATATAACTGAAAACATTGCACAACCTTCCCTGTCACTAAAGCTGTACTTTTACCCCCAGCCCATACATTGAGGTTAATCAGAAAGTGATGTGTAGTGTGAAGTCAAGTGTGTACATGTGTTTGTGTGTGTGTATGCGTGTGTGTGTGTGTGTGTGTGTGTGTGTGTGTGTGTGTGTGTGTATGCATGAACAAGTTGACTTATTCTTTTTCTGGGACTCATCTGCCAACTCTCCACTCAGCCCGAAGCACAATCCTGTTGCAGGTCTTATACAGCAGTCTTTTACAAAGGTTTCCCAGAGTTTCATCATCATTGTTACCATCGCTTAAACTATTGCCATGACTATAACAACCATGTTTGTATGCAGACATTTTGCGGGGCAAGACCTAAAGTTAACAATCTTAGAACACCCACAGAAGTGATATCCTTTGAATACAAAATCCACATTCCTCTGAAACAATATGAAAGGAAGGGTTCTCATAATGGCACATGTATGGTATTATTAGTGGTAGTACTGACAAACTGACCAGTTTTCCAGCTAACACTGACATGTCATATCTGCATGTATCTGTATGCATAATGATACATACACTTGGGAGGGTTTTACACTGGAGTAGTAAGACAAGACGGAAGCCACAACACAGTTAGCTTTTGTCAGCTCCTGTGTTTTCGAAGGCACAAATCTCAATTTAGTAATATGATGTATTGGGGGAAATATCACCCATTGTACCTTCATTTATTGACTCAAACACCATGACAGAGTTAAAAACACAAAGCATTAATATGTTAAATCTGACAAAGAATAAAATATTAAAACTAGGGCTGTCAAAATAATGCGTTAATTTCGATTAATTAATCTGAGAAAAAATAACGTGTTAAAAAAAAATAACGCAGATTAACGCAAATTAATCCATTCCATATTGACGTTTAACCCGGAGCCGTTCTAGCCACCATTCGACTGTAAAATGAAGGAGGGAGACGAGAATGTGCTGCCTGGATAATTAACTGGAACATTTACTTGTAAAAATCTTCTTCCTGCCAACCCTGGCTACCGAAATCTGGTGCCACTGATATGTCTGCACTTCTCTCTGATGCTCTGAAAACGATACAGGCAACACAAACACCGCTGCATGTGACGTTAGTTAACACTATACTGACAGCAGCTAACGTTAGCCTACCGCTAGCTAGTTAACACTATACTTGACAGCAGCTAACGTTAGCCTACCGCTAGCTAGTAGCTGGATTAAACACGGTTACAATGCTGACAGCTAACGCTGAACGGTGTAAAGTTTGACTGTGTTTTATTGTAGAGGACTGTGACTCAACAGCGGGATGTAACAATCTGCAGCTGCCGAGCTGCCGTCGGAAAAACAACACAGACGGTGCGTTCAATGAAACTGGTAAACTTCTTCTTCTTCTTCTTCTTGTGTTTTTGAATGGCGGTTGGCAACCAGCTTTTTGGAGCATTACCGCCACCATCTGGACTGGAGTGTGGATCAAGAGGTCAACCTACACTTTCTTAAATCCTTTCTAATAACCCAGTTATCTTCAAAAAAGAAAACAAAAAATAAAAACAAATTTCACCTGATCCTTTTTGCAGTATATCATGTAAATTTAATGTCATCTGGTTTTCACCCAGTTGTGAAATCAATCTTTGTCTGGCTTGATGGTATTTAGGACAATACATAATTACATGCTCTATGGTTTCTTGACTATCGCAATATTCACACATTCCATCAACATGCTTTTTCATTATAAATAATGTTCTATTTAATCCTGTATGTCCTAGCCTCATTCTGGACACCACATCTTCTTCTTGCTTACTTCTGTATGTATTCCTGTTCTTCCCCACTTTTTCTTGAATGCTATACAGGTGTCTCCCAGATTGTTCAGTGTCCCACAAAAACTGCCATTTTTTATTTGTTTTAGCTTTAATTATACTCTTGACTTCAGCTTTACTGTATTTAATATCCACCTCTATATCAGGCAGCTCTGCTGCATTCTTTGCATACTTATCTGCCAATTCATTACCTCCTACACCTATATGGGCAGGTACCCATATAAATGTAGTACTAATACCGGACTTAATCAGATTGTTAGCTAGTTGCAATATTTCATACACTATGTCCTGTCTAGACTCAGAGTGAAGAAACTTGATGCTTGTCAAAGCTGAGCTGGAGTCTGAGGCAATCACAGCTTGCTTAGGTCTATTGCTCTCTACCCACATCAAGGCCATCCATACTGCTAACAGTTCTGCTGTGTATACAGCTAAATCATCATTAATTCTTTTAGCAGATCCAATGTTTAATTGAGGGATAACATAAGCAATTCCCATTTTCGTATCCGTCTTCTTAGATGCATCAGTGTATATAATGACTCCTTCTTTATATTTCCTTGAAATGTATCTCTGTACCCTGTAATGATCCACTTCATTAACCTCCTTTTCCCCCAATAAGCCTAAGTCCACTGGAACCTCTGACAAAAGCCAAGGAGGAACAACTGGATAAACAACTGAAGGGCTTATTTTCAGTGCACTGATTCCCATCATTATTACCTTCTGCCTTATTGTCCATCCAAAACTTTTAATTAGGTCATTCTCTCTTTCTTGACAATGCCATAGAACTGACTGACTCAAATGTTTGTCACCATGACCTCTCAAATTCGCCCAGTACACAAGAGACAACTGGTCTCTTCTAAGATGGAGAGGCATCTCCCCCATCTCTACCTGAACTGCTGCCACTGGAGTGGTCTTAATTGCCCCACAACAAAGCCTCAAACCTTGATTTTGAATGACATCTAACTTCTTTAATGATGTTTTAGCAGCTGACCCATACACTATACACCCATAATCAAATACCGATCTCATCAGCCCTGTATAAATGGATTTCAAAGCAGGTCTGCTTGCACCCCATTCTACTCCACGCAAACATCTCATCACATTCAACACTCTCTTGCATTTATCTATAATTTTTTGAATATGCATTGTCCAAGTCAGTTTTTTGTCAAACCAAATACCCAAATATTTGAAGAATTCCACTCGTTCTAACTCTGTCCCAGATAACTTGATTTTCATATTCATACGTATTTTCTTCCTAGAGAAGAATAAAGTCTTAGTTTTATCTATAGAGAACCTAAATCCCCATTGAACATCCCATTCTTGGACTTTGTTTACTGCCTGCTGCATCTTATCCACTACAAAGTCTATATTTCTTCCCTTTTTCCACATTGCTCCATCATCTGCAAACAATGCTACCCCAACTGAATTTTGTATATCCTTAAAAATATCATCAATCATTATTGAAAATAATAGTGGACTGATAATGCTCCCTTGTGGGACACCATTTTCCACATTGTATCTCTTACTTAGTTCCCCATTTATTTTAACTTGAATAGTTCTGTCAGATAAAAACCCTTTTATCCACTGGAACATCCTTCCCTTTATTCCCAATATTCTTAACTTAATCAGCATACCATCTTTCCACAACATATCATATGCCTTTTCAATATCAAAAAATACTGCCACTACAGTTTCTTTATTCACCTGAGCCTTCCTTACTGTATCTTCTAGGTATACAATGGGATCCATGGTACCTCTACCTTTCCTGAAACCACTTTGATAATTTTGCATTAAGCCTTTATGTTCCATCCAATATGTAAGCCTGTCATTTATCATCCTCTCCATAGTTTTCCCCATCTGAGACGTTAAAGCAATCGGCCTATAGTTATTCGCTATTTGAGGATCTTTCCCAGGTTTCCTAATAGGAATGATTATAGATTCCTTCCAGGTTCTAGGAATGCAACTATTTATCCATACTTTATTATACATACTCAACAACACATCCTTCCCCTTATCACTTAAGTTCTCCAACATGGAATAACAGATTTTATCTTTCCCTGGAGATGACTTACCTAATTTCCTCAATGCCTTATTGAGTTCAGACTTTGTAAATAATACATCCAACACACCTCCTCCACTATCCTCATCGTCAAACACATACTGGTATGTTTTAACTGTTTCTTCTCTACCTCTCTTTTCTTCATGACTTAAATTTCCTGTGCTGTGCACTTTAGCTAAAGTTTTTGCTATAACCTCTGCTTTTTCTTTACTACTAGTGATAGTTCTTTGCCCCTCAATCAGCATTGGATATCCATATTCCCTTCCATTCCCTTTCATTTTTTAATCATGTTCCAAATTCTGTCCACTGGAGTAGTTCGACCAATAGAATCACAGAACTGTTTCCAGTGATCTTCTTTTGCTTGTCTTATTGTTTTCCTGACTATTGCCTGCGATCTTTTATATCGAACTAAATTCTGAAAATTATGTGTTCTCTTTAACTCTTTAAATGCTCTATTTCTATCTTTTATTACTTCCTTACAGTCTTTCGACCACCATGGTACTATTTTATTTAATGTCTTAGGCTTAGTTTTTGGAATAGAAACTCCTGCTGCAACAATTATACCACTGCTAATTTCACAACAAAATTTCTCGATATCATGATCATTATCAATAGATATCAATAATTCATCACTAACTTCTCTATATTTATCCCAATCTGCTTTATCTAAAATCCATCTCTCTTCTCTTACGTCATGTTCCTTTCTTAATTCCACTCCTATCTGAATTCTAATAGGATAGTGATCACTTCCTACTGTATTTTCCCCCAATACCTCCCAAGTACATTTAACTGCAACTGTCTTTGTGACAATAGTAAGATCTATTGCTGTCTCTGTACCCCTTGCCACATCTATTCTGGTACCAGAACCATCATTCAGACATACCAACTCTTTCTCTTCCATAAATTCTTCAATTACATTTCCATTAACATCATCCCTCTCTCCCCATAATGTACTATGTGCATTAAAATCCCCACACCAAACAATTCTCCCTGTCAAATCCTTCCAAATGTCCTCCAGATGTTTCATCTCCATTTTCCTGCATGGATTATAAAAGTTTATAATTGTCACCTTCTCCTCGCTCATCCTTACTTCTGCAACTATGTACTCCAAGTCATTCCCGGTCTTTATCTCCCTATATTGAAGCCCTCTTTGTATAAACATTACAACTCCTCCTCCTTTACCTATTTTCCTATCCCTTCTTATAGAATTATACCCCTTTATTACAAAATCCAACCTAGGTACTAGCCAAGTTTCCTGTACACAAATTATATTAGGTTTGTCTTTAAAACTGTCGACATATGTCTTGAATTCTTGACCGTTTGCAATTAAACTCCTAGCATTCCACTGGAGTATAATTAAAACCATTATGTATCCCCAACCCATGTCTGAGATTGTTGTGCTTCATCATTAAGAATGTCTCTTACTCTTTCCCAAGGCATTCCCTTTGCATCCAAGTATTTTTCGGCAGACTTAACAATTATTTTAATTCTTTCAGTTCTACTACTGGTCTGTGCCGAACAATTGATTATCTCAGCCATGAAGAGCACAAAATCATCTTTACTCACAATCAATGTCTCTTCTTTCAATTTATCACACTTTACACATTTCCCTACAACTTCAGTCCTAGTCTTTATTGCCTCTACCGGCACACCTTTTGGGACTTTCTTAGTTGCCTCCGCAAAGGAAACACCTTGGACTACTTTAACTCGCTGAACCTCCTGCATTCTTTTATTAGTCTCACATCCACCATATGCTGCACTATGTTCTCCTCCACAATTACAACATTTTGGTTTTGCCCCCTCTTCACATTTTCCGTATTCATGTTCACCACTACATTTGCTACATCTTTGTTTTCCCTTGCATATCGCAGCTACATGCCCATATCTTTGGCATTTAAAACACCGGAGTGGAGGAGGGATGTAAACCCTGACATCATAACTCATGTAGCCAATTAAGACTTTTTCTGGGAGTTTCTCTTCCTCAAAACTTAACAAGACTGAAAGACTGTCACATATATTTCCATTCCATCTTGTCTTTAGTCGTTTTGCTTCCCTGACTTTAACATTGTTTATTCCTTCTTTCACTGAATCCACTGACTCACTTAGAGGAATCCCTGAGATTACACCCCTAACTAGCTTCTTGTCAAACGCCATTGAACACTTCACTCGCTGTCCATTTAATTTATTTATCTTTATTGCTTTCTGTTGTTGATCCACAGTTCTACACATTACCAGTAAATAACCATTCCTCAATTTTTTAGCACTCCTTACCTCCCCAATATCTTTATGTAGAGCTTTGGTTAGTAGGATTGGACTCCACTTATCAAAAGTAGTCCCCTCTTGCAACAGTTTGATAAATACCTTGAACTCATATTCACTCCTTTTCACCGTAGTTGTTCCTTTATCACTGTCACTAGCATCTGACTTATCCCTGTCTTTATTTTTGCGTTTCTTTTTAACTACTTTCCACTCTTCCACATTCCCGCGTCCAACATCCATCTCCTCATTCACACTTCCTGATCCGTCACTTCCTAACCCCTGACCATTCACAGTCCAGTTGTTGCCAACCGCCCGAAGCTCACGATCAACAGACAAACGTCTACGCTCCTTTCCTCCAGAAGCAGCCATCTCCCGTCACCTTCCAACTGGTAAACTACAGCTTCGTGGTGCATTTGAAGTTATTGTAAATGTCCTTGGTGGTTGTTTTTGTCGTTCAACAGCAATTTACTAGTGAAATAAGTTATTGTTATTGTTATACATTATTATTAAATCATTTAATTTTGACCATATGGCCTTAGCAATAAACAAGCCGTTCTTTAATGTCACCAACTGTTGTTTAGTACCCTTTGTTTTCTTTTCTTTTTTTACTTTCTTAAAAAGTATTGGTTCAGGCACCGTTAATTATGTATGCGATTCATTTCGATTAATTAATCACAGAGTCTGTAATTAATTAGATTATTTTTTTTAATCGATTGACAGCCCTAATTAAAACCTTTTGTTTTAACTCTGTGGCAGCTCTGAGATGTATATCTGAACAAGAGTTGACTGAACAAACTTTGCAAGTTCAGATGAGATTACCTTTGATGAGTAGTGCAGCAGATATATTTAACTACCTGACACCCAATTAAAAAGAATATTTTCCAAATAAGGCTGTAGAGTGCCTTTATTTGTTTCATGTCCAAAAAGAAGCAAATATGCAGCATCAACCACATATACAGGCTCAATGATTTCCAAAGTTTAACCTGATAAACATGTAGGTATCAGGTGAAAATGATTAATTGAAACTGTCATAGAAATACAGTAAGGCAGGTTGAGTAGATTTCCAAAGACAGGATGTGCCAATGGGTCCTTTTCAGAGCAGACATGTCATCACAAGAGACGTAAATGTGCAATTAGAAATGGATACATTTCATGGCTTACTGGGACACTTCAAATAAACAGAGCCATTAGTAATGATATTAGAAACATTGGTGCTTTCCCAATAAGACAACAGTACATTGATCAATGTGCCCATATATTAGAAAAATACAGGTTTTTCATTATGAGATGCATACGAGATGATCACAAAATACATACATTTACGTCTACAAAAAAGCAGCAAATTGAATTCTTCATTGATACCTCATGATGACATATAATAGAGTCTGTATTACTAGAGAAGCTCTCTTCGGAGTACTTTCCTGTCAAACTTAACTCCCCTGTGGGCTGCCATTACTTTTCCTATCCCAGTGCACTGAAGATCTTTAATAGTGTTGTTCAACTAAATGGCTTGCAGTGTGTGAATTTATTTCACATTATATTCAAGCAGTCAGCTGGCATTTAAAAGTGTAAATGGGCATAACTGGCATGTATAGTGAATGCACGCTGCAGCCCCCAGGATGGATGAAGCATTTAAGATTCAAATAGACACCAGAAATATTTTAGCTGGAGCTACCTGGGGATAATTGTGCCTGCAAACTTTTTTTTCATAAAAATAAATTTATATTAGTTAAAACAAAGTATTCTACAGTAGAGTTTTTTGTTGTAGAAGTTTTGTCATTTAAATGTGTGTATTGGAAAATGTTGTTCTTTGTCCTGTCCTGTCCCTATTGTCCAATTAACACAACAAAAAAGTATAGCTTGTATAACAATAACAACAACATTACCACTTATACAAATCTGACGACAGATCAAGAAGCTTTGCAGCCTTAAACTCTAGTGGTACTGATTAACAACTTTTAAGGTGATGATCTTGAATACTATGATGTTCTCAAAAGTTTAACAACAATACCTGTCAAATAAGTTCTTTCACCTCTAGGAGCATGGCAAAACATTGTTATTAATGTAATAATTGAATTAATAAATTGAAAATTTTGATTTAAAAACAACGCATCGTCAGCCTTAACCAAGGACTTCAAGGACTTCTCTATTACTGTAAAAATTGCAAAAACATATAATTGATATTTAACATTTGGTGGTGTTACTCTATGAAAATAAGCATAAAAGTGGGGGTTTATGGGTGAAGTAGTTTTGCATTGCCAGACCTATCTCCACAGCGTTGCGGAGTAAGGTCTGGCTCCTCCTCCACATTGCAGGATATGAGAAAAAAAAGCTTGGTTGTTTGCATTTCTTTAAACCAATCACAATCGTCCTGGGCGGTGCTAAACTCTTGCACTCCGATTTAAAAAAAAAGAAAAATGTCACATAAAATATAAAGTTAACTGTTCACACAATACTGTAATGTCAACTATTTAAATTAGCTGGATACATGGTTAAACGTAATTTGCTCTTACCAGTGTATCGCTGTGCGTAACGTTACTGCCACAATCGGTCCTAAAACGTCCCAGTTAGATAGTATGCCGTAACGTTAAACATATTCTTTGTAAATCTTTACAATTATTCTTAACACTTTACAATAAGGATACATCAATTATCATTACTTAATGCATTAATAAGCATTAATTAACCGTTAATTAAGGTGTCTAATAAACATTTATTAACAATACTCATGTTTGTTCATGTTACCTAAGGTATATATTTTACCATTACTTAATGCAGTAATATGCCTTGACTGTTTAAAACAGTTAATTAAGGTGTCTATTATATCAATAATAAATGCAATATAAAGCCTGAACAAACTGTTAGTAACAGTTAACTAAGGTGTCTATTTACCATTTGTTAATGCCTTGACTAACTGTTAATAACAGTTAAATAATGTGTCTATTTTTACCATTAGATAATGCAGTAACACGCCTTGACTAACTGTTTATAACAGTTAACTAAGGTTTCTATTTTACCATTAGTTAATGTAGTAAGAAGCCTTAACTAACAGTTAACTGAGGTGTATATTTCAACATTAGGTAATGTACTAAAAAGCCTAAACTGGAAATAACCGCTAACTAAAGTGTCTAAGTAAACCCTTAGTTGATGTTAATTAAGGTATTTCCTAATATTACTAGGTGGTTGATAAAAATGTTTGATAGCATGTATGTCTTAAGGTTCACAGCATCTCATTATGAGAAAACTGTTTTTATTGTTTACTTACGGGTTATGGTTGTCCACATACTTTTGTCCACTATATTTGTCCATCCTCCAACATATGACTTACTTTTGGTGGAGTGTGAGATCAGTGAAAAGACTCCATAGTCTCCATGCAGAGATTTGCTTGTTTCTTTGTCTTCATGTAGACATTAACTTAAAGCCCAGCTTATATAAATGATTGTGCATGCTATATAATCATTACTTAACCATAACTGGTCACTTGATTAATTTATAATAATACTGAATAAGCATTACTAAACCATAACTAGGTATCCTTATTGTAAAGTTGAGAACATATTCTCAACTTTACAATAAGGATACCAAAGAGCATTAATAACTGTTTAGTTATGATTTAGTGATGCTTATTCAGTATTGTTATACATTAGTTAAGTTTTAGTTAAGGTGCATATGTTCTCAACTTTACAATAAGGATACTAAAGAGCATTAATAACTGTTTAGTTATGATTTAGTAATGCTTATCAGTATTATTATAAATTAATCAAGTGACCAGTTATGGTTAAGTAATGATTATATAGCATGCACAATAATTTATATAAGTTGGGCTTTAAGTTAATGTCTACATGAAGACAAAGGAACAAGCAAACCTCTGCATGGAGACTATGGAGTCTTTTCACTGATCTCACCCTCAACCAAAAGTAAGTCATATGTTGGAGGATGGACAAATATAGTGGACAAAAGTATAAGGACAACCATAACCCGTAAATAAACAATAAAAACAGTTTTCTCATAATGAGATGCTGTGAACCTTAAGACATACATGCTATCTAACATCTTTATCAACCACCTAGTAATATTAGGAAATACCTTTAATTAACATCAACTAAGGGTTTACTTAGACACTTTAGTTAGCTGTTATTTCCAGTTTAGGCTTTTTAGTACATTACCTAATGTTGAAATATACACCTTAGTTAACTGTGATTAACAGTTAGGTAAGGCATTAACTAATGGTAAATAATGCATCAATTAATACCTTAGTTAACATGAACAAACATGAGCATTGTTAATAAATGTTTATTAGACACCTTAATTAACGGTTAGTTAATGCTTATTAATGCATTAAGTAATGCTAATTGATGTACCCTTATTGTAAAGTGTTACCCAATTATTCCCCGAAAGAACCAAGCAGACCTGCCTTACTGCACAATTCAAATTTTATTTAAAACTTACCATTTTCAGCGTGTAGCTTGCTAGCTCAAAGTTTGTTGTTGTTTCCCGAAACGAACGAGTTTTGCAAGGCGAGGGACATCCGGCAATTATCTGCCTATTACCTGAAACCAGACTATGGGTGGAGTAAGAGAACAGTCATTATGTGTACTTGACATTCAGTCTTTGGGTCCAAGTACATATGGAGCTCAGCGCAAATTCTTTCAGGAAGACTTCTAAAACATAATCACTTTCTCTCTCCTCTAAACGGATCAGCTATAGAGGTGTTCACTTTTATCTTAACCAATCAGAAGTGGCCATGAAAATCACGAGCCAATCACTGCATGACATCCCTGTTTTAAACCTGTCTCTCTCTGCTGCTCAGTTGTCATTTCAGGATAAGAGCACAACCCTCCTCCTCCCCTTGCTCCTCCGGTCTTCATCACACACGGCTCCTGGGTCCTCATCTGGCAGGCCACTACCGACGGCTCTTCGGTTTTGGTGGAGTCTAATCTCCAAAGACTGTACATTTCAAATCATACATATGTACAATAAATCTTTGCATATCTGCAAAAAAGTCTCTCCTGATTGAAATAAAATGCTAGATTTGTGACACCTCTCTCTCTTTTCATGGCACAGTTGGTTAGTTTTCAGCCTTACACACCCTATACTGTTGTGTTAGTTAAAAAAAATATGCAGTTCCAATTTTACGGTGTAGTCTCCTTTCTTTATGGCAAATCAGGCAGGCTGTCGCAACCTGTAAGATATAAAAATTTACTATCACTGATAAATCAGTATTCATTGTGCTGAAGATATTCCAAATTATAACTAGCAACTGGTGGATAGAGCATACGGTGTAATATTTGCATGATACACACAGAAATTCCCAAGTGTTGTGCTCTTTATGCAAACACAGTATAATTTTCCAAAATAACAAGACATTGTAATTCCACTCAAATAACTTCTCAGGAAACGATTTCATGTTTTTGTTGTTTGCCCTCTCCAATTTCTCCCTTGGTTGCTCACCATCACACTTAAGACACATCCAAATAAGCACTGCTACACACAAATAGTCTTGTGCTCAAGTTAATTATTTTCTATGTTTGACTAAGTATTATTTGTGAGCTCATCGATGCTTTGATTGAACCAAAGTGTAAAGGCTGAGTGAAAATAGGTTTGAATCCAAAAGCACAACTTGGAGACCATACCGGTAAAATAAAAGGTTCAAGTTTACTTAATGTCGAAAACAGGTAAAAGTCAAAACCAGAATGGCAGGCTAAATGATTCAAGGTGAGCAGAGTCCAAAAGGCACACAGAGAGAAAATATTTGGAACTCTAAAGTAGAAGATAATACAATAGACGATCTGGCAGGGGATAAATGGAAGTGGGACAATATGCTACTGGGCTTACAGACGTGGGGTGGATTTGCATGCACTGGGGCAATCGAAGACGGGTTGATAGCTTTGAAAATGGGTAAGGGAAGTGAGAATCTAATTTCCTGCAATCCACCCTCAGAGGTACACTGTAACAAAATTTCCTGTTAAATTACAGTAAACTACTGGCAGCTACAGTTGCCAGCTTGAAACTGTTATTCTACAGTGTACCTACTGTGATCTACAACAGTTTAGTACTGTAAAAATATTACAGTTCTGTGCTGTATGGAAAATAAAGATTACAGTATTATACTGTCAGCTCTTTGGTTGCAATTATACTGTTATTTTACAGTTCCTACAGTATTCTCCATTATCAACTTATTACTGTAAAACTATAGAATGTGATCTTCACAGTGATATAAACTAATGATTTAAAAGTTTTACATTTAAAAATGAAAACCCCTGAAATCTTAATAATAATAATAATAATAATAATAATAATAATAATAATAATAAATGAAAATAGCTGTCACAGAAATGGCTCAGACAAGAGATGGCCTTACAACATTAGGCATTTATTAAAGCTGAACATTTTTAGTATCTACAAAATCCATAAAAACACCATTACTACTTGGTTGTCAGAATTTTTTCTTGAACTTTGACAAGTGCACAACACATTCCATTAACAATAACAATTAAACATATCAAACTGGCTCTCAACAATGGTGGGTCCAAAAATGAACCTGGACATCTGAGACAGATGGACTGAACTAGCTATTAAATTATTATTAGCTAAATAAAGCCCCACTCAAAGTCCATCACATTTTTTAGTAGAGTGGCCACATGGGGATTCACCGTTGTTGCCTTTTTGTGGACCAGCTTCCCCATCTTCTTTGACACCACCTTCCCCTGGCTGATCTTTCTTCCTCTCTCAGGATTAATCCCAATGAGGCGCCTAAAATGTAATAATAGAGAAATTATATATGATATTAGGTATGGTAAGTAAAGATCATTTGCATTTAATATGGAACCGTATCACAGTAATTTAATACATTTATTTATGATAATGACCCCTGTGTCTCATAATTATGAGAGAATGATCTCATTTTGATAAACTATTTATGAGAAACAAAACATTCATGATTCAAGATTGCAACAAGATCCGCTGTTATTACAGTATCTATTAAACTCTAATTTGAGGGTAGCATTAGGAAACATTGTTATCTTTGGCAAAGTTCAACATATAGATACTTTGAAGACTGTATTTCAGGCTCCTCAACCATGGTGTCTATTGTCAACTTAAGAAGAGCAGTTAGCAAAGAAAGTCCAAGTGATGTCAATTTCTCATTAAGCTTGGAAAGTAGGTGAGACTGATTGATGTCATGTATTTCCTGATAATGTTCAATTATTGTTTGAATGGTGGAGGATGGAAGGAGCAATATAGATTGTAATTTCAAATAAAACAAGGCCAAATGCCTGTCAAATTCCCCTTCATCTGCTCTTTCTGGGTAGACCTCCATGTCTTCACCACTGGACTGACTGGGATTCTCAAGCTGTGTATCGCAGCTCTCATCATTCACTGGTGCTGCTTGTACTTGCTATGGACTCAACTAGACTTCATTCAGATTAATCTTTATGCTTTCTTAGAAAAAGCTCTTGTGCATTCAGGGAAATCACACTTGAAAGATGTATTAGGCAGACAACTATGAGTTTGCATGTGCCTGACATGTGCAAATGTATTCCTGCAGGTTTTACCACATATGTTGCAAGTTATCATGTTTTCACTACAGGTTTTCACAGCAAAATAATCTTTAAAATGCGTATTTGAAGCTACTTTTTAGCTTTTTGCATCAACCTGCATAACAAGCTTCTCCCTATAAACTCCCATAAACCGTTTTACTTGAAAAAGTAAAACAACAAATGGTAAAATAGAACCTTGTAGCCCACCTTAATTAGATCTGATAACAAATCAAATGCCCAAGCTAACTTATGCTAATTTAAGTAATATGCTTCAACAGAAAGCTAAACTTTTGTCCACATAGTTGCTAAATGAGAGTAACGTATGCTAGCGTGCGGCACGCACTTTTGACTCAATCTTTTCGGCAAAAAACAGTCAATAAAATGTTAATCCAACACAAAATCACATTAGCATTATGCTGACTTTTGCAAGATTATATTTACCTTCTTAAGAAAGCCACGGGGACAGGATGGATGAGGGTGCGCTGCGCAGTTGACGAGAGAACGGTGAGGAAAGCAGCAGCCTCAAGTGCTCCATCCAGTTTGGTGCTGTCAGTTTAAGAGTCCGGATGAAAACTAATTCTTCATCTTCTTGTTATTGTGTCCTCAATCTCAAATAAAAAAACTGATGTGTAGGTCTATTTTTAATTTCATTAAATTTTTTATTTTGCTCAGATGAACTATTAAACGGACCGAAGATCAATTCTGATTTAAAGTTAACTGAAAAAAAATAAATAAATACTATATTATACCATAAGATTATAGGTAGCTTGCTGTAAAAAAGAAATACTGCTTCTTACCGTAAGATTTTACAGGAGCTTGCCATTAATGTTTTGTTCCTCAAAGACATCAGAATTTACAGTATTCAACTGTATTAATGGAAATGTATCGCCAGGGGCTCTACACATGAACGCAAGCATTGAGAACATTGTTTGTGTTCACAGAGTTTACTAAAAAGAAAGGTTTTGAGCAACTTACGTTAGCAGTTGTTGTTTACGCCATCCGCCATTTTCCCAGTCCAAAATAGGCGATCTCTGAATGCGAATGAACGGACTCCATAGGAGGAAATGTCATTCTTATATGAGGCTCCTTTTTCAACTACAAGGTCAATATTGTGTTTCACTAACGACAAAACAACGAATTATCCATGCATTTATATGGAACTAAGCTTTAGGAGCTTTCCATCTTTACTCTCCTCCCTTGACTATTTTTGACTGGCTCGATAGACGGCGACCGGAAGAACAACAGCTACAGTGAGTTGCTCAAAACCTTTCTTTTTAGTAAACTCTGTGTACACAAACAATGTTCTCAATGCTTGCGTTCATGTGTAGAGCCCCTGCCGATACTTTGAGCAAAGTTTCATGTTGTGTCGAGCCCATTCAAAAGGCCATTTGACCGAAAAACGAGAATACGGTAAATCTTAAAAGTGACGCTTCCGTCCTAAATATGCTTAAGTTTGACTCGGGTACATTCACAAAAAGACCCTAGATTGCATTTTGGCGAGAATTAAAATCTCATCTGCCTTTAATCAATCCGATGCAGCGCTCCACCGTGGCCCGTGTGCGTACGTGTGCACTGTTGTACCGGCGCATAGAGGTCTTCTAAAAGAGCCAGATCTGCTGTTTCCGATAAGTGACAACTGATGACTTCTTCTCCTGTTAATTGGGACTCCGAATGCTGCACAGCAAAGGTGAGTGTTTCATGATGATTACCTGACATGCCCAGGCAGACGGGTGATACTTCAGAGCAGAGGAGGTGTTCACTGAGTGTGCTAGCTACCATGGGCTTGGCTAGGGGCTCCCGGCCATGGCCAGCTGAAAGATGGGCATTCTGCCCATAAAGCTGGTGTTTTTTCTGGAATCGACGAACACAGAAACGGTCTGGTCAGGCAGAATGAGCAAGAACCATGGGACAGAAGGGCATTTCTGAGTCTTGGACTCAGCTCACCAGCGCTCTAAGCCCTGACTTTTACTTGAAATATGTACAGAGAATTGTTTGCAACACTTTGGTACAAAATTCACTTCATTTAAAATTATACTTATGTTTAATGTAAAACGCTGTATGCAATGGAACTAAATGTATAGAGTGAATTGTGAGTGAATAACTAATTTCCCTAAATTTAGCTCCTTTGCTCAGTGCCCTACAAATCCTCCACAATCCAGTTGATGTACTGAATGGCTTCTAAAGTAAGTGACATGAAAGAGAAATATCTCCTTCCACCACTGCTCACAAGCACCTCAAGTGAGAACCATAAAGTGTTTGTGAGTGAGGGATTTAAGTCTGCTCTTTAGACAGGTTTAAACCCAGCCATCCAATCTTAATCCTATGGGCAAAATGCTCTCTTGCAAAGGATTCAGTCATCTGCTTTCAACCTCTGACACTGACAGAAAAATACACATTTCCTAACATCCCATCTCTATTGTGTTCCGTTTCAACATCTGTATCCCTGCAACGTAACATTTTGGATATTCCCTTTTAGCCTGTAATTTGATACCATGGATATAATTTTTACCAAGTAAATATCACGTTTTTTGCATAAAGCATTTGCATAAGTGGAAAAGGGACATAATTGTGCTGCAAATATTGTAATTACCTTAGTCTATTCTGATAAAGGGCCTTTTCCAAGGAGCCAGCTCAATCTTTGTGGATCATTATCCAATACAACGAAAAAAGGCCTCTTTAAGAAATTATGAAAGGTGTTTTTTTTTTTGGAAGTGAGGGAAATCTCAGTCAAGCACAGTGTACAAATCCACATAGTCCTGAGAAGAGGTCTAATCATAAACAATAACTGAAAACATCTGTGTGGGTGGACCATGAGTGTGTTGGTCCTTTAAGAATTCAAAAGACAGTGAGGATTAGTGTTCTCTTGAGCGACAGAATTCTTAACAGAATTGAATTTAATATCAATGTTTTCGTCGTTTCATTTCAGCACAGCTGCAACACTATGACAAAATCTTTTTCCTAATATATCAGTGGCTAATTTATTCCTTGGCTAATTTTCAGGCTTTCACATTCTGATGAAGGCCTTTCTGCAGCAAAACGTTAATGATTTTGGTGAAACTGTGCTATCAATACATTTATAGTTTGAGCTAAAGTAGTGTCTCTTGAGTGTTATAACTTTGTTTTTTGTTGCACTTTAAATCACACTGGCGCACGTGCTGTCTTAGGCCTGTCTAATTTGCACTATTGCTGTAGACACCAGGGATAGTAAATGCTAAGTGGATCAATACTATAGAAAAAAAAGCTTCCACTAAAACTTTTGTACTGCTATGGACGTTTTCCAGCAAGTGTTCTTAAGACTGTAAGACTCTATCCTCAAGGGAATCAGATAAAATCTGGTGTTTTTCTTCCCTTGGTTCCTTAATAGGTCTCTTGGGCCCTCCAACCAATATGTGGCAAAAGGGAAAATAAAAACATTGATAATTTGTAAGTTATGCATAGAAGGGGGGATAAGACACACCTCCCTAATGCTGTTCCCTTTTCCATTTATCCCCAAGACATTTTAGTGCTCATTTTGTTTTTCCAAAGTAAGAAGTTCCCTCTCTGCCACGGCTATATGCACGTGTTCTTTAGCTGTAAAAAGACAGTCATATAATTGATAAGGAATCTGTTTCCTGCTTTTAAACAGACAGCCATCCCCTCTAGACATTTTGTAAGCCATTTGGATGCTGGCTTACACTTATAATTACACTTATAACTGCACTCTTGCTTAACATAATGCAAAAACTAATTTTATTTATGCACTACCCTCATTATACACATAAAAGTAAAGACAATTCTACCGACTAAACCATCTAAGAAATCA
Organism: Sander lucioperca; assembly: GCF_008315115.2. NCBI lineage: Eukaryota > Metazoa > Chordata > Actinopteri > Perciformes > Percidae > Sander > Sander lucioperca. The sequence continues at coordinate 30,910,125 of NC_050175.1, forward strand.
ATGTAAGCACGGTTGAGCAGATGGCAGCGCAATCACATTAGTGGACATCATAAACAAGAAAGGACAAATGAGACCAAAACATAAGTCTAGTCAACTATTATTAGATTAGTTTTTTTTTTTATTAATTGCTGTTAATTGGCCTCATCTTGCTACCAGGTGGCCTTATTTACCTGAGCCTTGCTCATATACTGTATGAGTTTTTTTTATATCCAATCCTACTGCAGTTCATTTCATTCCACTGCATGTTTTGTATCTGAACTATATCCACACCTACATTTACAATGAAAAATAATCTAAATAGCCAAAGCTTTAGACTTCTTTATTTTTTAAGGTGGAGGGTAAATTGTCTCAGCTAGACAAACTACAACTCGCCCCATGAAATTAATTTTTAATGAGTTTTATATTGCATGTTACTAACACTAGTCTCACGGTTTTTGAAGTATACTGTCCTCGTTGTGGATGTCTAACCAAAACCTGGAACTGCTTTCACAACTGACTCACATAAAACTTGCGAATTAGGTCCTGATCCCAAAGATTTAAAAAGCTTAACTTACCATATCAAATTGACACAATCACTGCAGGAAACCAAATGGAATATGAATAACATTAACAGGGTTGTTTCATGCATGCCTCCTATGGGTAGAAAAGAATGACTCGACAGTTTTTTTTATAAGGGTGTCAGAGTGATCAAAGCAACCTTTTCATCATACTTTCCCTGATGTTTTCTGATTGCAGCATAGTGGGACCATACAATTGCATGTTATTACTAGACATAACCTTGGGTAACTGTTACATATTAAATCTATCCATTCATTTCCCCATAGCATACAAGATGACAAAAATCTCACAGAGTTTTTGAAAAGCTAATGCATAGACATATCATTTAAAATGTGTCTAGTTTATAGCTGAACAAACAATGTATGCTACATGTTTACAGCTTTAATATATAATTTCACTGTGTCAAGGGGAGCAAATCAAACCCTTCTGAATCACTTTTCTTCCAGGATGATTGCTTGGCATATGTGGCTGCTGAGGTCCAAGGCCTGGCCAGTGTCCCTCATCTCTCAGTACCCATAAGGCCAGAGAAGCATTGTCCTGGCCTTACTACAATGTGATCTACCTTCAATAGACAAAGGATTCCAGCTGGGCTTATTCCTCCTTTCTTTCAACCTCCTCCCAGTGACAGATGGGACCAAAACTATAAAAAAAATCCTTGAAGACAAAGAAATTAGTGCCTTTTATATGGATCCAGAGCAGCTAGACACCAGGGATGTTTGGCAGGGGTAGGAGAGGAGTTGCAGCCTTTCAGTATCATTTTACCCTTCATTGTTGCAAAAAAGACATTACACTATAGTAGAAAAGCCATACAAAGCTCCAATATAATAGAAACCTGTCTGACACACTGTTTGTATTGTTTTACTGAACACAAGAGCTGTACACCTCAATATAAATAGAATAACGCATACAGTGACACACATGCTCACGTATACGCATTTGCTTTCTATTATTACCAAACATACATACGTGCATGCACACACACACACACACACACACACACACACACACACACACACACACACACACACACACCTCTGTGAGCTGGTGATAACTGCTTAGCAGTGTATGCTCCAACAATTGTCAGACTGCCAGGGCAGAGAGAGCCAGGAAAGGAAGAAGGGGAGGGTGAAGGAGCAAACTATGAATGGCACCACAGAGTGGGTACAAGGAGAATTAGACAGGTGCCACGGAGAGAGGTTGGCAGAATGAGGAAAGGGAAGATGTTGGTAAAAAAAGGTGTTGGGGCAGATAACAGCAGAATTGTGGAAAAGGGTGAGATGGAAAATACTTCAAGATCTCAGCAAATGACAAGACCAACACAGACGACTGGAGAGAGACAGAGTACTGGAAGGACAAAGGCAGAGAAGGAGGGGCACAAAGAAAGGATATGGAAAAAAGGGGGATAGGAAAAAATAGCAGACAAAGTGTGAAAAGGGAAAGAGAACAAAACAAACTATAGAGGGTGAATGATAATGTGTTGTGCAGACACCTCCACCTCCACTGGAAGCAACACTCCCACTCCTTTCATGGTCTGCAGCCTGTCATCAACACCCATCTCCAAGGACAGCACATGCAGGGCTCCGTCAGTAGCTGTGCAATAAAAATCACCCACGACATAGGTGAGTAGAGCTGTTCTCTTGTCTTAATTTTACTTAATTTGCCATAACACTTCACCTCATCTCACATTATGTTGAGGAGGGGTAACAGGAGTGAGTGCGCAAAAGATGTGATAAGTCAAAGCGGGAGGTAGTGAGAATGAGATGATGTGGAATTGAAAGGAGGCTGAGTGTGCGACAGATAAACTGTTGATGGCCTACGGTCAGCAGTCCACTAGCACCACCATGTGGCTGAAACATCAGGGCAATACTTCAGTGCAGAGGTCAACATCTTTTTTATCTCCTCCACGCTTAAGAAATCATTGAGAACATCGCATTTTCACTGTGGAGATTCACTCACTCTCTCATTATTGAGTTACTTTGAAATATACACACATAGTAAAGGCTGCAGTTTTTAAATGAGTGCACACACTTACACCTAATGCCCACATACATATATACACAAACACACACACACACACACACACACACACACACACACACACACACACACACACACACACACACAAAGATGCACTTCAGGTTATATTTTTCTATTGTTTAACTTGAACAGCCACTGTAGATACAGTCACTTGTATAATGTAATGTCTACGTGTTTGTAGCTTTGGACTGGGTCCTATCTGGGTCACTACGGTGTATGCTGCTCTGCTGTATCCCCATTCGTTCATGTCAACAACTGACCTGCTTTTCCTCCCTCCTTCCCTCTTCCTTCTCTGCTGTGTAAAACCATTTAGCTTTGGATGAAACAACTATTCAGTTAGTGGAAAAAAAAGATTGCTGCCGAAGTTTAAAATCAATCACATCAACCTTTGGAAATGTCCACTTCCAATGTGTTACTGTGGTGCTGTTCATGATTTGTGTGTAAAGCAAAGTTATCTGATGCTCATCATTACCTGGACAAAAATTTGTTTGGCCAGAAACCTTTATATTTTAAGATGAAAATATGCCATTCTATAGTAACCATTGTCGTTGTTGTAGTGGGTTTAGCTTGAGTGGAGATTGTTAGACTTCGGACAGTGTAGTTATGTTTCTTTAATGAACATCTACAGTAAGATTTAGATGGTTGACCACCAACATACATTTCGTTTACTCATTCCTTCCGATAGCAACACAAAAGATGCAGACTGAAAGAAACATTAACGTTACATCCAGCTAGCTTACCTTTCTATAAATGTCAGCGTGATGGTCTGCATGTTTTCGTAGTTTGTCCTAGCTGTTTTTTGCAGCTTCTTGCATTTAACCCTTGGAGGTCTGATCCCACGCCTGTGCGTCAAATGATGCTTTTTACGTTTCTATTAATATCTCAGCAATATTACGGCACAGAAATATGGTTTAATAATTTTAGACATATACATGTATCTACTATTTTATTCATATATTACACTACTTTTGTGAACCTAAGACTTTGGCAAACTTATTTCAAGCACCAAAACAATTCGATCACATGAGTAAAGGTGGGTTTTCACAAGAGATTTGAAGAATTTCAAAAAGCAAACATCAATTTCTCAGCTTTAGGGCCAAATTATCTCTTTACACATTGCTCTAGAACTACTTTTAGCCTCAGTTGGAAGAAAGCTGAGTTTGTTTTGAAATCATTTTTTTATGTCAAATACATGGGTATCAGGTTATATGCAAATACCCTTCAAATGTGAATTTGGGACGGTATATAAAAATTAAGAGAATGCCCTTAGACTTAGGACGGTGTCATATTTCTAGTTTTCTAAGGTTCATTTTCTTATTTAGTTTTTGTTTCATTTTCATTGTACCAAAAAGGACAACAAATAGTTTTTCTTTTATAGTTTTTGCTGCCCAAAAATGCACCTACGTTTTTGTGTGAAGCTCTGCGAAAGCAAAATCACAACAAAACCTGAAACAACACAAAGAGCAGATAGTAGATCATGTTCAATATACTTCATGATGATCATCTTCCTTTGAGGAAGATAGTTAAATCCAAAATGGTAAATTAACATAATGGTAGGTTCATTTCTGTAAACCTCAATCAGAGTCTCAAAGGACTTAGCAGAGACAGTAATTAAACAGATGACAAGAAAATATACCAGCACCTGCTTCAGAAATGTTAAAAGCTCTGTATAGTTGCATGTGCACCATCTGTAGATTAGAAGACTATCACATACGTAATCTGGAGTAGATGATGCCTACAGGCTGTGTCGCCTTTCTCAGCTGGAAACACGAAAGAATGTGTGGCAACAGGTGTGACAATTGGCCCAAACTCTCATAAGCCCACATACACACACAGACACATTTCTTATTCCTCACCTTACCCAAGGGTTTTTTGAGGGAAAGGATAAATCTATGGGAACAACTCAATCACATTACCTTATGTAAATACCCAAGTCAGCCCCCCTCTCTTTACCACTGTTAGCTCCCAGCCCTATGGCTTCTCTGGCACAGAAATGCGCATGGGGCAAATTAACATTTGCTCTCATAGTCTGCAAATGGCAGCTCGTGCTTGCCATAGAAATGAAACACTGGCCCATGCAGGAGAGAGAATGAGAAAATATTTGAGCTGGGAGCGATTAATAATTTGTCAGGGAGAGCAGTAACATTTGCTTTTAGGGGCAGTGGATCGACAGAACGGGCTTTCTCAGGAACCTTTGAATCAAAGCTTGTTTTTTTTATTGGCATCTTCCTCTATGCATTCAGAAGCATCACTCTGTACTTTTCATTGACCGGCATTAGAATTAGAGGCAGTAATACAACATTTCTTACAAGAGCTGTTCATTTTTAAAGTCATGTTTCAGAGGAAACTAGAGCGAGATGTTAAACAGAAGAGGAAAGGAGCCTGGAATGTATTGCTAGCAATACGCAGCCCTTTACAATAGAATTAATATTTGTCCTAATTACAGTAGGAGCAAAAAGACTTCTTAATGCTATGCTTCATTATGCAAACATAGCTATTAGGCCACAGTACTAAAAGGCTTTGAATGCATCTCATTATTTGACATTTTCAGCTGTGTAAATGTAAAAGTATGGAGACACTGATTGATTTGTTCATAGCAGAAATGCAATCAATTATTTGCAGTGCGAGGGGGTAAAGTGATGTCCAGAGTTTCTCTATGACGTGGCTCCAACACTTATCAGTCCATTAAGGCTGTGATCACTCAAAGGGCAGAATGGGACAGAGTTATTGTAAGAAGAGTGTAGATGGGACCCCAGCTCCTGCTGACAATCCACAGGCACCACAAGAGGAGCCCCATTTGCTACTCAAGATGTTTGACTCAAGGGGAAGATCGGTGAAGGGTTTTTTTCTTTGCTCTGCTGTAGTTTGATCCTGCTGTGGAAACATGCTGTTTTTTTGTAATACTCGAAAAAGACATACAGACATTTAAAAGCAAAAAAGGCACATCTGTAAATTACAGTTTCAAGCAAACAACGTCTATCTTTAAGTGCCTCAGTGAAGGAACTACTTTATCAGAGAAGAGGCTCAGTAGATCGATATGTTGTGCAGTTTAGATTTATTCTTTTCTACAAGTGAAATGTTTCAAGGTCTAGGCAAGCTGTTAAACTAAAACACTTAATTTAAGTGACTTCATATGTTCATTGCCTTTTCACTTCAACAATTCACTGTTGGATATATGCTTCATTAACATCTGCTATATGGTACAAGTTGCTCTAAGCCTCAGTACAAGTAGTTACCCTGAGGCATCTTAACTCAAACACATGGCCAAACACCTTGGAGGGAAGATGTTCGGTTTGTCATTTTGCAACAGTATGAGGTGAGAAAAGAATCAACTTGTTGAAAAGTTTCAGAATATACTTACTTACTAATAGGGTTGGGTATCGTTTGGGTTTTTTCCAATACCGGTGCTAAAGCGATACTTTTAAAACGTTGCCGGTGCCTAAACGGTGCCTGAACCAATGCCTGAACCGAAATATATATAATATATTTATAATGTATATAATATAAAATATAAAAAAAGGAGCACAAAACGACAGTTGGCGACATTAAAGAATTGCTTGTTTATTGCTAAGGGCATATGGTCAAAATTAAATGACTGATTAATAATGTAATAACAATAACTTACAATGACTTATTTCACCAGTAAATTGCTGGTAAACGACAAAAACAAGCACCAGATGGGAAAAGGGTATTTTACAATAACTTTGAATGCACCACAAGGCTGGCGAGTTTCAAGTAAACGCACCGTCTGTGTTGTTTTTCCGACGTTTTTTTTTTTTTACATCCTGGTGTTGGAATCCTCTACAGGGAAATACAGTCACACTTTACACCGCTTAACGTAAGCTGTCAGCATTTTAACCACTGTGTTTAATCCAGCTACTAGCTAAAGGCAACGTAGCGTCCCGTGCAGCGATGCTTCTGAAAAATAAAAAAAAGTCAGGCACCAAAATTATGCACCGAAATTTCCGTTCTTATTCGGTCTCGTTACTACCGTTTACTTCGGAACCGGTGCCCTATTGGCACCGTGTTTTGGTACCCAACCCTACTTACTAAGTACTATTCTTAAATTTTACTTTGTAATGGCATGTCAAGATTAATAATACAGAACACTCTCATGCCATTGAATGTTTGTGTATTCCCCTGCATGTGCTCTCATACTTTATATATATATATATAAACAAAAGCCTTTCTCTTTCCCTTCACTTGGCAATTTTGTTGAGCCCTTCAATCCGCTAAGACTATTCTACATCGGCTGTTGAAATGATGATTCCTCAAAAAAATTTACTAATAAGTTAAATAAGCAAAACATTCAATAAACAATAAGTAACATTAACCAACATAGACTATTGTGGCAATTTAAAATTATACTGGTCTATCTTGGGTTTCAACCATCAACTTTCATGTCAGTTATCGGCTTATATGGCAGCAAATTGATTTACTGACCCATTTCTGTCACTAATGATTTAGTAAGTGTGGTCAAGGTTTGCTTTTTTGATTACTTATTCCATCACTTAAATCAATTTTAAAATTAACTACAGGGCTGGGATGAAAAATTGTTAACTTGCTTAACGGAAACTCAATCCAATGCACTATTCAGTCCTCGAATCAGCACATTTGAAGCAAATTAAAGACGAATAAAGAATATGTGTGAGAATATGCATATTTTTAAAGTGAAAATGTTTAAATAAAAAACATTTTTTAAACATTTTGCTGCGCAACAACCAAAATGATGTTTCAGTAAATTCATTATATGAATTTCACCATACCAAGCATTCAAACTAGATAACTAAAGATGCTAGTTTTTTATGTGTTGAAGGATGTCAGCCCGAATAGTGTTGATCTTAAATTTCAGCCCCAGCAATCGAGGTATTAGTTAGTGACAGTAGCCTAATAGTAGGAGTCATAGCACCATTCAAACCTTTTAATACTGGTAGGGGAAGGAGTGTGTGTGAGAGCGGGTTGGTTGGTAAGTTAATGAGAGTGGCCAAGTAGAGAGATGGTTGAATGAGTACGTATGTAAGTGAAAGTAAGATAAGATACAAGTTCAAAGTTTTCTACGTGATTATTAATTGATCAGCACATTGCAGATTCAAGAGGGCTTCTTTGGAAAGATTCTAGCCGACTGCAGTGCTGAGTGAGCTATTCTCTCACTCACAAATTTCAGGTTTATGAAATCAGGTCTAGTAAATACACTGCCATGCTCCTCCAGTAGACTGTGACAGAGCCTAATGAGCCATTTTAAAAGCAGCTTAACTGTGGTCAATTTCCTGTTGTTGTTGTTGTTTTTGTTGTTTGTTGTTGATGTAGGCCTACCTGGTTGTCATTCACCACAGCAGCTAGTCAAGCATATTCAACTTCAAGGAGAGGCAGCTCCTTTGATGTGTGGGTCCATGTCGATGCTGATTAAAAAGAAAAAAAGGATATTTCATATATGCACACAACCACTCCCAAACACAAGATACAATAGAAATCATTCATAGCAACAATGTATAACCTTGGCTTACCTGTGTGAAGAGTGTCTTGATCAGAGTACCTGTCAAAGAGGTCCTCTAACATCACACACACAATTTCTTCCAAAACATCAGAGTCGTCTTCATTAGACTAAAGAGGTTTCAGGAGTTTTCGGCCTTAGGGCAATAACAGTCACACTAAGCTGCTACTCCTCCACACACATTACTGTGGTGGCGTCATGACGGGAGTCGAAAGTTAATCCTCTGTGTCACTCATGTCACAGTCTTTTAGAGTGTTCTTTCTTTAGAACATTTTAAGCCTTCAATGTTAGCCGTATTGTCACTTGTTGCTTGCAGGAACAGCTCCATTGAGAGCAAAGTTTCAAGTAAGCTGAGTAATCAGACTCCACGATAAAGGCACGACCCAACAGACATGGGGCATCTGGAAAATAAATGATGTCCACAACGATTGCCCGTTTTCCCTTTACAATTACGCACTACTCACACTACTCACAAGATCAAAAGAGCACAGAGCACTTTTCTGCCCCTAACTGTAGAATGGCAAAATGAAAGAGGAATGATGTTGATGGTACTGCGAGGTGTACAGTGATATTGGTCCCTTACACTTCCTTCCTGATTACCTATGTACCTCACGGAGGTTGTGAAAGAGTATAAGCTATCTTTGGTCGGGGACATGTAGATCTGCTATGTCTCCCAGCCAAGTCACTGCAAGATTTCATGACTCTATGAGTGCCTAATCCAGTGGTTCCCAACCTTTTTGGTCCGAGGTACCCCCCACAGCCCTGTCAAATGAACTCCCGTACCCCTTCATCAATTCCCAATGTATGTTCCAAATGTATATCACTATTATATATTATATAAAAGTGGATATTGTTAAATATGTGATACAATTGAACTGTCAATATTGAGGTTAGTTTGGTCAGCAATCATACTGCTACTAGTCTAGGCTACTAGCTGAATGTTTCAGCTATTTATCCACTAAAGTTACTTTTAGCTAACTATTTTAACCATTTCTTCATTACTTTAAGCTAATTTTTTAAACAGTTTAGTCATTACTTTTAGCTGTTTATTTTTACCATTTATTCATTACTTTTAGCTACCTGTTCAAACTTCTGTGCTGGCTTGCTAACTAGTTTACACACACTCTTACACAACTGCAACATTTAGTGTTCAGGTGTCAGTTGACTTAATGTTATTTTGTGGACAAATTCTTTAAATCGAATCATGATTTCTATTCTTGAATAAGAATGACTTGTGCAATTTAAAGCTGTTACATCCCTATGTTATAGCAAAAACACTCAAAATTGACCAATATGCTAAAAAATTGACCTACAGGACAGTACAGAAATCTTTTTAAATAACCCAATTTTAAAAACATGCTGTAGTATTTTCTTATCAATATATCACTATTAATTAATTCTTACATTGATAGACTTCTTGTTCATCATCTCCAGTGAACTGCTAAGAAACATACTGAAAGCATCATTGCAAGGCTACTTTCTCAAGGTTTTGTTTAGTTTTATTCATTGTTTGGTTGTTCGGCACTCAAATGAAGCCTCCTATCTCCTTTGTTTCTTTTCTTCCTGTCTATCATCTTCTGCTTTGTTATTCGATTCAAATAAAAAAAAAAGAAAACAGCAGATGAGTGCTTGAAATATCCTACTGAGACTAAAGCCTCATTTCCGATGGTGTCCTAGAAACATAAATCTCATTATAATTTCCAACATCAAGACAATCTACTTTGGAATAACACAAACTTATGAGTAAAGCTAAAAAAAGATTTTAAAATAAACATATTAAGAAAGCCAAACAACTTCAAACCATACATATGCATGGGGCGCCTTCAACAAAATGCAAAAACTCTTGAATATCAGGGGAAGAAACAAATATAATGTTAAAATCCTTTGAAACTTTACAACAATAATTAACAATGTTGTACAACTGTCACAAGATGGACCCAAAGAGGAGGACAATGTTTTTGAACAAATGCCTGATTAAACATTTTTGGAGTGCGTTATTCAGACTCAAAATGTGAGCTACACCACATGCGTCAAAGCAAATGCCTTACAAACAAATCATGTGTTACTCTTAAATTCGGTCTACTGAGTGCAAACACATTTTGCCATTATTTCTCTTTGCTTAACAATCACAATGACGGAGGCAGTATTTTTTCCTTTACACACCTTCCTCTATAATTATGCTTTAAAAATAATGGCAGCTCATTACAACTCAAAACTGTTCTTTTTTCTCCAACCAAATCCTTATTATCAAGTTGTCTGGGCCTTAATTTCATTTCCTCCACTGATGAATGTGGAGTCATTGGGGGTGGGAAGGACAGAAGCTATTTTGATACCTCATCCAATAATAATTCCTCTGGGAACCTAAGACTACAAAGTGATAATGCTAATAGCAGTCTGTTCAGCTGATCACACAAACAGAAGATGGGAGCCTTTGTAATTTATTATGATGTAATTATTGACTGCTATTGGCTGAGAGCAATACAGCTGTTAAGTATTTAAGGCTATATCCATTTTGTTGTACTTGCAGTCATTCACTACTTTGTGAGGTTTTGATACAGCTAAATGAGAAGATAAATACATCTACCTGTGCTTTATACATTTTTCAACAGTGAGACCCACTAGACATCAATACATATTAGCTGAATAGGAAGGGAAGGCAACATTCAATGTTGTGTCCAATAATGCTCTTGATGTATCCCTTCACTTGAGTTGCATGCTAGTATATGCTATTCAAAATGGTTTTGTAGTCCATCTTTACGCAACTGATGAGGTGGTTAATGTTTTCTGTGGCAGGGGATAATTAATTCTCAACATTCTCAATATTTTCTTAACTAACATGAGGTCTCCAAGTTGGAAAATACAACACTAACATCTGAGTATTTAACTAAATATAGGTGGATGGTCAAAGAAGAAGTGTAAAAATATATATGATCTAATATATAAAATAATAATTTTATAATAAAAAACAAGGGTATGATTTCATAAAGACCAATAAGATTAGTTTAGGTAACAAAAATAATTGGTTAGTGTTAGTAAAACATCAGGGATTGGCTTATAATGAATCATGTAAAACTACTAAAATGAGGATGTAATATGTCGTCGCTAACTAAGGTTTGTAAAACTCGGTTCATTTCAAAAAGTGACAGGTGACTTTTGGTTTCACACGGAAAACTAACCCTGGTCTTCTGAATGAAAGTCCTGTGTTTGTTTGACTCATCCATCAATCCCCTACCTGCCTCCTCGCATGGATTTTGGCACCCTTATACTTTGTCACCTCACTTCCTTGTTTGCTATCGCGATAATTACTTCAGCCACAAGAGTTTGCCGCCTAACAACAAACTTAAATATGACTTGTTATGACCTACTTGCATTAACCTATACAGGTGTTTTCTGGGTGAAGACGGTCTGTTCTTTTTCTTTTTTTCCATAGAATACCCTTAGGCTGTCTCATCACCATCCATAATTTGTTGTAATTTTTTCAGCAACTATTTTTTTGTGCATTGCGCCATGGAACAATAGTGTCCATCAATGAGTTACTTATATAACTTAACAAACAAGTATTTGCATTATAAATGCATGCATAACTTTGAGTTACTTAATGTTGTTGGTTTTCCCGTATAAACACACTATATACTCAAAACTAGGTTAGAGCATGTAGTATGTATTTGGGACACCGCATTGGTGTTGCCAGGGAAACCCTGGCTAACACATTACTTTGGTGTTAACTGCATTTATCTTTTCTTGAATATATAATTTTCAAGTACAAACACAATCAGTGACTACAGCTGATCCAACAAAGCCTTCGGTTGGGATTTTTCCTTCAGTGTTTTAGTGGGCAAATCTGGAGCAAATCTACTCTATAATACTTTAGTGTGTTCCAACTGGAGAGTTGGCACCTATAAGCACAGCCAGTCCAATAAGCAAATATTGGCCACACAATGACAGTGAATTAAAACGTGTGAGGATTGGCAGGCAGTATGTTTAATTGTGAGACAGGATACTGGACAAATAGATTAATGATTTGCTATTTTCACACAGTCCTTGGATTTCTAACAGTCCCTTGGTGTTCTTTCCCTGAGGCTTTTTTTTCAGAGCTTATGTGAACCAAACAGAGAATTCCCTGAAAGATTCTTTAGTGTATTCAAAACCACATGTTGTATACTGCTGTTAGTAAACTGTACTCATGATTCTGACTTTTAATTATGTCTAAAATCCATACAATTCTTGATCAGTCCTTTTAGTATATTATTAAACAAGCAGATGTCAGCTTCACATAATAACAGTGGGTATACATTTTGAAGCAACCGGTCTATTTCATTTTATTTGTTTCAGTCTAATGTAGACATCTGCTAGCGTCTGTTAAATTTAAGTTATTTTATGCATTGCTTTTAAAACTGTATACTGTATATTCAGTTGCAATTTAATGTGGCAGAAACAATCAAATACTAACTGATTGCCAATTTTATTTGGAGTCTACTTCGAGCTTATGTGGAGATGTCATAATTTAATGTACACAGTACAACTGAAGGCTACACTAACTGGGTAATGGTCATGCTTCAAGTCCCTGCGACCCCCTCTCATCATTCGCTTAATGAAATAAAGTGTTATTTTTATTACTTTTTTTAGTTTACTGTTGCATCTTCATTTTTTTTATCCTACATGTTACTGATCCAAATTAGGACATTATTTATGAACAGCAAAACCAAAGACTGAAACAGATAAGTATCATACAATGCAAACATGCTTGAATAATGAATAATGAATAAGAGCAAAGAGAATGTAGGCTGCTATACATTAAACAAAGAGTTTCAGAAAATTAGGTTCTCTTATAATAACTGTAACAACTGAGATAATGTCTGTTGCAGCTGCTTTGCCTCAGGACAAAATAATGTTTACTGCACCGTCTTTACTCTGTCCTTAAAAGCATTATGTGTGTTCAATGTCTTTAATCCGTTATTCCAGTAACTTTGTGTCTAAATAGTGTTTGATTGAGCTGTAATACTGTATGTACAACATTGGCAGTGGTGTTCAGCAGTCATAGGCAAAAAGCCAAAAGTTGAGTGCCAATATCCCTAAAAAAAATAGTTCACTCTCCTGCATATAATACTACACTATCATAATGAGACAGCTGAAAAATGAAATCTCTGAAACCTTTAACGGTTTAGGATAATTTTAAGTGACTTAATGGTTTATTTATTTATTCAATCATAATAATGTATTATCCATGGGAGTAATGGGGCTCCGTTGGTTCCTGTCGCCCCCTGGGGCAACAGATGTTTCACAGCCCATATGGTGTCTTCATTTTTTTCATGGTCTCTCTCTGTCTTTCTCTGTAATCTCAACATTTGTTGCTTTCCTGCTTTTATATTGAATAATACAATGAGTCCACTAAACCAATTTAGGGTCAATGGATTTCAGGTTCAGTGATTTGGGAAGACCTATTGAGTGGCCTCTTTTTGAATTTAGGTAGTTTAGGCACGTTTTACAGAAAACCCCAGGTACTTTCCTACTGTTCCTGGCATGGTCATCTGTATTGTTCTGAAGAGGACCAGTGTCGAGACCCAGGACACACTGGAGGGTTTATTTCCCCCAGTTAGCCAAAGAAGATCTACATGAAGAAGAAGATATGTGGGCTGTCCTATTCCTGCTGTGACGCTGACCTGGATAAGAAGCTGAAAAATGAATCCATTGATGGAACCAGGAAAAATGTGGCAAATTTGCATTTTTTTGCATTTTCTATATTTTTATTTTTAATTTTTTTTTAATCTTTTTATAATATCTATGCCTGGTCCTAATTGGGTTGTTTGACCCAATAAGTCAGAGAATTTACTTTGATGTTGCCTACAACAATTGCATAACTATTCTGGAGGCGAGTGTTTTTGTTTGTTGTTTTTAGCATTGCCTGTTTGATTTATCCTGTCATTCAGTGATTTTGGCCCCTGGTGTCTGCACTGCCAGTTATTTTCATACTCAGTAAAAGCTTAACTCAGGAAGAGAAAAAGTACAAATAACTGTTGCAGCTGGTTTATTTTGTAAAAGTTAAAAAAGGCTGTTCAAGCAGAACTTTAAAACAAATGGCTGTGGTGTGGCAGTATGCCACAACTAAATGCACAATATTCCAAAGAAAAACCTTATACTTTCAGGATTGTTATTTTTCTTACTGAGCTACACTTCACAACCCTTTTTGCCAGACAAGAACGATCAATATTAAATCGATATTGGACCATATTGCAAAACCCAAAGTATCTAATGGCAACATTTTAGCTACGCTATAGCAGCATCGCTCTAGGGATGGCAATGTCAGTCCGTCGGTTGGTCGGTACACTACTTTGGTACAGACTGAACTATTGCAAAAACAATTTGATGGCTGCATGATTATCAGACATGCTACACACCAGTGGTAGCTGGTGACTCAAAAGATTGGGGAGGACAGGAGGAAAGCCAACCTCTGCGTCATGTTGTTTTATAAAGTTGGCTACTTATCTCTACTTTCTTGTGTTCAACAGAAAATGAAGCAGCAAAACAATTAGAATCAGAATCCGGTTTATTGAAAAAAGTTTTCGCATACAAGTCATTTGCTTTGGTGTTTTGGTGCATTGACAATAAATGGCTTACAAGATTTCTTAATCACTGCAGGCTCTGGATGGGATCTGCATGTGGGAGGGTTTCAGTCACTTTACATATTGGGAGATTATCTTCATAGCTGCTGTAAAAAAAAGGACTAAATAAAAAATGTATTGTAATTTTTTTTTTTAGTGATGTTGTTTAAAGATTTGTGTTTACTGCCAGTTCCTCACACTCAGAATTGAAAATGAAATTTTTAAATTATCATTTGGCCATTCAGTGTCAATCTTGTATTCTGGTTGTTGATTGTTTACGGAGGACATCCTTCCTTGGAGCATATTACATGTTTCGGCCAATAACAGATGAGCATAAAAAAAAACCTTAAGTACATTAACTTGATATAGGAGATCAGGGCCTACAGAGGACAGAAGGAGCTCCTCTGTCCCCAAGACTGTCCTTTCCGCTCCTGACCTGCAGGTTTCGCAATTAATAAATTAACATGCAAAATAGATGACAAATCAGGAATAAATAAAGCACAGCAAAACAAAACATACTTGCACAAAACTGTAACCAAACACAAAAACTCTGCCTTGTGACATGAGTCAGGTGGAGAGCTCCCTGAGGTCCTGGTCATTTCAGAGACCGTTGCAGTTAAGTTTAGCCAAGAAAAGGTGACTGTCATGCGGCGATGACAGTTAAGTTTAGGCACCAAAACGACTAGTTAAGATTGGAAACAATATTGTAATATAAATACCTACTCCCTGATGAAGGACCTACCCAAACATGCCCACATATGCCCACAATTTTGCCCCAGTTACATGCCCTATTATATGTTAAGTCCAAACGGGGCCCACATTTAGGTCCACAGTAGCCACACAGCACCAGCATTCAGTGCAAACCTTTGAACATACAGTACCAACTATAGAAAGTAAAATAATCAAAGGATGAGCAAATGACGGCACTGTTTCAACAAAAGAAGCCAGCTTCAAGCCTGGCTCTTAAAAAAAAAGTTATTGAATGGTAAAATTAAAGTTGTTCATCAGAATTGTTTTGAATTCGTTATTTGCATATTCCTCTGTGCAATATGCCTTTCATTGATCTGATTATATAATCCTTTCTAATCTCAGCACAATAAAATGTGTACATTAAAATGACGTTTTCCTATTTTTGTGCCCAATTATAGCAGATTAAAGCCTTCATATGGCCACTGTAAAAATCAGAAATCTTGATACTTGTTTTAACATTTTGCATGCATAAAGCCTGACATCACTAATAATGAACGTGTGATGCCAGCACAAATTAAGCAAAATTCATATGTTCAGCTGTTACTGAGACACTAAAGCTACCCCTCTGCCCTCAGTCCTCGTCATTTTATGACAATTTAATCTCAGAAACATTCAGACTTTTCTTGCCACACATAACTATAGATGTTTACCTGAACTCGTCATTCATTTCCTAGCTTATCAATGTAGTCTTTGGTTGCTGTCAACACTAAGAAGATCTCTCGTGATGAATTGCCACTCGACCTTAATGCAATTCCCTTTCTTTTCACACTAAAAATGTCCATATTCTTTCATCCAATACTATTTACTACCATTTGTATGCTGATGACACTCAACCTAACTTTTCCTTTCCCTCTAGCAAAACCCAGTGTGAAGCATTAATTTGTGGATGCCACATTGACATCTTTGAATGGATACCTGCCCACAAACTCAAGCTCAACATTTACAAGAGTGAATTGCTCTTCTTCCAAGCCTGTTTCTGCCCTCTGTAAGATATTTCCATCATCACTAACAGCAATACAGTAAGCCCTGTTTCCTGTCAATATTTTCAATGTAAGACAACCAGCTGTCATTCATCAAACATTTCCATCACAACTACAACTCACACCGACTGTATACAGTTTTTCTCCACATCAGCCAATTCAGAGACTCACAAGGGACTCAACTCACCTCCTAGTTCTTTGTCTAGAACTATACTCCAAAACTCCCTTTGAACTGGGTTTCATATTGTGGCCAATATATCAGTGGATGCAGTTCCTGAGGAATATGTGTCAGAATAAACAAAAATGACACTGTTGTAATACATTTTCTCTTACTCACATATCTATGACAAGTAAAAGTATTTTTTCTCTGAGGTTACTTTATTAATTGCAGACAACTTATCGCATGATTGCTTCCCCTTTGATAAACTGTTGCCTTGTGAGCTGCTCTTTATGACGAAATGACATACAGTGCTGCCAGGTTTTGAATTGATGAACCCTTGCAGAGTTCACTGTGTGCATTTGTGCATGCATGCACGCTGTCAGCTGACAACCAAGGTGATTGATGAGAGGCTTTGACACAGAATAATCCCCTGAAACCTAATCTTAATTTTACTCAATTTCTGTATGTTCCTTCTTACTCCTACTTTTGTCTTGCATTTTTCTATGTGTTTTTTAGGATCATGTTCTATTTAGTCTCTGCTACCAGCATGGCTTTAACCTTATTCCTTTTCTCTCATCGCCTGAGGGCAAAAGGTAAATGGAGGATTCTATCAGTCCAAACCCCAATGCTGCAAAAAGGCTTTCAACTCCACCAATTGAACTCACAGACAGCGGAGCTGTCAAGCTAAGCTGCTGAGCCATGTGAAGGACCAGTGAGGGGGAAGGAAAACGCAGACGCCATTACTGTCTGTTTATGCCAACAGAAGAGGTAAGAGGGGAAAAAACAAGGTCATTGAGTGGAACAGAGAGGAAATTGTGCTATGATGCAAACCACAAAAGATAGGAGGGCCATCATCTAAACCTAATCAGGTGCAGTAATTTCAGTGTGCATTGGCTTGGTCATTTTAAAGGTGTTATTAGAGACCCACCATTTTCTGAGGTACTGCATAGATTTGCATGCATTAGACTGAAACTCACACTCTCGCCGCCAACATGGAGCTACATTACCTAATTCCTTGTTCCAACACGTGTTATAGTCTTTTAGTGTCAAGAAACGTTATTTCTTCTCATTTGTCTGGTTCCAAGAGAACCCTGGATCAAATCATGACCATTTATTTGAGTGTGTGTGTGTGTGTGTGTGTGTGTGTGTGTGTGTGTGCTTGTACAGTATGTCACACTCCCAAATCTAAGAGCACTTTAGTCTTTAACCATGCAGTAGACGTATTTATAAAGAGAACATGCAAAACACCACAGTACATGCAATTTTCTTGAGCAAAATAATGCCATCTTATTTTTGATCTCAAGACCAGTTACAAAACGTGAGCGTTTAAAGTTCAATGAATGGCAGAATATATTTTTCCTGCCTGAAGCCAAAGTGCTCAAACAAATTGAGACATACGTTTTAAAAGATACCTACAACATTTAGAAATACATTTTGTATGCAAGACATTGTTTGTTTTAAGTGTTCTGATTAAAGACGCACACATAGATTTATATTAGCAAAAAATATTGTTTCAGTTACTCCCTATTTTTTAGTTTGGGCATTCAAATTTGTCATATTGCCTTAGGGCATCTAGGAAAACAAGGCCTGTTAAGAGACTGTGTCCAGACGGCCTTCTGACTCTGCAGGAAAGCAGATGGTTTTTAATAATGCCCTACTCTCAGCTTCATGTCCCCCAGCTAGCCAGCCACACAAATGCACACACATACATACAATCTCTCTCTGTATCTCTCTCTCTCTCTCACATATACACACACACACACACACACACACACACACACACACACACACACACACACACACACACACACACACACACACACACACACACATTCAAACCCCTAGATAGTGTTGCCAGGTTTACAGCTTTCCTGCCAAATTGGACTTTTGTAAAAATCACAGATAAAAGTCATAAAGCTGATGTCATGATACAGTATTGTGGTCACAAAAGGTCTTACTGATATTAAGAAACAACATAACGAACATCTGAAGAATGCACTCTGGAGTTAAAGATCTGGCAACCCAAGGACAGAGCCGACAGCACATTCCACATGAAGGCAAGCAAAGTGCTGGTACTGCCTGCAGCCACAACATGCCGTAATATATTCAATGTGAAAAAATACAAGACTTGAGAGAACGATAGAGTAAGAGTTCTTTAAACATAATAATATTGTTTGTGATGTTATCAAATTAGCATGTTAACTAGTGTACTGCCAACATGCTAGCTAGTGAGCTAGTCCAGACGTAGCATGCTAAACTAAATTAGTTTAGTTTTTTGCTCACATACCTTTTGACAAGTTCTGGTGTGGTCGGGATGGGTTAAGAACATTTGTTGTGTAAGATGGGCTGGGGTTGGATTATTATCGAATGTGTCTCTCTCTCTCTCTCAATTCTCAGTTTAAATCAATAGATTTTTTTCCAATTCAAAGGGGCTTATTAGGGGTCCAAGCCCGAGGGGGCATGGGAACCGCGTATGCAAGGCAACGCGGTTCACATCTCCAGCGGAGCTGTGGAACCCTATTGTTTTTCTAAAGATTAATATTTTCCTCCATTATTCTTCTCCGCCTAAAACTCAGACTACAGCCTAAACCATACATGGTGGGGGGTTGCCATTTTCAGGACTGGTCCGGAACTCCGCAAGGACCTCAGGCGCAACAATTGATGAAAAGAATTGTGATAGGATAAAAATTGTGCATATTACACACAAACAAATTTGTGTAGCTAACTATGAAAACACCAACTTTGCCATATCTCGGCCGAAATAAATGCTATCAATGCTAAACTTTAGATTCTTGTTTGCCATGACCCTCTGAAGGTCCCCCAAGCGCTTTATGAAAATTGGTCACTAGGGGGCGCTACAAGTACAAAAAGTTTATATCTCATGAACCGCTCATCCAATTTTTTTGAAAATTTGTTGGGTACCATCTAGGGCCACTCCTGAGGCCAACCCTAGAGTGGGGTACTGAGGGGTCAAAGTGGGCGTGGCCTATGGGACCCAAGTCTAAATTTACTACTTACACTAATGTGAACAACTTTAAATTTACAGGGTAGATAGACAATCGGTCATGGACCACACCTACCAAAAATTACACATGTGGACCATTAGGTGGCGCTATAATGCTGTTTTGCCTTTAACTCCCACATTACACATCGCACATTAGAAAACCGTACATACACGTGTTCCTTGAATCAAGCTGAATCACATGATATAGGCCACGTCCATTTCCGCGTGGCATTGCAATATTGCGCAATGCGCAAAACCAACTTTTTCAAACTCGTCCTAGGCCGTGCAACTGATCTGCACAAAACCTAGTAAGTAGCATCTCCAGATGGGCCTGACCAAAAGTTACTCAAAGAATTTTGCTACATTAAAGTATGCGCATTAGACGACCAAACAAATTTTCCTAGCTAGCTACCACACACATATCATATCATATCTCAGCCAAATTAAATGTTATCAGCAAAGAACTTGAGATCCCTGTTCAACATCCCACTACGATGCTCGGTACTAAATTTGGCGAAAATCGGCCTTTAGGGGGCGCTATAAGCAACATTTATTTGTTTTGGCCAATAACTCAATGCATTTAAATGGGAAATTTGCAATTGCAATATCTCTTCCACAGTAAATGCAATCAACTCGAAACTTGTGATGCTCGTTTGGCATGCCGTTCTAAGGCTCTGTACCACATTTGGCGAATATCGGCCATTAGGGGGTGCTATAATCAACGTAGGCGAGTTTTGGCTGAAATGCAAAGAATTTTTGACTACTTTTTTTTTTTTTTTTTTAAAGGGCGTGCACCTGTGAGCACCCACGGAGGAAAACATAAATCGGTGCCTATGACGCCATTTGCAACAACTTGACCACCTCCCCTGCTCCTTCAACCACCACACCTGCCTCCCCCCCTCCACCCTCTCGTTCACTCTCTCATTTCTCTCTGCTGTCCCCTGTGGTCAGGGGGGTTAAGAAGTTTGTTTATTGTAGAGCATTCTTAAAGGTAGTCTGTATATGCATGGAGATGAACTGTTGACCGCTACATACCGTACCATACGTACCACAGACATCGCAGCTCACGCCTCTCGATATTTACCGACGTTTGCCTCCCCGCCGCCAGGCTTCGGGTTCCGCTTTTGCGCGCTTCGGGGGCGACTGGCGTGGGTGGCTTGGGCCCCTTCATAACTGCTGGCAGTTCTAGTTATTTATTATGATTATAATAGAATTTGTCCAATATCCGGACAGTACACAATAAACGGCAATGCGAACATTAACATAACATTAAGATATCTCTCTCTCTCTTTGATATCGCCAATTGCCAATGAATGTTACGTGTTGCATGTAGATACTCAATATCCACTGAGAAGCGAGAAGAGAGACAGTGTAGTCAATGTTTTGCATTAGCCTGGTGAGCTAGTGGTTAGTTATGGATAAAATAAAGCAAAAACCTCCAAAAGCGGAGCTTCTTAAAATCTCCAAAAATTTGGAAAAGGCCATTGCATTGTAGAAATGTTTACTGCTTTTTGGATCTGCATGCAGTCTACAGGGTCCTGTATCTGTGCCTCATCAAGAAACAGGGATTCTGACATTATTTGTATTAAAGTGTTGCAGTTGTACTGTATATGGGCATTGCTCCATCATGTCTGGGAATATGGACCAAACTAACTGATATCAAACTGTCTTTACCTATCCTATACCCCTGTCTGCATCAGCTTTCTGAGCTGTCCCCTTCCTTTATACTGCATTTAGCATTAAGCAGTGTAAAATGTCCACTAGCTACCATGAATTAAACTTCACATACACCAAGGTTCAGCTTCTCTCACTGCAGTAATATTAAGCATGTTAGCAAGAAAACATTTGAAACCCCCCCTGTGCAGCTGTAGGTCACTGTCATTTGCTGTAGCTGCTGAAATTTCAATTACTGGCAAAGGTGTGCTTGTAGTGTGGACAGATCGCCTCGGAATCTCTCCGACTTGGTCAGATAACATTTACATCATGCAGACCCATGTGGAAACCATAAATCAGCCTTTACATGTGTTATATTCTGAAACACCATCAGCTGACTGAAACATAGTTTTCTAGTGTGTGTCAGTACAGGGATGTGTGCAAGGGTTGCCATTTTGCTGCTGCTTTTATCCTCTTTTATCTGCTAAATCCATCAATATAGCACGTGCACTGTTGTGCACACCTGGATTGATCAGTCCAAGGAATTAAGAAACTGTCAGCAAGAGAGAGAAAATGCTTACTGCAAATCTACTCATTCCATATCATAATTTACAGTTAGTTATGTGCGTTTCTTGTATTTATTTTCCTAATACAATAAAAAGGTAATGCACATTTATGTATTGTTTACTAACTACCAGGAACAGTCCTGGAGAAGCCAATCAAAAGCCTTGGGTGCTGGTATGATGCAAACCTCAAAGACTCACAGCAGATCCAAAAGCTGAAGGAGGACACACTCACTCAAGCACAGTGACAACTCTGCTCTCCCAGGTAGGAGGAAAGTTTGGTGCCTCCAATTTGGGTTGCTACCCCATCTCATGTGGCCCCTGACGATGTAAGAGGTTGCTAATTCTCATGTCAGCAAACTGGAGAGGCTGATGAGCTCACATGTGAGGAAGTGGGTAGGGCTACCAAGATGCCTAACCAGTATAGGCCTGTATGGAAACGGAGCCCTTTCACTGCCAATCTCTAGGCTTATGGAGGAATGCAAATGTGCCAAAGTAAGATGGGACACGCTTCTCAAAGAGTCCCGGGACACAGTAGTGAGGTATGCTTCCCCAAACCTTGTTACAGGGAGGAAGTGGAATCCAGCAAGAGCAGTCCAGGATGCAAAATCAGCCATACGACACAGAGACATTGTGGGGCAGGTACATAAGGGAAGAGAGGGGTTTGGGCTAGAAACACCAAAGCCCACCTGGCAGAAAGCAACACCAGCGGAGCGCCGACAGCTTGTGGTGGAGGAGGTGCGCCATCAAGAAAAAGCCACCAGGACTGCCAAAGCTGTATCCCAAGCCAAGCAAGGCCCTTGGAAGAGATACGAAGGCATCGAGAATAGGAACAACCCAGGGAAGACCTGTGGAATAAAGGCAAACAGGATAAGCTTCCTCATCTGGGCCACTTATGGTGTCCCTGTTCCTTCCCCTACAAACCTAAACCTCTGGCTAGGAGAAGATGCTGCCTGTCCCCTCTATTCATTTCCGGCAAACCTCAAGCACATACTAGTTGATTTGAAAAGTGAGTAAAAGGTCGAAACACCCAATCAGGCTGGGGTACACAACTGAGACAGTTAACATCCCACGCTGGTCAACAGTGCCCCTATGTCAGGAAGCCAGGCCAACTAAGGCTGGTTCTTCGGGATTGTAACACCTAGTCCTACAATCCAATCTTGTCTACTAACTACCAAGAGAGTGCACTTTATTCTACTTTATAGTATTAGTAAGGACTTTGAACAGAGTTTTTGTATCAGACTTTGGGATTCCAAGCAGTGGCTTTGGTAGCCGTAATCCTTAATTATTAAGGTCCAGTCAGAATGTAATCAGCAGCACTCAGGACACCAGGACAATATGAAATAGCCCAAGCCCAAACAAACACCAAGAACTCAAGGTTAAGTTGGAATATAGCTTTAAAAATAGAAACTCTCTGGTATCCACACTCAAACACTCATTTACATACAGAACCTTGCTTCTGCCTATTTAGTTAGTCTGCCAAATGCTGTCCCAGGCGATAGAGGGCTCCCATGTGTTGATCCTGAAATGCACAAATCCATCAACAGGGTTGCTGGAGAAGGACATTTTAAAATGTTCTTGAAGTGACTCCTTTCCCATTTAAAAATGCTTTGACTAATGTTTCTATTAATTACTACATCTCACTGGGGTGACATTCAGACTCACGAGGCCATGCTGCTCATTTGGGTGAGAGCAATATAATAACGTTTATTAAAGATTTAAATCAAGGATATATAAGAGAGAATCATTCTTTTACAAAACCTGCCTCAAGGTTTTCTGTCTTGAGGGGAGGGGAGTGAACATGTCATGAATATAGCCCTGTTATGTTGTGAAGCATTTTATCTAAAAGTGCCTCTAGCTGAAGTAAAAGAAACTTCTCCCTGATTGATGGCCCCAAAAGTGTCTTCACGGGTTTGTTCATGGATTGCGAACATACTGTAACATTTGTAACCATTTGTAAGAATGTTTATGTAGGGCAGACATTTTCACAAGTCAGAGAAGGAAAAGTGCAGTTGTCATTAATAGCATTAATAATGGCTGAATTTAATTTAGATGTTCCAGTTCCCAGGCCCTTCTACTGTGCATGCTGGCTCACTAGCTTACTGGGACACTTTCATTGAACAGAGCATCTTATTACTTACACCTGTGCTTTTCCTGCACAATCAATTGCTTGCTGTGAAATAGGCCTATCGTAGGGATCAGGGACTGTACCTGCCAAAATAAAACTAACCACAACATAAAGTATGGAAATTCTGTTCTGAACCATCACAACCATTACAGTAGTTTCTGTGCCACTTGGAATACTTTTTTATATTACATGTATAGGACAGAGATTATGTCCAATAGCCACAGAGATAAAACAGAGACAGACCGTGGCATAATCATTTACCATCTTACAAGTATATTTTGCCTGTGACTACAACAGTGACCTTTGCACACCAACTCCATCCCTTCCACTCCAGCCCACACCATGCTCCATCTCTTCATGCAGCATGTAATTGCTGCACTAAAAAGAATGCAGTAGTCAGAAACTGACCTTACATTCTCAGTAGAGCTGAATGGAAAGGCTGTTTCAATTGGCTATACAAAACATACAGTACTTCTCAGTTGAAAATAGACTAGCTTTTTTTTTTTTATCTTAGCTTTAAAACCATGTAGTTCATTATTTGCTGTTACGCTGAATGCACTGATGAAAACAAAAAACAAAAACAATACATACAATATTGATACTAACGTATCACACACTAGGTCACATTACATAAAATATATATATTTAGGGCAATTATAATTTTCTCACATATGTTACATTCTATATAACAAGTGTTGTTGAAAAAAAGACACAGTTATAGAAACATATGCCATTGTCACCACAGGTTTTAATTGTTGCAAGTTCAGAGAGCTGGTCAGATTGCTGCCATATGGTTCCATGCCAACATATAAATAATTAATGACATACAGTATTTCCCTTACAGTTAAATTAATTAGACTTAATTCAGTATACGTTACTTCCTGTGACTTGCCCATAGATGATCACATTGTCAAGGCACAAAATAGCATAACGACAAATAAGAAAAAAATCAAAACAACACATTTTTTCAGACAACATAAAGGAAAAATGCTGAAATTGTTCATGTTGCTTAGTAATCCCTCACATAAGCTCCATATGCATGAGTAAAATGCAGACCCTCACACAAAGCTAGAAAGCAAGAAAGGAAGCAGCTCCTCTGTTATATGTACAATGGTATCATTCTGCAGTGATGCCAATAGCCAGAGCATAAGGCCAAAGTTAGAGTGCATTTGACTTCTGAGGAGACTTACTGCTGGACTGTTAGAATCTAAGATAAGTACTTACTTTTAATAGGCTTCTCTGCTTCACTGTCACTGGATCTGCTGTCTTAGGTTAAGTTGACTGCTTTTGTTTTGCTGTTTTCTCTCATTCTGCTGCTTTCGCTGTTTTGCTTCTTGTCTTTGCTGTTTTTGCTGTTGACTTTGCTGCTTCTTCTGTTTCTGTTTTCTGTGTGTTTTGCTGGTTTTGGAGCCATCACCACCAGGAGCTTTGTTTAACTGATTAGCAAGGGTGGGGCCTCCACAGCTATGGCCAATCACCATCACTCCCTACTTGTATTTAATACTGGCATTTGTGTGAAGCGGCAGTTTCAGCAGCATGACTCTTCAGACAAAGACTCAGGAAGACAAAGACAAAGGAGTTTACGCAGGAGTCTTCGTGGGAGGCTAAGTGGCCTAGGTATCTTATTTGCTTCACTCAGTTTCTTTATCTGAAACGTGCAGTTTCTCCATTTCTGTTCACGTATCCTATTGTAGATACTAAACTTAGCATAAAAAGTAATGACATTTGTGTTTGGTAGATTATTTCTCTGTGGTAACAATGCTTTTTGGCAATAAATCTTATACCGTTGGAAAGCCTGTTTAGTTCCTTTTCAAATGGTGCCCCATTTGTAAGGAACATGCATTTGTGGGATGAGCAGCAGCGCTGAGTATGTGGGTTGCACCCATGAAAAATTTGCCAAATCTTCTCTGCCAATGCCAAACAGCTTATTCTGCCATTGACTCGTTTGGTGTTTGGTGGATTGGATGATTGAAGTTTGAAGAAACAAGACATATTGGCAATTGAACAATTTATTCATTTCACAAACTGGAGCCTCTTGTGGGATCAGCTTGGGCGCGCTGTTCGAGTGACCAACACAACCACGTTGGCTGACTTGCTACAAATGCTGGTTGAAGAATGGGATGCCATCCCACAGAAGTGTGTGACCAGGCTGGTGACCAGTATGAGGAAGAGGTGCCAGGCAGTTGTGGCTGTGTATGGTTCTTCCACACGCTACTGAGGCTCCTGTTTGTGAAATGAATAAATTGTTCAATTGCCAATATGTCTTGTTTCTTCAAACTTCAATCATCCAATCCACCAAACACCAAACGAATCAATGGCAGAATAAGCTGTTTGGCATTGGCAGAGAAGATTTGGCAAATTTTTCATGGGCGCAGCCCACATACTCAGCGCTGCTGCTCTTGCCAAAAAACATTGTTACCACGGAGAAATAATCTACCAAACACAAATTTCCTTACTTTTTGTGCTAAGTTTATAAGCCTCGCACATGTTCACAACAGTGCCACAACCTGACCTCCCTTACCTATTCCGTCCACACATTTTCTTTTCTCTCTACCCTGCCACAATTCACTCTACTGTCTTTTGAATGTAATGCTGTTACCATAACTCATGTGGTACAACTAATCATTGTTGTCATCTACCACCCACCAGGTCCTCTGGGAGAGTTCTTGGAGGAATTGGATGTCCTCCTTTCAAACATCCCTAAAAATGGCCCTCCGCTGGTTTTTCTTGGCGACTTCAACATCCAGACAGAGAAGTCAACTGACTTATTTAATCTTCTCTCTTCTTTTTCCCTCTCACTCTCTCCTTCCCCACCCACTTACAAAGCTGGCAACCACCTCGATCTCATATTCACCAGAAACTGCTCTACATCTGAACTCACTGTTACCCCACGCCATATCTCTGACCATTTCTTCATATCTTACTCTCTCCCAATCTCACAACCATATCTCAACAGATAGTGTACCTGTCCGTCGCAAAATTCGCTCACTCTCTCCCTCTTCTCTGGCTTCATCTACTTAATCAGCCCTCCCTTCATCTGACTCTTTCTTACTCATGCCTCCCAACGCTGCCACAGACACTCTCCTCTCTACTCTATCCTCCTCTCTTGACTCTCTCTGTCCTCTTACTCCCCAGCTCCGTGGTGGTCTGACTCAGTGCGTGCTGAGAGAACTACGGGCAGCGGAAAGGAAATGGCGGAAATCAAAACACCCAGACAATCTGCTTACCTATCAGTCTCTTCTTTCCTCGTTCGCTGCCTCTATTTCTGCAGCCAAAAGCTCTTTCTATCAAACCAAAATGCAATCCTCCTTCTCCAACCCCAAAATACTCTTCTCCATGTTCTCTAACCTCCTTGACCCCCAAGTCCTCCCCTCCTTCCTCCATCCTACCAACTGACTTTGTCAACTACTTTGAAAAAAAGATAGATGACGCCAACGCCAACTGTACGCCAACTCTCTCGGGTCTGTCATTCATTCGCATGGCTTTTCCTACCACAGCTACACAGACGACCCAACTAATTCTCTCCTTTTCCCAATCTGAAACGCAGGTAGCAGCACGTATCTCAGCCTGTCTGACTGACATTTTGTTTTGGATGTCCAGACACCACCTGAAACCCAATCTTGACAAAACCTTGCTATAACAATTGACAACTCTGTGGTAGTCCCCACCCAGACTGCTAGGAACCTGGGTGTGGCACTTGACGACCAACTCTCCCTTACTGCCAACATTGCTGCAACAACCCCAACAATATCAGAAGGATACGTCCCCTTCTAACGCAGAAGGCGGCTCAGGTTCTGGTTCAGGCTCTTGTCATCTCATGTCTAAACTACTGCAACTCCCTCCTGGCTGGCCTGCCTGTAAGTGCCATCTGAGCCCTGCAGCTCATTCAGAATGCAGCAGCTCGTCTGTTCTTCAACCTACCCAAGTTCTCTTACACTACACCGCTCCTCTGTTCCCTTCACTGGTTACCAGTTGCTGCCTGCATCCGCTTCAAGACACTAGTAGCATAGTGGACCACAAACGGATCAGGCCCAGCTTACGTCCAGGACATGGTCAAACCTTACACCCCAGCCCGTCCACTCCGCTCTGCACAACCTGCTTGCTGCCCCCTCACAGCGAGGGACACCTAATCACTCAACGAAATCCTGACTGTTTGCTGTCCTGGCTCCTAAATGGTGGAATGAGCTCCCCATTGACATCAGGACAGCTGAAAGCCTACACATCTCTACCGACTGCATCTTGGATTAAAAAAAATGAAAAAATTAAAATGCACTTATAGTTACACTTTCATGTGGCTCTTTGTAGTTTGGCTTATTGGAAGCTAATGTGCTTGCACTTGATTCTTGCTGACCGGAGTTTGTATTTTCAAGGTTGAAAGCACTTAATTGGAAATGGTTTTGGATAAAAGCATCAGCTAAATGACATGTAATGTAATGTAATGTAATCATATAGATGAGCACTCCATGAGGAAGTAAACTTCATAACCTCAGGTGGTCATCCACTAAAAGAAATGTTTGTCCTCACAAGCCAAGATCAATGACATGAACGAGAATTTAGCGATTGCTTTTAATACAGTCTTGAACAGCCCCTTGCAATGCCATTGAACTTTGATGTGCTAAGATGCCAGTATAATGTGAGCAAGAGGTATGAACTGTGATAATACATTTTAGCTTCCTGAGGAGGTTTTCATTCATTCTTGGGCGAGAAGATTTTTTCTGCCATGGCAACTCTGCACGCTCTAGCTGGCATTTGGCACAACCTGTAGATTCTTTTCTGGATCTTTCTGCATCTGGGCAATGTTTGTTGTCAGACATCCAATAATACAAGATGGGGCAGTCAAAAGATAAAAAGAGGGGAGAAAACAGTCACTCTCTGTCCCTGAAATCTCAAATCTCTGCTTAACTACACTGTGGAAGCTGTAGTGTCTGGGTGGAAGCAATTGTTGCCTGTCTGAACATGTCTTTCTAAATTTTTTTCCAGCTGGAGATGACTGACAACACTCACCACCCACTCTGCACTGTTTCAGCACATAATGATGTGACTGATGTGTGTGGATGAGCAGGGAACATTGTGTGGTGCCATGCTGTCAATCATGCACAGATGAGCTAAACCAAGAATGGGTTGGACAGCTCTTTGCCTCTGTGTTCATCTGATATTCTGATTAAACACATTATTAATCTCCTTACTGCTTGACATGTACACATTTTGTTGTACAAATTTCAAAATACCGAAATATGAGGTTTGATATATATATATATATATATATATATATATATATATATATATATATATATATATATATATATATATATACACATATATATGTCTCATTTCAAAATAATATATATTATTACTGGATTATAATTAGTGATGCATCAATGTGTTCATCACTTTAATGTTGCAACTGGTAAAGATGGGGCTTAAATTTAATTTATATACTTTATGTAGAATAACCTATAATACATTATAATTTATTAGTCCCTCCCAAATTGATAATTTTGTAGATGGTGCTACGGCCTCGCTACGGACTACTTTAGACTCTGTTGCTCCTCTCAAAAAGAAGATGATGAAGCAAAGGAAACTAGCACCTTGGTAAACTCGCAAATTAAAACAAACCTCGCGAAAACTTGAAAGTAAATGGCGTTCCACCAAACTGGAAAAATTTTGTTTAGAATGGCAAGACAGTCTGAAAACATATAGGAAGGCCCTCAGAAATGCCAGATCAGACTATTACTCATCACTAATAGAAGAAAATAACAACAACCCAAGGTTTCTTTTCAGCACTGTAGCCAGGCTGACAGAGAGTCACAGCTCTATTGAGCCATCTATTCCTACAGCTCTGAGTAGTGATGACTTCATGAGCTTCTTTAATGATAAAATTATAACAATTAGAGATAAAATTCATCACCTTTTGCCCTCAACTTCTAACGGTTCACCTTTAAACGCAGGACCACTAGAAAGAACGACAAGACCTGACATATACTTAGACTGCTTTTATCCTATAGACCTTCAACAATTAATGTTAAAGGTCTCTTCAGCTAAGCCATCTACCTGTCTCTTAGACCCCACCCCAACGAGGCTACTTAAAGAAGCGTTGGTGGTGAACACTTCATTACTAGATATGATCAATATGTCTTTATTAACAGGTTATGTACCGCAGTCATTTAGAGTAGCTATGATAAAACCTCTTCTGAAAAAACCACCCTCGATCCTGAGGTCTTAGCCAACTATAGACCTATATCTAACCTTCCCTTTCTCTCCAAGATCCTTGAGAATGTAGTCGCTAATCAGTTATGTGACTTTCTACATAGCAATAGTTTATTTGAGGACTTTCAGTCAGGATTTAGAATGCATCATAGCACGGAGACGGCACTAGTGAAAATTACTAACGACCTTCTAACTGCTTCAGACAAAGGACTTGTCTCCGTACTTGTCTTAATAGATCTTAGTGCTGCATTCGACACTATTGACCATACCATCCTGTTACTGAGACTGGAACACTTAGTTGGCATTAAAGGAATCGCACTAAGCTGGTTTAAGTCCTATTTATCTGATCGATCTCAATTTGTTAATGTTAACGAAGATTCCTCCAGGCACGCTAAAGTTAGCCATGGCGTTCCACAAGGCTCAGTGCTTGGACCAATTCTATTCACCTTATATATGCTTCCTCTAGGGAATATTATGAGGAAACACTCAATTAACTTTCATTGTTACGTGGATGACACCCAATTATACCCATCAATCAAGCCAGACGAAACCACTCAGTTAGCCAAACTTCAAGCATGCATTAAATATATAAAATCATGGATGACCTACAATTTTCTGATGTTAAACTCAGACAAAACTGAAGTTATTGTCCTGGGCCCTAAACACCTCCGAACCTCATTATCCAAAGATATAGCTACTCTGGATGGTATTGCCCTGGCCTCCAGCACTATTGTCAGAAATCTAGGAGTTATTTTTGATCACGATATATCCTTTAACGCCCACTTAAAACAAACCTCAAGAACAGCCTTTTTTCACCTTCGAAACATTGCCAAAATTAGGAACATCCTGTCTCAAAACAATGCTGAAAAACTAGTCCATGCATTTGTTACTTCCAGGCTGGCCTATTGTAATTCCTTATTATCAGGATGCTCAAAGAAAACCCTTAAGACTCTCAAGCTGATACAGAATGCTGCAGCGCATGTTCTGACAAGAATTAAGAAAAGAGATCATATTTCTCCTGTATTAGCTTCTCTGCATTGGCTTCCTGTAAAGTCCAGGGTTGATTTTAAAATCCTTCTTCTGACCTACAAAGCTCTAAATGGTCAAGCACCATCATATCTTGAAGAGCTCATAGTACCTTAGTACCTTAGTATAGTACCTTGTCCCACTAGAGCACTGCGCTCCCAGAATGCAGAGTTACTTATGGTTCCTAGAGTCTCTAAAAGTAGAATGGGAGCCAGAGCTTTCAGCTATCAGGCGCCTCTCCTGTGGAACCAGCTCCCAGTCTGGGTCCGGGAGGCAGACACCATCACCACATTTAAGAGTAAACTTAAAACTCTCCTCTCTGATAAAGCTTATAGTTAGGGAGTGAGGAGGCCCACCTGCTTCTCGTCATAGTCGTCAGATTCATCTACCATATAATCAATAATATAATCAAAGTAGAGGGAGGCAGGCCAGTACAGCCCGATCCGGTTGGGGAGACTTCTAGCCGACCAGGCTCCTCTCCTTAACCTGTCTCTCTTAATTATGCTGTTATAGTTTTAGACTGCCGGGGGAGTCTCTCTTTCCATTTGTGTGCATCCATGTCCCAGAAATGCTAGTTACTAAACTAGCTCTGGGGAGCTTATTCCCCAGAGTCCTTATGTTTTTTTTTCGCCCAGCATGTTTCCTTGGATTAGGGTGGCACCAAAATCATGGTTGCAGCTGTTGCCATGGTCCTGCTGTACACCCTGCTATGCCCTGTTACACCCTGCTACGCTCTGCGGTGCCCTGCAGTGTCCTGCTATGTCTTTCTACGTCCTGCTATGTCCTGCTATGCTCTGCTTAGCCCTGCTACGTCCTGTAACACCCTGCAGTGCCCTGCTATGCCATAAACTACTACAACTACTATTTCTGGTCATTGTTCCATTATCTTTATTGTGATTGTTATTGCCACTATTCATCACACCCCCAACAGGCACCGTCAGACACCGCCTACCAAGAGCCTGGGTCTGGGTCTGTCCGAGGTTTCTTCCTAAAAGGGAGTTTTTCCTCGCCACTGTCGCACTAAATGCTTGCTCTTGGGGGATTTACTAGAATTGTTGGGTCCTTGTATGTTATAGAGTGTGGTCTAGACCTACTCTATTTGTAAAGTGTCTTGAGATAACTCTTGTTATGATTTGATACTATAAATAAAATTGAATTTAATTGAATTGAAATGGATTTATATTTTTTATCATTAATCTAAATCTGCAAAGTAAGTAAAGCTGTCAGACAAATGTGTTGCAGTAAAAAGTACAATATTTACCTCCACAATGTAGTGGAGAAGAAGTAGTGGGATAAAATGGAAATATTCTAATACTAAGTAAAGTGCACATACCTCAAAAGTGTACTTAAGTACAGTACTTGAGTAAATGTACTTAAATGTACTGTTACTTTGCACCACTGCTTCAACTGTACTGCTGGAAAATGTACACATTACACTTGAAAATGTATAAGCCTCAAATAGGGGCTTATACATTTTCAAGTGTAATGGATACATTTTCCAACAAATCTCCCTGAGTAATCGGTAATCAGTAGTCTTCTTTATAGTATACAGAGTTCGATTTTCCAGAGGGATGCATGGGATTTCCCCCTTTCTGGTCTACACATCCCTGCCTCTGCTAAATTATTTTTATCCCCGATGGGGACAAAATGTATCCCCCCCTCAAAGTGATCAATGCTATTTCACCAATATACCAAATATTATATACCTAAAATAGAAGTATTTTAAACTAAGTAAAATACTGTAACGTGAACAGTCTATAGTGCGTTAAAGCGATAAAATCCGGCTATCAACGGCAGTTGTTTAGCCGGGTGACTGTGAGCCAGATACAGGCTCTGCCAGATGACAGTCCTTTCATGGGCCATGTAGTGGAGTTAAGCCAGAAAAAGTTATGCGGCAATGATGGTTAAGTTTAGGCACCAAAATGACTAGTTAAGTTTTGGAAAAAGATCGTTATTTGGATTAAGACATCCCCTTGTTGAACAAGTGTTTCCTGGGTGAAAGTTTTCGCAGCGAAGTGAACGCCGCTCTCCGGCTTGAAAGCGCTGTATTTTTAAGGGATTTAATTATTGCATGTTTTGTTTTGTTGTGCCTAATCAAAAAACATCCCCCCTTCTGCTGTTTTCACAATTCACACCCTGATAGTATGTATCTGTTCTGTTCCAGTAATCCTACTGAATTTGAAACACTTGTTGCATACTTATAATCCTAATCATATGAGCTGAACATAATCATGAAGAGAGACAGGTGAGTGGTTGGAATGAGCTGGAACCCAGGAGAGGACATGTACTGAAGGAATGATTTGAGCACTGAGCTTGAAGGTGTGGCGACAGAGGACTTGATGAAGGCAGCAGACAGACAGACAGATACACAAAAATATATAAAAGGGAGAACGGAAACCGAAACAGAGAAAAGGAAGGAAAATACTTTAAACCTATCTGCTGTTTGCCTGCTTGTGATTTCTAGCCAGCACCAGTACCATAGTTGGTTTACGGAGCAGTGTTACATTTTAGCATTCACCAGGCATCCTAACATTACCCAGCACACACACACATTTAATTAGCATGTAACAATTGAAAAGCATTAATTTCATTAACTAGTCCATTCCTGACATAAAAATGCCTTTAAAAAATAAAAAAATAATCTGCATGACAAAATGGAAAGATTTGCATCATGTTTAAAACTATCATAACATAAATGTCTTGCGAGAGAGCTATAATCTAATTTAAAGTATTTATTACATGCAAAAGCTTGTTAAACACCTTCATTATACACAGATTTAAACAGAACATTACCATGCCCAAGTGGCCTATTGTTCTTTCTAAAACTCATTAACAACAAGAGATACGGTACTTAAAGACAGCAGTTATGTTGCTTATGGTATTAAGCAGACATGTATGAAGTACTAGAGACCCAGACTTGAGTAAAAGTACAAGTGTTCTATCAAAAAAGTGACTTGAGTAGAAGTTGAAGTGCTCTTTAAGCACCACACCAAAATGGAAGTACTAAAGTATTCAACATTTTTTGCACTTAAGTATTGCAAGTAGTTTATTTTAAAACTACTCAAGTACTGAACGTAAAAGTACAAGTATTGTGTTATGTAGTTATTAAAGAAAGCAGTTAAAAGTTTTAATGTCATATTGTTTGTGTTGTTTCGGGTGTTTGGCCTGGAGGACACTCACGGTTCCTTTGGCTGTGGCAGCAGCGCAGGGACAGGAATTTACAACACTGCAGCATGTCATGAACTGCGGGTAGCTAGTTAGCTAGTGCTTACTGATAGCTCAAGCTGGTGTGCCATTTGTGTATTATATTTTTAACTTGCCTTGGTGTGTTTCATCGGATTTGACAGTGAATTTTTGGGAGCCATTATTTTGCGGTCTTTCGGGGGACGGAGTGGGCACTTCATTCTGTGTGAGTTGTCTTTCGCTCCAGCGGATGGGTGCATGGGCTCTGGGTGGGGCCGGGGGTGGTCTCCTTTCTCGCCCTCACTGCCACGATCGCTCATGGTTGGGGGTGTTGGGGATGGTGTTTCTGGTTCGTCCATCTTGAGGCGAACTGGCGGGGCTCCGGTGTTCTCGGTGTGGGCAGGCAGCAGAGCGAAAGGCAGAACGGGAGCATGCACGGTCTTCTTATAAGACAGCTTGATCGCTTGATTTGCTCAATGATGAGCCAGCTTCATAAAACGTGGTGACAGAGCCATCTACCGCTCTGACAGTGATAATGTGGGTTTGGAATGATTCGTAACATTTTTATAATTGTAACAAGTAACGATGCAGCACATAAAAAATGTATCGGAGTAAAAATGTTAAACTCATCGAAAATATGTACTGAAGTAAAAGTGAAAGTAGGAGAAAAAAATAATACTCCAGTAGAGTACAGATACAGCCTTTTAGTACTTAAGTACAGTAGTGAAGTAGTTATACTTCGTTACTATACATCTTTGGTATTAAGTATATTGCTACTTATCTCACTTGCAGTGAGTGTACTTGAATTGCAACGGCCAGTAGCCATGTGGACAGAGAGCCAGTCTGCTAAGGGACTGTCCGTTATTTAACTAAGGGTCCACCGGAGGAGTTTTGTGGTCTCTAACCTAAAAAGACATGACCCTTCCTCGTCAGTAATAATTTTCCTATGACCCTCCAAAAACGATTTGAAAAAGAGGCATGACCCTTCCCTTGCATGCAAGTTTGCACTTAGCAAAGAAGTACAGATACCATTTGATTTTTACAACCATGACATACAGGAGTTAACCTCTGCATTCTCATCTTACACATCACACTCCTCTGTTATGGTGTGGTGGCCATTTCAGTAGATTTACTCACTAACATTGTTGTGGAAACACAATAAGCACTGGAAACTAAATGCACACTTCATGCATTACTGCATTACTTCAAATACTAAGTTACTCATCTAGTAAACTAGTATTCATATGAAATAAAACAATAAAACATTGAGACCATTCAGCAAAGGACGCTGGGATATAACCAATTCAACACTGGTTGCTATGGACTTGTCACTATCGTCATTGTATATTTTAGCACATAGGTAAAGCTGCCGAAGCTGAACATTATATTCCAAAACACATATGTTTATTTTTAAAGTTTTTAAGTTACATTGTAACAATTTAACAATTCGCCCTTATGAAATCCAATCGCGGCACGGCTGTTTTGGAACTCAATAGACAGACGCTTAAATTCAACTAAAATGTAACAGTGAACAATCAGTGTTGGACCTACAGTCTGTTGAGATGCCTCTCCAAACGCAGAAACCAAGCGCAGTCACACCATAAAACGTTAAGACACGTTGAGAAAAAAGATCCGTATTTTGCCGTAATCCAATGACAAAAAAAAGTAATCCACAGCGATCAGTAGATCCACAAAAAGGTAAATGACACGGTGTATCCAGCAAGGCCTATACGAGCGTCACATTCACCAGCCAGCTCCAAACAGGTGAACGAGGCCTCTCCACTTCGCCGTTTAAACAAAGTGGAATAAACGTATAAAAATCCAAATCTACACAAAACCTGCAATCAATTAGTAAGCTGACATCACATGTATATACATGGCATTTAGGAAACCTTTATTGCAAGGTTGGCACGGCAAGATGTCCAGACATAGTGCAACAGTAACTTTCGTTTTTTGCGTCCTGCTGCTCCCATCGTCAGCCAGGTAATATTTTTTTTACTAAAGCAGTATATGAAATCAGATGTATTACCTACCACCATTTAGTTGTTTTGTGTTATTTAAGATATTTATAAAATATCTGGTCGTAATTATTCCACTAATTTTTTTAACGTTTCAGCCACCAGGGGACAGTGCTCCTCCTGCCATCCATGTTGGATGACCCTTCCCTCAGCAAAAAATAAAAAGACATGACCCTCCCCTATTTTCCTCCGGTGGTCCATTCCATAAATACCGAACGGTCCCTAACCAGATCATCTTAGTTTAACCTCCGTCTGTTGGCAGGTGGATTATTGGCTCATGGATGGTCCAAAGGGGCCATGGTTTTACTGATGCCCACTTCCACAAGTCCCCTGTCTGTTGGTTTAAGACATTTCTGTGCAGTTTTTTCTCCAAATCAGCATATTGGTGCTGGCCAGTATGCTGGTAGTATGCCATCATACTGTTGTATTTGTATGATACCCATTGCAAAGATAAAAGGCACATATTGCATCTGGGAGCCACAGTGATGTCAAAGTAAGCATCTTTCCAATCGATGGTGGTAAACCATTTGTCCAGAAGGCTATCTCACTTAAGTCCCAAGCTTGAGTGAGAAATGTAGGAGTGAGAGTCCCCTGCCATGTCCCTGTAGGGATGGAAGTAGAATCATTAGTAGTAGTAGTAATCATGTTTCCCATTTTAACAGGAGAGTATGCCATAAGAAATTAGAAGGAAGGATGCCAAATGTCTGGGGAGGGCTTGGACTCACTTAATTTGGGTCAGTCTGGAGACATGGTTAGCTCCATGTGCCACCAAAAGGTTTAACAAAGTAGAACCAGATGTGGTCTGGCAGCTTCGTTCCACCTAAGCTTTTTGTGGATTGGTCATCTAAACAAGAGACAGACGGCAACAAATTGGGCTCCTTTCTCATCCATTCACTGGAAATGCTAAACTTGGTCCTCCACTCGGTTGCTGAAGAGGGTAGAGGGCATGAAGGGTATCCTCGCAGCCCTGTCTCCCTGGGATGTTCATGTTTAGCCACAGCTGCCATGTAGCAACAGTTGACATTAGGGCAAAGCAGCAGATGAGGGAGCTTAGCTGTCCAGCTGTCCAGTGGTCCAGTAGAGTATCTGAATGTACTACTAACACATTTTTGAATAAGAAGTCAAAGCCTTAGCATGTATGAAGATAACAGTAATAAACTTTGAGCAATCGCAGCCATTTAAGTCAATGCTTGATAATCCACCAGCTGCGCCACGGCGCGTCCCAGAGTCGCGGGCCATTCGGACAGCCGGGCCAGAAGTGAAACAGCGAGATCATCCAGTCAGTTTACCAAAACACACCTCCCCCCAATGTCGTTTATGTCTCCTCTACAACACCACGGACAACAAGAGATTCATCTTGGAGGTGGAAAAACATAATACGATATAACTATAAGGACAACACCAGAAAAGAGAAGACATGGAGTTTAACTACAGGAGAGCTTGGAGTGGAAGATAGTTACAAGCTTGATAAACACACAATTGTTCTGTTAAGTACTTGTAGAGACAATCAAATTTGCGAGTCGGGCAGCAAGACGCCCCACTTTTGAGACGCTCCCAGTGTGATATGTCGCGTGGCAGAGGTCGGAATAAAACCGGAACACAGCTGGCATGCAGCACAGATGCGCCCAGTAGAGAATCGGAGTTAGGGTTAGGTTAGGGGTAGGGAAAGTCAAAACAAGTCTCACAATTGGGGTTGTGGGGGTGGAATGGGTGGGTCAGCAAGGTGGGAATACCATCCATGAATGACACAAGTTACAGTAGAGGAGAAATGACAGAGCATACATATTTTTTACATCACAATAATAATAATTACACATTTTTCTTTTTTTAATGATTAAGACATGTATTTTGCATGTAAATAAGGTGCAGAGTGCATCAAAAAAGCATCAAAAAAGAGGTTGTTTATATACAGTATAATTCAATAAAATAGCCCAAATAGGCTGCATTTGCACTGCTCTGCTCAATATCACCCTATTAACTCTAAAAGCCTTCACCTATGTTGTTTCCAGATCTGTGAAAATTCAGCCTATAGGCTGCTGGAATACAGCCTATGACTTTGCGCAACATGCATATGCTACGTATAGATGGGGACGATGTGCTTATATTTTCATAATCAGACTGAACAGTACACTCA
Source organism: Sander lucioperca (assembly GCF_008315115.2). Lineage (NCBI taxonomy): Eukaryota > Metazoa > Chordata > Actinopteri > Perciformes > Percidae > Sander > Sander lucioperca. The sequence continues at coordinate 30,948,616 of NC_050175.1, forward strand.
TGCTGGCAGTGCCTATTGTGTTTACATTTTCAAAGCCTATATTTTTAAACAACTACCGGAAAAAAATCTGCCTTTGTGCCTTCATTAATTCTTTGTTGAAACAAGGCAAACAATTTCATGCCAACAATTAAGTCTGCAGATTATGGTAGATTTAGTCCAATGAATGATACATAGAAAAAAACAAGCTTGGTGGTGTTTTAAGCCCCCAACGTCAACTTCAAGGCAGCGTTGCGACCGTTGACTTCAAGGCACCTAACCCTAACCTTAACCCTAACCATAACCATAACCATTGCCTAATCCTAGTGCATTACAGTGAGACATTGGGGGTTTAAAACACAGATAAACAAAAAACAAGCACTAAAAAAGTGAACATGGACTCATGGAACATGCTGACTCAGAGTTAAATAAAGTTAAATTCGAGATTTTAAAAGTCATGAAGTAAGATCAAATTAAGTTCATTCAGTTGATTCAGCTGTATTGCTAAACATCTGTTAATGAAGCATGACATTTGCAACATTAGGTATATCAGATTCATGGGTTCAGTTAGAGAAAGTTCAATATGAAGATAAATGCTGGCCATCTGTGAGGATATGGAGGAGCATGGTGTCCTCTAAAGTCTTCTAAGCTTCAGCTGTGAGACCGAGGGAGGGGTAACCTGGTGATGTGAGGGAGCAGGACCTTGGTGCCCTGCCCAACTGGCCAACACAGCTTGAGTGCTGGCTTATGGAAGCCACAGACCTTCTTCATGTGACCTGTAACCAGGTGGCCTCCACACTACATACCATTACCATAACATGGCATGTAGCAAACCAAGAAAAAAGATATGAAAGAATGGACTTACAGCATGTGACTACAAGTGATAATAATGTACACTCAACTGAAACACTACAAAAGGATGACAAAAAAGATCAAGCAATTTGCCTTTAATAGAGATGACCTATCTTCACATCCCAGATTGTATTTTTAAATAAAAGAATAAAATAAAGTGGGGAAAAAGAGACATGAAGAGAAAGCATGGGGTCACTGATAATAGGTTGCATTAGCCACATATTCTGGGAATAGGCCTGCAAAGAGGCTACTTGCTCAGTTAAATGTAATCTTCAATGGCGTGACCCCTGTGACAGCCAGTATAGTAAGTGGTTTGGGTGGGGCCAGTGGGGCCTTACACAAAGCAATGAGTTTTACTATGGCGGGTAGGGGATACAAATAACACACATACAGCATAAAAACAGAGGGAGGGCATCAGACCATGTAGGAGCCCAGCATGAAAGGTAGATCAGTGGTGATATAGAGAGAAAACTAGATGTTGGAAAGGGGACTGTGGGGAAATTGGCTGAAGGGATGAGAGATAGAAGATAGAAACTAGGCAGCAATTGTAAATAGAACAGAGCTGTACAGTATATTTGGAATGCAATAGGGGGAACAGGGGGAATGGAATGATGAAGAGGATAACTATGATAACTACTATATAAAACAGGGAGAGCAGAAAGGATAAAACAAAAGATACAAGGTCAAAGAGGGGATGTAACAATACAAAGATGCTGGGAAATGACTCTCAAGGGGGATGCATAGAGTTACCTGGTAGAGAAGTACCAAAGAAAACACCTGTATGGGCAATTCAGAAGCACAGATCTACATCGTAGCAGATTAAAAAAGTGGTATCTCCGCAGGACATTCATTCACTTTTATTAAATGTTTTCAATTTGTCTCAGTGACAAGAAATGAGAAAAGTAGTCTCCCCTTTACATTCTAATGCAATCCAGGTATAATAAATTCAAACTTATGGTATATAAGGTCCCTGTCATTTGACATTATATATTTATTATTATGCCAAATACTGTTATAAGAAGCACTAAGAATAAGACGTTTTATTTAACATAATTATATAATTTGAAATTATTGTTGACACTGTGTCAAATATGTTTTGATTCAATCGTATTCATATTTTTTAAAGCTGATGTTTCTGGTATTATTATCTCAGTTCATTTAAACGGTGGTCATCAAATTTACATTTTTTTCACCCACATATATTTGAGTACAGTGGGAAATATATTAGAAACATTTTTACTGCAATGCAGTCCAATGCAATCACACGTCATATCACAGCATATAATTGAGTCAGCACACAAAGAATTGAAGGAGATGTGTGAACAAAGACTGAACAATTTACAAATGGTGGAATTCACTCCATGGCTCTTATATTACCTTGCCTTGCATCGTACAGTTGTTTTTTTATTTTTATGGCCACTCGTGCTTTCTTAAGTGGCTTTAACGATAATGGCTTTTAGAAGAAAATTGCATCCCCTTTGCATGCACGTGCAATAACACACACACACACACACACACACACACACACACACACGTGCAAACCTATAAGCAAAAGTGCACTAAGTATGCAATCAAATCATATCACAAATGCATGACAGCCAAGCCAACCATCCCATGCCCCTCATGCCACCATGCATTTATTTTAGTTAATGATAGCCATGGCTGAATCCACTTGACCAATTGACTTGACCGTTGTATCATTTGTCCTTCAAATTGTGGTTTCACTGTTTACGAGTTCACCCTTTTTCACCTCCCTCGATTTTTATGGCCCTATAGGTACCTAACCTTTAAGAAAGTGTCTGGTGAAATGAAACAGGGAGAGGAATAGAGGAAGGCTCAGGAGATGTGTGTACCCCCTAGGGAGATGGACAGACTTGTAGACATGGAAAGTAGTGGCACTTGAAAGCAAATGGGAATTGGGATGGAAATAGAGGCACATCAGCAACTGTTGCCTGCAGGGTGGAGAGAAGTTGTTTGGTGTGCACCACTGAGGTGGAAATGTGTGGATGGTCTGGCATGGAGAGTGGGCAATAGCTTTTCTTAAAGAAAAAAAATGAGAAGCATTTTATGGCTATGGAGATTTGCTGCAATTCCTTAACATCACTGTATTTTTTTTTTTACATTTTATTAGAAGCTATAGTGATCAGTAAATTAAATAACATGCAGCAATTACCCTTGAAAAAGAAGCATGGGCTATATTTGAAGTGGGACTGTATTGGCCCTGCATACACTATATGTTTATCTAAAGCTCATGTGCTGGGGGTAATATAGTAGGATCGCGGTCAGAAAACAACTTATTTTCCTTGCTGGCATCTTGTTCTCAAATATCTTTTCGTACTCTTGAAGAATTGGATCTGCCAGTTATAAATGCATTTAATAATTTATTTCACTAGATGTCTGTGTGATATTCATGTTGTTAAAAAACTCCCATCTTATATGCTGCTGTTAAATGAATAAATAATGGAGCCTCTGCAAAATAATCATAAATTCAAAGTGTTATTTTCATTCACAAATATATTGTATTTATATCGTAGTGACATATAGCCTACCGGATATGTTTAAGAAGTGCTGAAAAATTGGCCCAAAAGTCATATACATGTTTTTTTGGTCAAACCACTGCATCGTGCATTTCATTGACATATATTGCATATCTAAAGTGGTTTCATTGAAAAATTTGGTAGTTTTCTCTCAAGCTTGTATAGCAATTCTCAGCCTTAACTGGCAAAGATATTTACCATGCAGTGCTTGTAAACATCTGATTAACACTGCTTGGCCCCCACACAAACAATATTACAGACATGTTTGCATACACAAACACATCATGTGGATAAGAAATAATCCTTTACAATGAAGGCTGAGCACAAACAACAGCCGCTGTACTAGATAATAGAGTGTGGAAGGTGACAGCTGAAAAAGCACTCTATATACACACATGGCCGGATATCCAGCAGAGAGGTGTATACATCCATAGCAGCAAGTGACACACACATTACTGTAATGCAAACATACATTGTTTTTTTCACACTGCCATGTGCAGTACAGTATATATCTCTGTTTGTCACCGAAGCACACCCTTTTACAGGTACATACTGACACAAGTGATGACAGTAGAGTTTTAGTAAAGGGCACTTTTTTCTTGTTGAGGAAATCCAAAGTTGTCATTATTAAATTCTGATTTCAGAGCCATCTGTTTCCATCAGCAAACTTACCCTTCATCTCCAAAGGGGTTATTGATTTGGGTCCTAATCTACAAATAAATATATTGTCTGAGTTTATTTTTTTCGAATGCTGTCAGCAATGTTACTGTAAAAGGACACAGCTCATCTGGCTGATGGATGGGAGCAAATGTAGCCCAGGGCCTGAGGGTGGACTGCAAGAGAAATTTAACTTATAACAAACACACACAAACACATACACACATAAACATCCCCTCCAGATGGGTCCCCCCTTGTGAGCAGTGTGCAGGATCCAATTATGGCTGTGTGTGTGTGTGTGTGTGTGTGTGTGTGTGTGTGTGTGTGTGTGTGTGTGTGTGTGTGTGTGTGCGTAGGTTGGGGTTATAACAATGTGAATCTTAACAATTGGGAGTGTTGGCTTTTACAGCTTTTTTTTTAATTGCCCTGGCCTAATTTTCAGTGTCAATGTAGAAAACTAATGAAAAAGTCAGTTGGTTTTCTTAGCTTTAGGTGCAAAACACTTTTTAATCCACGCACCTATGTTAAGGAATCTATCATCCACATTATTACACACATAGATCACAAATCACTTATCACACAGCATCACAAGGCTGTACATATAGCAGCCAAGGCGAGTGTAACGTGTTAGTGTAGGTCAAGGCTATGGGTTATTACCATAAAAAAGGATAATGCACTGTACAGTCTTATGATACCAGGTTATGGTTATTTTATATTGTAAATGTATCTTGTAGTCTGATGTTTAGGGTCTTGCATGTTAACACAAGCTTTATAGGGAGGTGGATGAAGAAGAGGGAATGAGATGGTCGGTGCTATAAATGAATGCCATAAAGCACAATCACTGAATATGTCACCTCCTTTATTTGCAGAGCTTTTAGTGTCGTTCTTGCATCACAGAGGATACAACTGCATTTATGTTTTCTGCTAGTGCTAACTGCTAGTTTGTAGCATCTTAAAGTAAACCATTTTAGCCTCTGTAGTGAAAGCTGTAGTTCTAAGGATGGAGTCTTATTTTGCCAACATTATTAACAAAACAGTTGTAACTCAAAATTGTCTGATTAGACATCTTGATAAAGAGCATTTGCTGTGACGATGGTGAGCCCTTTCTTAGCCCCCTTTTTCAGCCACCAGACAGCCACAAAGCACAAAGAGGTCAAAGCTGAGCACAAGTCCCTGTGGGAGCTCTCTTGCCCTTCAACCTTTAGGTGCTCATCCCTGATGCTCATTCCCTAGAGGTGTCAGATGAAGTCAAAACAAGTGGTGCTGTATGCAAAGGCAAGAAAGGAAAGTGTGGGAAGGGAGGGACAAGGAACTTGAGAAGGTGAGCGAGGACAGAAAGTGCTGTGAATGAGTGTGGTAAAGGAGAGAGTCAAGGGGAAGGAAAGGGAGAGTGAGGAGGGAGGAGAGTGGAGACGTGTGGCTCGAACCCTGGTGTATGGGGTTAACAGACAGGAGAGAAGGGAAGACGAGAAGTAGTGCTTGAAGAAAGAATACAATGAAGATGAGGCTGCATTAGCAGCATGTCTCAGGCCAATTACTCTGCTGCTACCCCTCTCTTCTATCTCTCCTCTGCTTTCCTTCTCGCTGTGTCCTCTCCTCTCACTTTCCTCTTCTCTCCCTCTCTCTCGCTTTCTTTATCTCTGCTCTAACTATCCATGTGCTGTCAGCAGCAACAGATCCCTAAACGATATCGGTCTGCACTGGCAGGTTTTATCTTCCTGTGCTACAATAGGAAAGAAGGATCTGAGAACAGATAAGATAGGACGAACCAACAGTGACAACAGCAAACACATAATGGCGAGGCACATGTTTGACAAAGTGCTTCACTGCCATCTAGTGGTGGGTAGCTTTGTAGGAGCTCATCAAAGGCTGCTGATCATTAGTTACAGGCAGTTACGTGACACTAATGTGATCAAAAAGCACATCTGAGAAGGTGTTTCACAGATGAGTGCAATGAAACACTTAAAGCCCTGCACAGCAGTACGTTTGTTTGTGTGTGTGTCAGTGTGTATGCGTGTGTGTGTGTGTGTGTGTGTGTGTGTGTGTGTGTGTGTGTGTGTGTGTGTGTGTGTGTGTGTGTGTGTGTGTGTGTGTGTTGCGAGGCTTTGTGTTTTTTAACCATACTTATAAATTGTGTAAAAACCCCTTTGTTCCAGCAAACTGACAGCTAAGTAATGCAAATTCCAGTTTCTTAAGCAGCTTGATGAAGAAGACGTGACACACACTGTACCAGAGTTTCTAAAACTTTTTGCCTCAGACCACATGTGTGGTTGATATACAGATGCATTTCTAAGAAAGCAATACTGATATCGTTTGTAAAATAAACAAATAAAATAGGCTTGAAATATACCTCCATTCTGTATAATCTGTTTAATGCTTTCGCCATGTTCTTCTTAATATATATATTTTTTAAAGATTATTTTTTTTGGGCATTTCCGCCTTTAATAAATAGGACAGCTAGATATGAAAGGAGAAAGACATGCATGAAACCACCACAGGTTGGACTCGAACCCTGAACCTTCTCCATCAAGGAATAAACCTTCACATATGTGCTCCCGCTCTACCAACTGAGCTAACCCAGCCACCCGCCTTAATATTTTTTGAAAGCATGAGGCTGGACTATGATCTAGATTTATTGAATTACTCACATTATAAATCTCCTACCAACCAAAATGTACTCATATTTTAATTACTCATCTGAATTCAATATAACTCAACTGAAAGTAGCTACAAGACTATTACACAATTACTTCTAAGTAGAAGGTCAAATAGCCAATGAGCCCACAGTGCCATTGTGGTGTAATTAATCAAACCATAAAAAGCACATCAGAAGTGAGCCAGCACTATAAGGGAAATATATTTACACTGTATGTTTTACTTTTAGTTTATTTATTTATATATACAAAAACATGGAAGCCACCATAACACAAAAACGTTTTGACCATCTACAACACAATACTTCCATGTATTGACTGTCCTTTCAAATATTTTGTTTTTTGAAAAGCCAGTAGGCTATTTTAACACATAGTTAAACCCAATTGCATATGATACAGTTTATGAAAATTAAATAGAGGATAGGCAATTAAATTGCAATAAATGAACAAAACAGTTTAGGCATATGTATATATATATATATATATATATATATATATATATATATATATATATATATATCCAGCTGTGGAGTAACCAATAACATCATGTGTTAAGTATGTACTAAAATCCTTTAATTGGATATGTATACACCCAATTGAGTCATTAATGCAAATTGTTATTGTCACTAGGGGTGGGAATCACCAGAGGCCTCACGAAACGATATAATCACGATACTTCGCCACGAAATGATCTTATTGCGATTTTAAACAATATTCTGCGATATAGTGCAATTTATTACCTTTTTTCCAACTTCAAATTTTTCCCAATTTCAAATTATGTCCCCAAAACGAAACTTTGTCAACATCTTGTTTTATCCAAAAAGATACATTTCTCTGTTTGTTCATCTCACTTCAGTTATATTGCTGCAAAATGGGATTGTCAAGCTGACAAACTGACCAACACATATATAATAATAGATCGATACTGTGTATCCATACAGTATTGCCACGAAAAATATCGCGATACACTGCTGTATCGATTTTTTTCCCCCAGCCCTAATTGTCACTATTGATTATTCTTGACCACACATTTAAGGCTCTGCACCAGCCTTTGTGATCATCCAGGTTGATTTATTACGTAAACTAAAGCATGCAATGGACACAGCAGAGCTAAGTCACCGCCATTTTGGACTTAACAAAGGGCTCGCATTTATAATGGAGATTCGTAAAATATGCCATTCTTGTGTGAGGGAATTAGAACTGCTAGTAAACAACGGCCATGGCAGTCATTTAATCTAAACATTTTCCCTTCCCTTTGTTTACCTGCTTATAGCCATACTAGTGACATTAGTACTAGTATTTTTTGTAATGAATGCAACAATACCATTTTTCTCTTAAAATGTTTATTATGCACAAAACACCAAGGCAAATTCCTTACATGTGGAAATTTACTTGGCAATGAACATTCTGATTCATCACACAAAATAGAAAGAATATAAGTCAAAAGAAACTATAAACAAAAAGATCACAGAAGATTCATGAATATATTAAAATAATCTTTGACACCTGTAGTTAGATTCATTCATTCAAGAGTGGCTGTGGGGATTAAGTTCAGCGGACCTTGAGACGATCGTTGCCCATGGCATCTTCTGACCACACAGCCTACCAAGCACCACTGAAGGCGGTATGACCCAGCAAAGGGAGATTGGAGGTGGTTGTGCCCACATCTTTGCTGAGATTGGGCTGTTGCACTTGACTGAAGGACTGTGTTTCACACTGACAGAGCACAGGAGTCCAGTGGGACGAGGGGAGGCGGACTGTTTACATCAGTGATGCTTGGTGCTCAAAGCTGATGGACAATGTTTAGATGTCAAATTTTTAATGTTAAAGTGCCAGTCGTATTGTCTGCCCAGAGAATTAGAGACTACAAATGCATTTCGTTGTGCAACCCTGTGTTGTATAATGACAATAAATGAACCTTGAGCCTTGATTTGACAGATTTATTTTGAACTAAATAACAATCTGAATAATAATTTGTCATGGAAAGGTTCTCTTCGAAGCAATCAGACAGTCTTGTCTGAACTTATTTAATGGAAGAGAGGTCTAGGCTAAAGCCTATAGTTTGTAAAGAGCATAGGTTATATAAAGAAAACTTTCATAGCATTATCTAGCATGTTAGCATTTTTGCCAGTTTAACAAGTTCAGTCTGTCTTTAATTTCATCTTTTCGTTAATAATTACCTGTCTGCATTGCTGGGAAAACTAGAAGCTATCTCTAGATTCTTATACGAAAAACTAAATAAAAAGAACACTGCTTGTTGTTCTTTATGACTGACATACAGGTAACTGAAGCTTTATGCCTTTAACAACGGTGCTTTGATATTAATCAGGCCAGCATTCAGTCCAAAAAGGCAGTGCTGTAAGCGCGCCCTCTTGTGGTTGTTGCCTGAAAAGCATGTTAGTTTCGCTCTTATTATAATCTCTTTGGACATGGTGTCAGGTTGTTATTAGTCTCGCTTTGCCAGACTTCCCTTCACAGCGCTGCGGAGGAGGGACTGGCTAGTCCACACAGCATTCTGGGATGGGAGAAAAATGTGCTCTGGTTTATTGGCTTGTCTTTAAACCAATCACAATCGTCATGGGCGGCAGTAAGCACCAGGCAGAGCCACAGTGCCGCTGCAAAATACAAAGACAACAAACACAAAGAAAGCGGAAGGTAACAGACATCCGGCCGAAAAGAGTGAAATTCGGCGGAATTTCCAGCGGCAAGTGAGCAATCCCGGAAGTGGAACTTCGTGGATATAGGTAGTTATTAATCTGATAGGCTGTTCAGGGTATAATTGGTAGCCTCATTTACATTCTCTAAGACTACTGAAGTTTGTAAAAGAACATATGTGGAATTAAGTTGGTAAATACCGTGCACAGAGCTTTTACTTGTAAACGTCTAATTAGGAGATGTTTTGATAACTTCTAAACATAGGGCTAATCTCAAAGGATTTTTGGTCAGTGACTCTATTTGCATACGTCTGCATATATGTGTGTGTTTGTGTGTGTATGGGGGCAAGGGTTAGGAAAGGTGCAAAGAGCTGGAAACAGATAAAAATAAAATCACAGGACCAGTGCAGAAATAACGAGACATCTGGTCCAGACATCTGGAGCCAGAGGACTTTTAGGAGCTACCCAGCATCCTCTCACCTTGCGGGTAAATTAGCAAAGTGAGAAAATATGGCAGGGGTAAACGATGCTGACAATCACACAGAGGGAGGACAGTTGAGACAGGTTACTGGGGAATTCATCATTTGGAGGTCTTTTTTTGTTTCACATGAACAAAGGGTGATAAAGGATGGTCAATGTTGGAGTTAAAATGTGAATGTGGATGGAGGTGGTAACCATCACATTACTTTTTGGCAAGAACTCATACGTTTTCTACAACGTCTTAATAAATAAAAAAAATACATGTCTAAAGGAAAATGTAATACAATTACTGTATTGAAATCAGTCAATCACGTTGATTAATCCATTCTATTAAAAGGACCACAGAGGTTTGAGAAATGTATAGGTCAGCTAGATTGATCTTCACAATCCAGGGCATGATACTGACAGCATTTGCTAATGGGCATTTGCTTGTGAAGGACATTATTCCAGGTAGGCTGCACAGTATATGATTGATAGTTCTCTTCTTCACTCAGACATCTATATAAATCTTTCCTACACCTGGCGGGAAGAATGCACCATTCACTGGGCTGTCACTTGCCCTCATCAATGATTGTTTTTTTTAATAACACTGCAGCTATTTCTGAAATGTCAGATTTGTTGTAGACTAGCTTATACAATTAGGTTCAGAGTCGGTTTGCGAAATAGGCCATGCAGTTGCTGGATCATGGTTTGTTATATAGCTTTAACACATCTTTGTTTGGTCATCCAAAAAAGAAGACGAAAAAAACATACTTAGTTTAATCTTTGCGTTGAAAACTGAGTTTGAAAGATTCGCTGTGGTATTGCAGTTGCACAGCATGGACTGATGGGTTGGCATGTGTATGCTTGAGAGAGAGAGGGAGTGAAAGAGATGGTTTCAGATGTGATACTGATGACAGGTCAGTGTGCTTGTCCCTTGTTTCCCCTTGGCTTAATGTAAGGTCACAGTGGAAAGGTGGGACAACAAATGCCACCAAGTCGCTCTGACAGCCTGACCCCTGGGAGAGAAAATACCCTTTTAATCAGATGCTCCTCCTCCCAAGTGACCATTCGTTCTCAAACTTTACTTCACTTCCTTTCTGCCTTCTTTCTTCTCGTCATGTCCAATTCATCTTTACTTAACCTTTGCTTTTCTCTATACCTATTCCAGTGCCACCAACTGTCTTGCCCTCTTTGTTCTCTGTCCCCTATTCCGCTCTACACACACACACACACACACACACACACACACACACACACACACACACACACACACACACACACACACACACACACACACACACACACACAAAGATACTAAAGCAACTAAAGCAGACACACAGCCTCCTCTTCCATGGCAGTTTCCTTGGGCTCTCGATCTAATGTCACAAATAGGTAATAAAGATGCCATCAAAAGGACACCAGAGGATCCGCATTCTGCCTTCGTTCCATCCTGCTCGTAACTCTCCAGAGGGCAGAAGGACATACATCACCTGCAGAGCCTGCTGGCATAGAATTATGTTGTTTAGTGCAGGCTGTTCCCATGCTGATCCAAATGCGTAACACCAATGTGCACAGAGAAAGAATGGGAAGCATACTGTGCAAATATAGCTGCCCCGCATACTACAGCACAAATGCCTGCCAGTAAGTGCAGACCATTAAGTAATCTGAAATATAAAGCAAAATGTATCTTAGAGGATCCAACTCAGCATGCTAACCACAGAGTAGAAGGAAAGAAAAGATGCAGGCAGAGGACAGGAAGCACATACTGTATTTATTCCCCTCTGTGCCTCCTCAGACAGTCAGATAGGCTCTGCCCATGATGTCTAGTCACATATGACCTTGAGCGAGTCCATTGTCTCCCAGAATCTTCACTCACACTGTCACATCAGACCACTTCAGCGTTCTCATAAAAAACAACACAAAAGCATCCGAATGATGTATCGCTGCACATCAGCTGCATTAGCAAACAGCTGGGGCGGGTTTGTCATTTCCAATTATTGGAGCTGTACAGTATAGTGGCTTCAAATGTCTTCCTAGTGAAATGTTTATGATTCAGCCAGTATTGTTCTTCTGTCTGGTTTTACTGGGAATTACGTCATATAACAACTGTCTCTATAAAACCTTTAACAAACAGAAGAAGAAAAATCTTGAGACAATCCTAAGATAGGCAGATAACAATGCCTATACATGTATTATGGAATGGCATCTTACAGGCTTTTGGATCCATTTATTTTAAGTAAATAATATTAAATGCAAAATAAAATGTGCACCTTCATATTGTAATAGATATTTTAAAAAATGCAGGACTTACATGTATTTGGATTCGTCTTGTATTTTGGACATCCGAAATATGTGAGGAATTGAAGTGATGGTGGGCTGGCCTCAGGTTGCTTTTAGGCGTCAAATTTAGTGCTGTGCCTTCAGGAATTGTCTCACCTCCACCAGTGCGTTTCTTTCGCAGCACATGGTAGGGCGGGGCTGTCCTCCAGCTAAGTGGCACGCAGTTAGTTCTCATCTTTGCCCTTTTGGTATTTTGGTGACTCACTCATGGTGAGTCACTTGACTGCACCTATGTTTGGGGAGAGGCTCAATTAGAGTGTGAAACTGTTCAAGTTTTGATAGTCCAAACTGTCGTTTTTGAATGTGTGCAGTGCTTAGGAAACATTATTCATAGTGGCGCAGCTGTTTACAATGTAATGGATGCTTGTAGCAAATTGTCCTTCTGATAATGAGGGGGCCACACAAGCTTCAATTCCAACTCCGGCCTCTAAATCATCACACAGCACGGCACAGTAATGGGGATCTTGTTCTGGGTCCGTTGTGTTACAAACGCAAAGGCAAGACCTTTAGGTCATGTGAAAATCATGCGTGAGTTGTTACATTAACCACCCCAACTACAGAGGTGCCCACATGTGAGACTGACAGGGTAAGATGTCAAACCCGTGGCTAGAATATCCGATGTGTTTGAGAAATGCCTGGGCACAGATTTTATGACACTATTTTATGATGCACCCAATTCTTTGTGGTTCAACAACAGTAACCTCAGATCTAAGCTTTAAAACATTGGTTTAGAAAGTCATGCAGGGGTGAGGGTGGGGGGTAAATGCACATAAATGCTGTTTGCCCACCTTTGAAAATCTGAAATTTCATTTATGCAGATTCCCCAGGGTGTTTATGCATAGGTTACATGGGTAAGCGCACTATTTTACACTTTATCTCTTGGGATCTCACATTTTCCTTGGATGTTTTCACACAAGCACAGAGCAACAGTTAACCTGCCGTCCTCTCATGCTAGGTGGAGATCAAAAGCAATAAACCCATCTCTGCACTGAAGCCAGCTAAAGCAGCATAGCGCAGGTTATACAAAAAAGAACCTCCACAAACACACATGTGCACACTAATTACAGGGATACAAGGAAAACAAGGCAAACATAATGAAAGAACACTTACAGTACAGTAGTTCATTGAATGTTTTTAAGGTAGTCACCATACGTTTTAGTTCAAATTTGCCAAGAACGATGTTTGTAGATGTTGTTAGTGTGCATATCTTCAATTTTTTGTTTTAGTTTTTAATTTAATTTTGTATTTTAGTCATGTTGGTTGTTTTGACCAGACCCGTTTTAAATTAATGTCTGCATGCATCAAACACCATTGTATTTTACAGGTATCTGTTTTTACATTTGAATTCACTCCTGTGTGAATTCATTCTCATTGTGTGTGTTAGATTCCCTTTCTTCATGTTAGTACAGGATCCATCATTTAAATGTTCCTGCTCAGTGTTCTTGTGAGGTGAACTTAACCACTAGACTATGTTCAGCGCTGATGAACTCAAAAGACCAGAGACGGAAATAACATCAGACAGCAGAGGAATCTGCAGAAAGTTCACGTTAATTAATCTGTGGAGACAAAACTTTCCAAAAAGGTTAGAGTATACAGTACTCTTAACGTTTTACAGCTGGACACAGGTTCACAGTGTCAAAATGACACACAAAGTAGAAAAAAAGCCAACGTGCAGATTAAAATAATGTAAATGATGTAGTGAGTCACATTTCATGTTAATTTTCATGATTCAGACTCAAGCTGATTTTCTCAACTAAACTCCATGTCTAATAATTTTCTGTGTAAGAGCTGACAAAGCGGAGAGAAATCCTTGCTTTGGTTTGTGCCTTTTAGGAACGTCTCTTCAATAAGCCACCATTCCGAACATCTACACTGTTAAAGATACACAAGTGGTACTGCACCCACTTGTGTAACTTTGTACTGTGTTTTAGGGATTTCCTGACGTAAATGAGCCTACTTGAACAACTCAGGTTGAAGGCGGGCCGTAGCTTATATGGGAATTTATTACGTCACAAATCTTTACTACCAATAAGAATGATAAAGGTGTCATTTGTCCTGCCCGAAGAGGTGCAACAGAGCTAACAAGAGACTCAGGAAGAGGTCAATCAATTTACTCTATACACACCCACACATGGTCCATTCATGCCACCTGGGAATATCAGGGACTGCCCCCGTGATTACGTTGTTTTTCCGACTGCCAGCATTCATGTGCTTCACTGTCTATGGTTGGGATGCATGTTCTTCTTCTGTTATATTGGCGTTTGGCATAACAAATTGTTGCATGACTGCCACCAACTGTTGGGCGTAGCCTAGAGCATCAGGTGTGTGAAAACATGGAGGCCACAATAACAAAGATTTGCTGCTGTTTTCTTATGCAAGCATACAAACAGCACATTGACAGGTGTTTGTGTTGCGTGAATTTTCTATATTTAGGAATAGATTCTCACCCTTCAACACATTTGAACGATCGTCGGCCATGTTTCTGTACATCAGTTGTCAACAATGCATCACCAACTGGGAAACTCTGTTGGCAAAATCTAGCCCCAGTTTCCCACCTCTGATTCCCACATGAAGTGACGTGAATGATGACGTTTTCACTGGGAAAAATGTTTTTCCGATGCCCATGAACGCACGGACAGTCCTGGGAAGAGGTCTAATCAGCCAGATTAACTTAGAACACTTGTGTGGGTTTCAGGGTATTTAACATTGATCATTACATACAGGTGTGCCCAAAAATGTTGTGCTGCTGCAACCCAACTACTTCAAGGTTCAACGTGCTGTGCGTTTAGAGATACCCCATGCATAGCACTGTTGTAAAGCCTGGTTATTTGAGATACTGTTGCCTTCCTGTCAGCTTGAACCAGTGTGGCCTTTCTCCTCTGACTTCTCTCATTAACAGGGTGTTTCTGCATACAGAACTGCCAGTCACAGGATGTTGTTTTTCACACCATTCTCTGTCAACTGTTGAGACTGTTGTGCATGAAAAAAGAGCTCAGCAGTTTCTAAGATACTCAAACCACCCTGTTGGCTCCAACAATTATTCCACAGTTCAAGTCACTTATTAGATCCACATTGCTCTACATTACTGACTGATTCAATTTGCATTACTGAGCAGGTGTATAGGTGTGCCCAATAAAGTGGTCTCTGAGTGTATGTTTTATATTGAAGTGCACCTAAAAACAAAAATGTTTTTTGTTTTTAACGGCAACATGTTCGTCAGTCAGCACCACATTTATAACATTTATTTAAACACCTAATCATCAGTGACAAAATGGCTTTCTTTTTATCATTGCTCGCACAAGATTTACAGCTACTATGACCCTTTCTTAATACACTGTCATGTTCCGTGCCACAAGGTTACCTATAGTGTTATGTACATATGGAAAGTATACCATTAAGAACACACCACTCTTGATGGCAAAGACCATAACTGAGCAGTTTGCAGGAGATGTCTCCTGTTAAGTTGAAATGTAAACTTTACCCTTGTCTGAGAAAATAGTTCCCCTGAGATAATGGCCAACTTAGACCTCACACCTTCTGCTTCTTTTGATTTGTAGGCTCTCCAAATATACAAAGCATATGGGATGTGTCTGCTTTTTTTCTATAGCCACTGGAGCAGAATGCATTGAATTTAAATAATAATCTTTACGCAACCGATTTGAGCTTTCTTCCTATTTCCTGTTCCCCATTTCCCTCTTATTATAGACCTCCTCAGTAATCTGCTGTATGATCATCGGGGAAATTAATTTAATTACTGCTACATAAATAAATATGTATTCTAATTATTATGCAGCTGAGGGGGCTTTGTAAGGCCTTTTTTTCTGCCCAAGAGCTTTATGAAAATATACAGGAATTTACTTGAATGTTGCAATGTTCATGATGTGGTTAAACTGTATAATGCTGCCATTGCTGAAATTGCTGCAAGTAATTTATATAATTATGTCAGTATGAATGTGTTACATCTTTACATCTCAAACTACTTGTGTGTGTCTTGACAAGGTCTAACATCCCTCCACACTGACAGAAACAGGGGAGAAAAAGGTGTTAATGATTTTTCTCCTATGTTGAAGAAGCATTATTGGCTTTAAGTTTTGAGTTATGGAAGTATAAGAAGTTGCTAAGTCAATATTTACCATCATCAAATCGTACCTTTTTGGAAACTCCATTTTATACCCTAATTGATGTACTCAAAAACCTCACATTGAGGCTCAGAAATAGTCACACTGTTAGCAGGCAGAAACAAGAACCTGGGGTGGGCCAATCGATAGAAACTTCATTACTGGGAAGCCTGGCTAGTAATCTCCTTGGCTGCAGCTGTGAGGCTCATACATTCTACCACAGCACCTGTTCTCAATGATATATCCAGCCTGCACCTGCAGAGGCACAAAGGAGCACTCACACCACACCGAGGTTTAACACTCTCGTGCTATCTTACCATCTCTTTCTCTGTCTGTCTGCCTATCAAATACAAGGTTTTTATGTTATTTTTTACTTTCTCCCTGTTTATGTCTCGCCCCTCCAGATGAGCTTTCTCACATGCGTGCCAGGATGCATCTTTAGCAGCTGACAAGAGCAGAAAGGGAGAAAACAGTGGAGGAGAGGAATAGCAGGGGAGGTGTGAGGACGGTGGGGGAAAAAAGTGAGAGCAGTTGAGTCTTTTTTTCAGTTAATAGAAATAAACCTTTGGTGTTCAGAAATTGTGTAGTATAATATTATGTTAGGACAGCTCAATTTTACACCAAAATTGGTTCCATGATGGCAAGCCACATAGACACTGTTAAGAATTTTTCCTTTGTACCTTTACCTCTTTGAGAAAATTGGGTCTCCACAGCAAAAATGACACATCATCTACTTATCAGGAATAAGTACTCTTACAAGTTTTCAGCCCTGGTCTCAACTCTCACATTTATACTAATCTAATCCTGCTGTAGAACAAAGGCCAAGGAAAATAAAACTGTATATTTAGTCCCAAATTGCATTTTGGACCCAAAAAGAAACAGGAAAGAAAAGCTTTATGGGTCTGAAGCAGTAATGTGACACATTAAACTAATACTGCACTATACAGTACGGTATATGTGCGAATGACCTGTATTTTTTTTTCTTTTATGTCAATTCAGCCAGTAGATGGCAGTGACAGAGCAAGAACACCCATTACTGACTTGAAAGTTAACCAGTACACACTTTACACAAAAGGTCATTGTATCTCTATGGAGACGTAGAAACTAGTAGTCCTGGTTACTTACACTTGCAAAAAAGACAGAACTAATAAAAAATCTACTCATCTCTGCCTCTGCTTAGTGATCATACAGTGGGGAATGCTAGTCCCCCTGAGTCTGGGGGATGCAGCTGCAGTGTGGCTGATGCATAGAGTGCACAGGATAAAGAAAGAGGATAGCTTATTTATTGTTAATGTATTGTCAATTGTGGGACTTTGTAAAGTGAGAATATCTACATGCTAATAGTGCCCATTATGCATCCAGATATTGTAAAGTATAGCAGAACCATGAGCACTATCTTCCATGGCACACTCTCAACTCTGACTGACATTGTAAATGACCACTGAATAAGATTTCTGCCTTGTTGAATAGTCTGTTGATAGAATGTGTGTGTGTGTGTGTGTGTGTGTGTGTGTGTGTGTGTGTGTGTGTGTGTGTGTGTGTGTGTGTGTGTGTGTGTGTTATCTCATTAAACTGAAATTTGTGTTCAATTTGCAGCAATTATTGTTTTGAGATAAACACAGGAAATGCAGGTTTGATTGATTAGATGTTATAGAGGAAGTATTTGCGACTGCTGTGTATTGATTTGCCAAGAGGAAATTCTGCAGACATTTCATTAAAACTAACACAGCTGATGCATATTTCTGGAACTGTATACAATCAGCAAAGCGAGTCCAGGCTTTGATTCCTGGCTCAATAACTAACTAAATTTACTTGCTTCTGATTTTTGGCATTTTCAAAATTACGACTCTTTTGACCATTTGTTTCATTTTTACTCTGTGAAGAACATACTGTATAATATATCACTGACTTTTTAAATATAGGGAATAGTGCAGCTCCCCAGTGTTCTTCATTTACACAATTACACTGATCGGCCCAAATGGAGACTGACCAGGGAAAGTCAAAACAATGTGATACTGTATGTTATATCCCCAAAGCAAACATTAATTAGTTAGTATTATGTGTCAAATCTTTTAGTTGTGTATGTTTTTAATAAGTTTATTTCCTCAGATGCACACAAGATGTTATTTTTAGGGAGCTACACCTGGCACAGATTTCCAATGTAAAACTTATATTGCTCTATTTGGAAAATGGCAAATTGATAACATGAAAAACTACAAATCATCCCAGTGAAAGACATTGTGGTTAGACTGTTGTTGCACAGATTGTTTTTAATTATTCTATGCAGAGTTTTCAAGCTACTCTTATCTCCTGACACGATACATTTGTGTGGTCATATCCATCTTACTTAACAGCCATGGAGCTGTCTCGTAGCTATCAAGATAGCTTAACAGCACTTTGATTAAAAGACCAAGGTTAACAGGACATCTGTTGGGAAATCTGGACAGAGATTACCCAACCTCATCTCACACAGACTCAGAGCAGCAAATGATGTAATTAAGACCAAAGTAATACTGCCTCTTGGCCTTATTCAACCTTTGTAGTACTTTTTTGACTGGCCACTACAATTCACACAAATTGTCACATTTTAAAATCCACTTAAAAACAGGAAAATATACAAAGTTGAATTGATATAATACACTTGACTTGTTGTAGAGCTGTTCTTTATGAGAACATTAGTAACACATATTGAAGATTTTTTTTTTTTTCTTTATAAGATAAATAGAGAGTGACAGAGAAATGAAGATAAAGACGATAAAGATCATGACATGCAGCAAAGGTCACAGGCCAGATTTGAAATCAGAACATTGTAGTCATATTGTATAAAGATAATTGACATTTGTGATTCCATTATTTAGTATTTTTACCACTTTTACCAAATGTACCCTCAGCCTGTTGACAAGTTAATATGGCATCGACAGGGGACAAGTGGGGACTAACAGACACAGAGGTAACAGTATCTGGTTGACAGACACATAGCATCATTGGCCTTTGTGCTCCTTGTATTGCAACTGCTACAGAATAAATAATGTAAAGCCAACAGTAGCCTGTAACATATGACATGTTTGAAATGGTATGTTATCTCAGACGTGCTCTTTCATGCTCCAGGGGTACACAGGGTTTTACCAAATGTACAACATAAAAGGTGTGATTTGCAACATGAGATACATAATCTCCTGTTAATTTTGACACATTTAATGAAATAAATAAAAACACTGTACTTGAGAACTATAAAGGAGCATTTGCAAGCCCTAATGAACTAATTAATTTTCTATTATTTGCGAGCCACAGTCATTTAAGGAAATGTGATGCTGCCACTATTTATTATTGTATCATTGAGTTGAATGCAAAAAAAACAGTGTCACTTTTGATTACACAATTCAACAATCAAATATATTGTAACACATTTTATTGTCATGGTACAAGATAAATTAAAACAGGGAGAATTGTATAGCAAGCACATAATGGATTTATAGATAGAAAACAAAAGAAATAAAATGGTGTGGGATGCACTACTGTCAGACACTATCTCAACATGTTTGAGATAGATTTGTATTTGAATTGTTGTATTAAAACAAATCCTGAGGACTTTCAACAAATGAATTCATCTTACAAAGCAAAATACTGTGTCGTCTAAGGTAGCTGCTCTGGACTGACTCCTCACTGATGATCAACAGCTGAGCACCTCAGACCCTCTGCACCTCAATGCAGCTCTCAAATGACTCTCATTTCCCTGATCTGTTGCTTTGCCACGCTCTAAAGCCTCCCAGCCTCCCAGCCCACTGTGCCTACAGTCTGTGTTTACAGAAATCCTTCCTAGCTCAGCGCATGGACAAAATAAACTCTGGATGCAAGACAGATCCCTAGATGATCCATTTTAATTTACTGTCTAGCTATGTCACTGAAATTTATTGGATATTATAAAAAATGCCACGTAAAACTACTAGGCATTTGGTCTATTTCTTTAAACTTACCAAATGAAATGCATGAAGTTTAGGCACCAGTAGTGTGCATCCACCAGACCCTTACCATAAGGAATGGCAGCAAAGACCTAACGCATTATGAGACAAAATGAATGTATGTGTGTGACTGTCTCAATCTGCCCTTTTCGAGAGAACTTCAATCACTCAATTTCTCTGAGCAGTATGCTTCCAATCCCAGCAAACAGCTGGCCGGGCATTGGGAACACACGAGGATTAGGGGGTTGATTTAGTTAAAGGCTCAATCCAGAATCAGACCATAGCACCACTTATGATGCCAAGATCACCTCTCTGCTAGATTTGTTTATGATATTTTCATTTCATTTAATGCATGTATAGTAGCAAAACATGACATTAATTTCACAGTTTTGGTGGCAATTTGTTTGTTTTTCAATATTGTAAACTGAGCAATAACCTCTTTTTGAAGTCACACTAAATACCATCTATCTATCTCTCTATCTATCTATCTATCTATCTATCTATCTATCTATCAATACATTTAGAAAATCAGAAGTCAAAGATTGTTGGTTGTAAGAAACATGATGCATCATTTTATTATTATACACTTGCTTTAATTCATTCTGTACAGTTTTATTTTCATATGGGGTGTTTTTGAACTATTGCTGGATTAAAGTAATCTCTAGTGGATATTTCACATCTTGCTCGGTCTCCAGTGTCATTATAAACTCAGTTGGTAATCATATGCTTTCACTCTGCCACAGGAATACAAGGTATGCAGCTGCTTGTGACAACATGGGTGTGTTTAGAAAGTGCAAATGCGTGTCGATGTGCTTTGATAACATGCATGATAAAGGAATCTGTGAACTCAAGTAGATTTCCCAGTGGCCATCAGTTCTCATTGGTTAGCACAAGGGACTGATTTGCATATGGTGGGAGTGTCCTGAGCCAGCACTGGGATGAATGACTTGTTCAAGTCAGATAGCAATAAGGCATAGCACTCAGCAGAGGTCTGCGCTGCTCAACGCTCAAAATGTCTAGGTTACTTAAGCTGTCACTCTTACTGCCATAAGTGGAAAGTGCAGGACTAGGACATAAACATGTTCAACAGCAGACACCCCAGCCTTAGCAAAAGAGGAGGAATATGGGTAAGTTTTAAGATAATTCACTTTACAGACAGAATTCTGTAACACATCTACAATTACATTTTATGATACTGTGAATACTATTTTACATTATTAAGGCAGACATGACTATCCCTCTTCCTTCCTACACTATACTGCTTTTATTCTCATGTCCTGTTTTATGGCTTAAACCTGTGCAAATAAACCTTAAACTCTCAGCAAATCTAATTTCATGGATTGATTGACTTAAATGATAATCATAATGTGAGTTAAGTGAAATGATTACAGTTCAAATCATTATTGTTGCAGGTGTCCAGAGAGCTCTGCAAGTGATAATATAACTTAATACTAATGTTCACACCAAATAATAATAATTCAGGAATACCTAATTTTGCGAATATTCTATTTTGCAACTCTTTTATTAAACTGTATTATCTTTCATCATCTTGTATTACAGGGACTGTGCATCCTCTTGCTTTACACAAGCCCGCTTTCCTGTTTTGCAAATTTCAGCAAAGCAAAAGAGCTGATCTATAAGATAAAGGAGGGATTACCCAGGGGGACCTTCATAGGGGCCATTGGAGTAGACTTAAATTTGGATTTTACTGTGGAGCCCCCCTTTTTATTCAATCTTCCACAAAAGAAGGTCAGTGGACAGTATGTGAGCCTAAATAATACCACTGGGGAGCTTTACACATCTGCTATAGACATTGACAGAGAGACCCTCTGTCCTGATAACTCGGAGGGCCATGGATGTGTTCTCTCACTGGATGTGTTTGTGTTGCCTCAGCAGTACTTTCAGCTCGTGAAAGTTAAGATCTTTATTGAGGATGTGAATGACAACAGGCCAAAGTTCCCTGTGGATGAGATCTGTATGTCTGTCCCGGAAAACACACCTATCAATGCTCGTTATGCGGTGGAGCAGTCAGCAGTTGACCCAGACCTGGGTCTTCACGGTGTACAGACCTACTGGCTTGTTAATGACTTTGGCATGTTCACACTGGATGTTGAGGAGAATGAAGGAGGTGAGCTGACACCCTTCCTCATTGTGACAGACGCTTTGGACAGAGAGACCCAGGCTGAATACATTACAGATATCATTGCAGAGGATGGAGGGACCCCTCCTCTACTCGGAGCGGCTACTTTAAAAATTGTCATCACAGATGTGAACGATAACTGCCCCCAATTCACAGAGTCACAAATTAATGTCACTCTGCATGGAAATACCACAAAAGGGGCACATTTGGCACGTCTGCATGCTTTTGACCATGACCTTGATGCTAATGCTCAGATCAGCTATGCTTACAGTGAACGTGTGCCAAGGGACACCAGGAGCTTGTTCCATTTGGACAGAATCACAGGGGTGATCAAGCTAGCAGGGAAAATAGACACTGGCACAGCCACGTTTTACAAACTCACCATTCTGGCCAATGGACCTGGTTGTATCCCTGCAGTTGCCACTGTTTCTGTCCATGTCATCAAAGTTGTTACAGGACCCCCTGCTCTCATACCCCGATACATTGCACCAGAAAAGGATGGGGTGGTGACAATAAAGGAGTCAGAGCCAGCGTTTTCTCCAATTGCTTTTTTTACTGTCAAAACCATTGATATGAACCATAGGGTGGACTGTCATTTGGAAGGGACTGGCCCATTCAGGCTTGGCCCCTATCAGCTGTTCAAGAATGAATACCTGCTGGAGACTACAGAGTCCTTGGACTATGAAAAGATACAGGAGTATGAGCTAATTGTGGTTGCTAAGAATGCTCAAGAGCTTGTCATCAAGACCTTCCTCAAGGTGCAGGTATTGGATGAGAATGATAATGCACCAGTGTTTCAGCAGTCTTTGGTGGAAATATCTGTGGAGGAGAACAATCCGCCAAATACCTTTCTGACCCAGCTCCAAGCCACAGACCAGGACAGCGAAAGCAGAGGGGAAGTCATCTACCTCCTTGGAGGTGATGCCCCAGGGATCTTTGTTGTGGATCGTGTGACAGGCGTCCTGACTGTGACCACATCGCTGGACCGTGAGGAGAAAGAGACGTACCGGTTCATAGCGAGAGCAGTGGACCAGGGGACACCCAGGAGGGAGTCAATTGCAACTGTGGTGGTGAGCGTGCAAGACCGCAATGACAACAGTCCGCGCTTCATTAATAAGGACTTCACGTTCTTTGTGCCAGAGAACTTCCCAGGGTACGGTGAAATTGGGGTCCTCTCTGTGACAGATGCTGATGCTGGGGAAAATGGTTGGGTGGCCCTTTCTATCCTCAACGGCAGCGACATCTTTATGATAGATACAGGCCGAGGGGCACTGAGGGCCAAGACATCACTGGACCGTGAGCAACAAGGGACATACCAGCTGTGGATTGAGGCCGTCGATGGTGGAGAGCCTGCACGTTCCTGTGTGACTATGGTGACCGTGCTGTTGTTGGATGTAAATGACAACCCGCCTATTGTCCTCTTCCCCCAATCCAATCAGTCATACATGCTGGTACTACCCAATACACTACCAGGAACATCAATAACAGAGGTCTACGCTGTGGATAAGGATACAGGCATGAACGCTGTGATCGCCTACAGCATCGTTAAGAGGAAAGGTGGTGAACCAGGGTCATTTGCCATTGACCCAGAAACAGGAAACATCACATTAAAGAGGGAGCTGAGCAACCGGGGGCTCTATAGCCTTCTGGTGAAGGTCAGTGATCATGGTCAGCCTGAACCACTTTACTCAACAGTCATGGTTAACTTCTTTGTCAATGAAACAGTAAGCAACGAGAGTTACATCCAGAGTCTGCTGACCAGAGAGGCTGAAATTGAGGTAGAGGAGAGACCTTGGTACAAAGGCCAGATGACAGAGGGGCCTGAGAGGTATGAGTTGTTCCCCTGTCAGCCTGTCCTCATTGCTCTTTCAGTGACATGTCTGGGGCTGTTCTTCTCAGTTGTTACACTGACATCTTACATATGCTGCAAGAGATTTAAAAAGCAGCGTAAAAAAAGATCAGAAGTGGAGATACCGTTAAAAATGAAGAATGACTCAATGCAGGTTGTGAACAGAAAGCTCAGGCAGATCTCAAACATCTGATATTCAGTTGTCCACACATCCAAAACAACCACTGTTTACATGAATGTTTACAAAAACTCACTGTGAGAAGTGTAGTTCTTACATGAAGTTGCTCTTTTTGCTTTTATTGTATGATTGTTATTACTGCAATGTGATTTAAAGTATATGCCATGAGGTTCTGTCATTAAAAAGGCAACACAGTACCTTTCTACCTTTCTTCCAAACTTTTTATAATATCTATAAACCATGACAATTGTCCAGAGGTGATGTGTCAAAGAACCAAAGTAAGGAATAAATTAGTATTGGCGTCAAAGTAATAACAGCTTTATTACAAAGTCATAAGAGCAACTCATTGAACATTACTCAATCTAAGGTCCTATGTAAATACTGTACAAAATGTTTTACAACTTTATATAAAACTTTTGCATTGCATGAAAAGACAGTTCAAGCCACAAGAAATGATTCTTTCTTCATAAATGTTTTAGAAAAATTGCATCTCTTTACACTACCTGTCACAATTACATATACTTAAGTGATTATACTTGGAAGTTGGATACTACATCTGGAATCTAAATCATTTTATTTTTTTTAAGTAACCAAACATTTCAAAACTGATTGATACAGAAAAGGCTTATCAAAATGTATTACTTTATTTAAGGCATTGTACTCACACCATATATATTTGACCAAAAAAGAAAATTTTAACTCAATTCCCACTTACTAGTTTCTCCAAAGATTTCAATCATGTCTCACAGCCTTCTTTAGGTCAGTTGTAATGGAGTGATATGCATTCCAATATATACAATGACATATGAGTGTTATACCATTATATGAGGTTGAAAGTTGCAGAAAAAGATAGCATGTGGACCATGACTTATGGTTTGTCAGACTGTATGATGTCTGAGAGCTATGGTTAGTAACCAGATACCTTACTTTCTGTGAAGGTTCGCAGTAGTTACTGATCACACATGTAAAACCTTTAAAGGCCATCTTGGTATAGCAAAGAGTCACATATTTTGTATCACACGAACAATTTGAATTGTATCCAAACTTCTCTGTCATAAAAGTGCTTCAAGTTGCATACATCACCTTCCTTTATACAACCATGCAATTCTTAATGTGTCTGTGAAAACATGCTAAGTGTGTGTGAAAGAAAATCAAAGTAACTATTAAAGATGCTTTATTTTTTTATAATACACTGGATTTCTTTCTGTATTTATACAATCTGCAATTACTGTACCTACATATTTTCAATGTGTGCCTTTAACAATTCTTTGTGATATTTAGTAAGGTTTAATGGCACAATCCAGTCAATCCATCTATCACGCTCAGATTGATTGGCAGGTTGTTCAATGCACAGTCTAACACTGGACAATAGCTCATTTTATATATATATATATCAAAGCAATACTGATTGGATAACATCACATACAACATAAAACAATGATAACTTCTTAAGTGTTTCATTAGTCAAATCAAGTCACGTTTAGATTGCATCCTCTTCAGACAAGATTACATCTGGTGTACAAATTAACTGCTGCATTGTACCTCAGAGCGAGATGAAACATTTAAAGATCAAAAGCCTGAAAGCCTGTGTCGTTGCTGTCATCACCTGCATAGGTCAGGGCTGGTGAGGTAACAGCCAGAGTCACACTTAGACGGAAAAACAATGTGCTGACTTGTAGCTACAGCTGCTTCTGTCTGGAACATTTTAGGATCAAATCAATTTAGTCCAAGCAACATTTCTCTCCTTTCTTGAGTGGTATTGGCAATCACTGTACTAATAGTACAACCACAACTTTTGTGAAATATCACCCAATAAATTGTTAAAGGGGTTGATGAACCACAGATTAATCCATTGTGCCTTCTGCTTTACAGAGCTTATGTTCCTTTGCCCTATGCCTGTTTGTGTGTTTGCTATGAAAGTTGTGTAGACAGAAAGGCTGAAGGACTCTTTGTATTCCTACGTACTAGGTACTACGCACACTCCCAAGTGAGGAACTCAGTGGCATTATGTGTCCTTTTAAACCTGTTTAGGTTTGGCTCTTACAAAACAGGAAACATGCAAACAAACCTGCTGAGAATGTATTCACACATGCAGCTTCTCAAGTTATAATTATCATTTCAGGATGAAGGCACTCATGTAAGCAGAGAGAGCACATCAGGAGCAAGAAACAGCTCAACATAATCCTCAGTAATCACCTCTGGCCAAACTCTGCATTACACAAAAAGGCTATAAGATGAAAATTATATATATATATATGTATGCACACAGTAATGTCTTTCCAGGCAGGTAATAGTATAGGTGCTGCAATGCCACTAAAATAATGCAGAATCCATGACATGAAATGCATTTCATCTGCCTTATGTAATAGAATAAGTGTAACTGGCTTGTGTTGTTGATTTACCATGGCTTACACAGATATCTTGGAAGACCAGCTGGCCATATGGTTAATGTCTTGAACAGGTTCAAAATACATATCTGTCAAGTTGATTGAGATCAGTAGAACAAACCATGCAAGCATGTTCATACCCACCAAGAGACAGAGAGAAAGAAAGAGAGGGATGCCTTTACTCCCTTTAAGGCAGTGAGCAGAAACAAGTTCAATATGTTAGTGAAGTGTCCCTGACTAAAGGAATTTGAAACAAAATTGTTCTGAAGTTTTGCCCACATGTAGCAGCTTAATTCGGACATGTAGATGATCTTTGTGGATTGCGTTTCCAAAGATCAAGGCATATTTGTGAATATGCTTGCAATGTCTTCAAGTATCCAGAAAACTTGGTATAAAACATGGCACAGAAGTATTCAGTATATATTTTTTGCTTCTGTGGGAACAGGTTGAAATGCTGCACCCTTGGCATGCCAGTGCTATGACATGATCAAACCACCCCATTTATCAAGCAGAATCAATACTGAATACACACCTTGGTGGTGCATTCCATATCTGCCTACAATAAATAAGTCAGCTGCCAAGTGACACATTTAAGATGGTTTCTGCGCAACTTTACAGTTGTTTCTTACACTGAGCAAACAATTACAGCATATGATTAATTGCAGTAATAACAATGGAGGTTTAATTTTACTGTATAACCTTTCCTTTTCACCCATTCCGACTCTTTCAATTAGTCATTTCCCTCAGCATGTTGGGACTGGAAACACACAACAGTCACACAAGCATTTAGCCTATGGCTTAAACACAGCTGTTATGATGATAGAGTATGCTCCTGTGTGCAATAACAAACTGTTTCTGGTTAATAAATGTAAGGGTTTGATTGTAACTTGCTATTTGTGCTTTTATTAGTTATTTGAGCCCTTCTTTATTTGGTTGGCTACAAATTTAAGTAGCCACAATTATGGTTACATTTTTAAACAGTCTGTGTATTTTGATACACATCGGGTTGTCAAATTACAGAAATACTTTCTGTTCCTATTAGGGATGGGCGTATCGATCCTGTGGTATCGATAGATCGATATACTCACACTACTCATTTGGCATTGAAAAAATATCGATATAAACTAAAAAATAATAATTGGGGGTGTATGCATCACTTTCAGCTGTTTTAGATTACTTACTTAAATTACTATGTGCCGGGACACCCCTGTACCTGGCGGCGTATTGAGCTGGCCCATGTCACATGACAGGAGACGAGCGAATGAGAGTCAATGTGCGACACAGTCGACAGCGACACAGCCAAGGCCAGCCCAGCATGAATGCGGGAGCCGGAGGAAAAACCAGAGAAGCGTAAGATATGGCAGACAAAAAACGAAGCGTGGTGTGGTGTTATTTTTCACCAGTCGATAAACTCACGGCAAGGTGCCAAGTGTGTGATAAAAAAGTTTCCCACAGCAGCAACACAAGTAATTTATTCAAACATCTAAAGACGACGCACCCCGAGAGCCATCCCTTTTTTTGAGAAATAAGAAAAGTGAAAATGTGTATGTTTTTGTTCATATTTAATTTATTTCATTCATATTTATGTTATTTATTTTAATTTTAATTTTATTATGTATTGACCATAATACATTTTGTATACATGGTCTGTATTTGTCTTGTGATTTGTCTTAAAGCAGCCATATTATGCTCATTTTCAGGTTCATAATTGTATTTTAAGGTTGTACCAGAATAGGTTTACATGGTTTAATATTCAAAAAACACCATATTTGTGTTGTACTGCAGTGCTCTCTCTCACTGCTGCAGATCCTCTTTTCAACTGGTCTCTGTTTTAGCTACAGAGTGAGACCTCTTTTCTTCTTCTTCTTCTGTACTATCTTTGATTGCACTGCACATGTGCAGTAGCTCAGATGTAGATCATGTCAGCTAGCTAGCTCCATAGACAGTAAAAGAAAGGCTGTTTCTACAACTTCAGTCAGTTACAAGGCAGGATTAGCTGGGAGACTTCTAAATGAGGGCGCACATGGAAGTAGTTCTTTTGTAGATTATGGTGAACTTGTGTGTGTTGTAGCAGTGCTTTGCTACTGAGAACGAGGTAGCATGCTAGCGTTAGCATGCTAGCGTTAGCATTAGCGTTAGCATGCTAACGCTACGAGCTAATGGTTGCTGTTAGCCTGCTCGTTTCGGCTTGTGATGTCACAAGCCGTGCCGATTTTGAACAGCTCACCCAGAGACTGAAGGCAGGACACATTCAGAAACTGTATCTCACCCTAAACAGCATGGATGGATTTATTTCAAAGTTTGTATGTGTGTGGAAGCACCAGAGACACAACATAACACCCCAAATCCCAGAAAAAGTTATTTTTTCATAATATGGGCACTTTAAATGTAATTAATTAATTACATTTGTAAATAATATTTTTACTGACAAAAATTGCCAATAAGAAATTAATGGTATCGGTATCGGTATTGGTATCGATATTGATGAAAATGCAAGAAAAAGTATCGGTATCGTATCGAATCCTAAAAGTGTGGTATCGCCCATCCCTAGTTCCTATACTTGTTCTGTTTTTATGGTGTTTATTACTACATGCTGAAAAATACCCAATAATCAACTGTTTTTGTGTGACTAAGAGTCTACAGCCAGCTAGCAGTGCTGTGACACGGTAGGCCTACTTGAGCTAAAGGTTAGCATCAGCATGCTAACATGCTAGCAATAACAATGTTAACAAGCAAGTATGTTGACCATGTTTACCATCTTAGTTTAGCATGCTAGCATCATAACATTTTCCACTTAGCACTAAACACAAAGTAGGCCTACAGCTGAGGATGATGGGAATATCATGTGACTTTTCAAGCGATTCCACTGTCGCAGACAAATTTCCAATATCGGAATTAAATCATGAGAGTCTTGCTAGAGTTTGGGTGCGCTCCAGTTGTCTCAATCGTTTGGTGTAGGTGGTCATAAAACTCAGTCCGAGGCAGTCTTTTTCTCATCTTGACGTTCCGACATAATCAAACGTGTTTAATATTATCGTACGTTTTAAGTCTTGGTAGTGAAGGTAAATCACGTGAACATTGTCAACAACTAATGCATGCACTCTCTCCAGCACCAAACAGGAAGCAGCAAACTTGCTAGAACCAGGGTTTTTTATGGTTGTTTTACCGGCGGATAAATGAGGACCTCCGGGTACTGCCACCATTCATCTGCATGTACGACAGAACAGAAAATCTGCAAACTTTACCTTATGCTAGCAGTAGCTAGCTAGCTTGGTTATTTTTTTTTAAACAAATCTAGCTGTAGTCTTGCAAATTGTGACCATGCAAGATCTCCAGTCTTTACATGTTATGACAGATAGTCTTTAGATGTGAGACGGTGTCAGAGTTTAGTCTTTTCAAAGTCTTTTTTAGAGTCTTCTAGTGTATGGTAGGCATTAGGTTTAAAGCAATGTAATATGATATTAAGCCTAAGCCTAATGAATGTTGTGTATCACATTGTATGGTAATCCATCGATAGTTGTTATATTTCAGTCTGGTCCAAAGTTTTGTAAACTTAGCATGAAAATGAATACAAATTTTGTCAAATTTGTTAGTTCAACTGCTGTAAAATACAGATTTTAATGACTGCTGAAATACAAATCTACTGATTGTGTCAGCAGTCTTAGCAATTTGTTCTGCAGTCAGTAAGTCAAGATCCTACTGTACAGTATCAAATAGATAATCTGATCTATACATTCCTCTATCCAACATGATCCTCCAAATGTCCTGTATGTTTTTAACCTTCACGTGTGTCATTTAGATATCTGTTTCATTACATCCTGCTCTGAATTACACAAGGCTAGAAACAGCTGGAAAGGGGGTCAACCAGACTGAGACACTCCACAGCTTTTCTACATGGCTGATCACCTCCTGTTGCAGTGATCCTGCCGACAGCCAGTCCGGCATCTTCAGATCAGGGCAGAATGGACAGTGGAGAGGTGACTTGGCTTAAATCAGGGTCTTGAACTCTTTGTGACCCCAGGTCACATAGCATAAGTACAGATACTTATGCTGTATGCAGGTGTGGAGGTAAAGTGGAGGTGTTAAGACTATAAAACATAATACATAGTGGGCTGCACAGATGTCTTGGTAGCTCCAGCCAGCTTCCAAATATGTCTTTACTTTGTATTGCAGATGTTTTTCTTTTTAAACATACATACAAATAGCCTACAGACTCAGCTTCTCTCTCTCTTTCTCTCTCTCTCTCTCTCTCTCTCTCTCTCTCTCTCTCTCTCTCTCTCTCTCTCTCTCTCTCTCTCTCTCTAGCTCTCTCTCTCTCTCTCTCTTTCTCTCTCTCTCTCGCTCTTTCTCTCTCTCTCTCCAGGTAAGTCTATCTGAAATTACATTAAATTCTTAATGGTGTAGACAGCAAGTAATTACCATCAGTCACAGCCCGGTCCCATTTCCAGATTGGCTTTATTGTAATGTCCAAGCCTTGAAATCAAACAAATAAAGACACAATGAGAGGCCCAGGTTGGGTTACACAGGTCTGCTGAATAGGAGAGGCTACATTTCCCAAGTTATGACATCAAATACGACCCCCCTTCACGCACACACTTTGTTCGCCATCTTCAATAATGCAACTCCATATTCTCCCACTGAAAATCACTGCCTTTGATCTAAAACATCTTTCATTTGCTGTGATGCAACAAAATATAATCCAATCACACTCTTTTGATCCTGCTGTGGATTACGTTACTAATTTCCTTTATTCTTCCAGCCCTATTTATCTCTCAGTTTCATCCAGTTTCATCTAAGCAAAACACAGAGGGGCTTCCAGGGAATTAGCTGCAGCAATGTATTTCTGAGTAATTTATTTTTTCCCACAACTGCCAACAATTTAATAACATCCGGTTCTACCACTGTATTTATCTCTCCACCCCAACCCTAAGGCAATACATTTGGACAATTCTGTTTCAACAATTTCTGTTCCCACAATAAATATGCTTCAGTATTTATGTATTTATGTATACATTTCAATTAACTATTTCAACTTGGGACATTTAAAAAAAAAGAAACCAAGTTTTTGTGATGGATGCATCACAGTACTGTTACTTTTACTATACATTAATAGCACAAGTACAAACTTTTGGGGATTGGACTCAAGTTTTGTAAGTGCTCATTTGTTTACTATGTAGTGAAATACTAGTGTGAGAAAGAATCAGCGGGTGTTGAAGAGCTCATGTTATGCTTTTTGGCGTTTTCCCTTTCCTTTATTGTGTTATATATATTTTTTGTGCATGTAATAGGTTTACAAATTGAAAAAGCCCAAAGTCCACCCCAAAGGGACTTACCATCTCCAACAGAAAACACTGTTCTCAAACTGCTCCAAACAGCTCTATTGTAGTCCAGCCTTTACTTCTGTGACAAACGTGTGTCACTCTGTAACACATGTTCTATTTCGTATAGGCTTCGTCCTCTAAGAGCTGTTGCTATTGGGTTCATCCCTCGCACATAAGCAGTCGTGAAGATTTCTTTCACGCCCTTGTGCCCTGCACGGGCCTCTCTTACATCCGCAGTTACTGTATATTACAGCTGTGAGACCAGAGATCTGCTCCATACTTTTCTTCAGCGACAAGCAGTTTGAAGACTTTGAAGGACAGCGGTGTCCGCCTGTGTACCAATTGACGGACCAGCTACATCCTGCCGCCAGATCTACACCCGAGCTGCAAAGCGTGCCTCGGCCCCGTTCGCCGGCTGGCACCCCGCCGGCCGCCAGCAGTTCTGCGGGCGCTTACAGATGGAGGAACTGAAGCGGCAGACAATGACAGCCGGGCGGACAGTCAGGTAAGGTAAGGATACCACCAGCGGCGACACCCAGACATCCTGGAAGGGGATCTCTTTGGCGGGCAAGAGTCCGCTGACTTGGATCCCCCCAGAGATGGTTCTCTAGCCGGCACTGGCTCTCCCTCCTCCCCGTTGGGAGAACTGGAGCTCGAAACAGAAGAGGATTACGGAGCCCCGCCACTGCGTCTGTTTCCGTCCCAGAAGCGGAGCACCGCACCAGCGGCTTTTCTCCTCTGCATCAGAC
Organism: Sander lucioperca; assembly: GCF_008315115.2. NCBI lineage: Eukaryota > Metazoa > Chordata > Actinopteri > Perciformes > Percidae > Sander > Sander lucioperca. The sequence continues at coordinate 30,981,449 of NC_050175.1, forward strand.
GGGCTCTCTGCTCACCGATAAGGTTTTTGTTCTCGACCTGTGTGAATGCTGAGTAAGCATTCTCCAAACTCGGGAGACGGACAGCACTGTCTTGCAATGCACCACTGACCAGGGTCCAAGGCAACACAAAAACAGAGTTTCCAGCTGTCCCGCCACTGCGGCAGAGCCTGGCCTCCATCTTGCTTCTGAAGGCCTCTTTTTTCGGCCGACAGAAGCCCACACCGCCATCTCCCCAGGACCAGGTCCATGCTCGCTTCACTGACCGCACGCACCTGTGTGCCGCCTAGGTGACCGCAGCGCAGAACAACATCGCTCTGCTGTCTCTGCCATGACCGCTAAGCCTTTGGCTGTCCCCCGGAGTTATATAAATATCTGGCTTCACATTTCACAGCGGAACATCTGCCTGCATAGGTCACAACTCCCAGCCAATAGCAGACGTGTGCTCTTGGACGGTCCCATTGCCCCTTATGGGTTGTTTGGACCGCACCTTGGACAGCCACGAACTATAGGTAGTGGAGGGGATGCGGAAGCACACCTCCTGGAGAGCGGTGCCTCGGCCACAATAGCGGCACCAAGAAGTCAGCTCGAGGAGATGGCGCTACGCAGGCTGCAGCTGCGCCTCACCAAGCCCCGGCTCCAGCTCCACCGTACCGCCCTCCTCCCCTGTGGCGGTATCCCCCGCCAAACATCAAACCGCCATAAGGCCCTACGGGCAGCACCCACTTGGTCCAATCCACCTCCCAGCTGATTACGTGGATTGGTAAGAGTCCTGAGTCCCACCCCTTAGCGAGCCTTGTATTCGGTACTCTGATCCGGATACACATTTTGTTTGCTGACCCCGCCATGCATCCCCAGCATATATTGGGCAGCAGCCGCACTTTCGACTCTGCCTACCACGGTTTGTGAGAAACGAACAAATTGCTTCACACAGCGGCAGGGAGGGCACGATACTCACTGCTATGTAAACAGACAACACACAGACATGCGCGTGCCCATTCTCGAAAAGCTGTGCTGTGTGGAAAAGCATGTTACCCATGACGAACTTGTGTTAATTTCCACAGCAAACACAATGGTCTGTTTTCAAATACAAGGGTCTTTTGGAAACTATCTTCAAATTGAAATACTAAACAAGATAATACAAGCTAGCTTTAATGTCTCGACTAGGGCTGTCCCAAACGATTATTTTTTAAACGATTAACCTAGCGATTATTTTTTTGATTAGTCAACTAATCTAACGATTCATTTTTCAATTAGTGATTATTTTCCCATTGCTCAATTATTAACAATTTACACAAAACAAATTTCAATAAGGTTCACATCTCTATTTATTAAATTTGTTTAACACTGCACTGTTCAAGTAAAATTAATTTGTAGTGCAACCTGAAGCCAGATGTAGGCTATCAATCCAACCACAAAATAAAGTCACTTTCAGAAGGAATGCAAAAATAAAAACTTAAAGTAAACAGAGCAAGTGCAAAAAGAGTAGCCTGTATTTGCTTTTTTTAACAGTAGGTCAAATAATAAATAAGCTCTTGTTTAACATCCAAGCTCTTCTCCCTTTAATTTATCTTTAATTATTTGTATCTAAAGGCTGGTTAAGCACTGTAGGGAGAAGTTGGACAGTTTTTTTGTCTCGTTCCAGTGATTGGCACATCTGGGTGATGGCGTCGGATATGTGTTAGCATGTTAGGTGTATTTTCACTCACATACCCAACAACTGCTGAACAATGCAGACACACAGTCCTCGTCTTATCCACCACTCTCTCGCCTGTAGCCTACTACTGTAACTGACCCAAAGACCGAAGTTTTCGAGGCGGGGACGGCACCAGGCCTTAAAGAGGCCGGCGGGTCCTCTAACTCTTGTGGGTCGCCACCACTCGCCATACTCGTCCTTTAGTGCTGCTATTTCTGACTCACTCACTGGACCGTCGACCTGACAAAAAACTGCATGTAGGCGGAGCTCGGCTAGCTTCAGAGCTAAGGCAGGGCTACAGATTAGGTGTCCCTAGAACCCGCGTATCTAATAGTAGTTCCGCATTACATTAGTTCCGCATTACATTAATTTATTTATTTTATTTAGTGATGCGTCGACGCAAATTATTTGTGTCAACGCATTTACATAATCGATGACATCGACTACATCAACGAATCGTCCCAGCCCTAGTCTCGACAGTTACTACGTATATCTTTCCACTTTCTATAATGTTTTAATTCAAAGCTGTAGGAAATGTCATCAGTAACTGTTGATTGCTTCCTTGTTTTGCACAGTGCTGAAATGTTTTTTTTTCAGACATGGAATGCTGCAAATATGGAGTGCTGATCTTCCCTTGCCCTTAGTTTTTTGGTTGGTGTGTAATTGATGCGTCACTGGCCTAATTAGCTAGACAAAGTTGAGAATAGTAATTCGTTGACCTTTGTGTAGTGTTGAAAAATAGAAGAACTATTCCAGGACAAACCTGTTTTGACTGAATTTCTGACCGTAAAACTTCCAAGCACCTTTTAACAAGTTCTGTTTGTTCCGTAAAGTTTAAAAGAACTTGCCGTTTACTTTTATTGTTTAACTGGGACACAAACCCTGGTCTTCTCCGGGAACCATCACCTTATCGTGGTGGAGAGGTTTGTGTGTCCCTATGAACCTGAGGGCTGTGTTGCCTGGAGCTTTGTGCTCCTGGTAGGGTCTCCCAAGGCAAAGTGGTCTCAGGTGAGGGGCCAGACAAAGAATGGTTCAAAAACCCTATGAAAAAACGAGGTAGAGATGATGTGACCCTGCCCGGAGGAAGCCCGGGGCCCCCGTCTGGAGCCAGGCCCAGATGGAGGGCCCGTCAGCGAGCGCCTGGTGGCCGGGTTTGCCACGGAGCCCGGTCGGGCACAGCCCGAAAAAGCTACGTGGCACCTCTCTCTCCAACCCATGGGCCCACCACCTGTGGGAGGAACCGCTGGGGTCGGGTGCGCTGCCACATGGGTGGCAGTGAAGGTCAGGGGCCTCGACGGACCAGACCCGGGCAGCAGACGCTGGCTCTGGGGACGTGGAACGTCACCTCTCTGTGGGGGAAGGAACCGGAACTTGTGCGGGAGGTGGAGCGCTACCAGTTGGATCTGGTGGGGCTTACCTCTACGCACAGTCTCGGTTCTGGAACCATACTCCTGGATAGGGGTTGGACTCTTTTCTTCTCCGGAGTTGCCCAGGGTGTGAGGCGCCGGGCGGGTGTGGGGATACTCACAAGCCCCCGGCTGAGCGCCGCTACGTTGGAGTTTACCCCGGTGGACGAGAGGGTCGCCTCCCTACGCCTGCGGGTTGTGGGGGGGGAAAACTCTGACTATTGTTTGTGCGTATGCACCAAACAAGAGCTCGGAGTATTCGGCCTTCTTGGAGACCTTGAATGGAGTCCTGCATGGGGCTCCAGTGGGGGACTCCATAGTTCTGCTGGGGGACTTCAACGCGCACGTGGGCAATGATGGAGACACATGGAGAGGCGTGATTGGGAGGAACGGCCTCCCTGATCTAAACCAGAGTGGTTGTTTGTTGTTGGACTTCTGTGCTAGTCATGGATTGTCTATAACGAACACCATGTTCGAACATAGGGATGCTCATAAGTGTACTTGGTACCAGAGCACCCTAGGCCAAAGGTCAATGATCGATTTTATAATCGTTTCATCTGATCTGAGGCCGTATGTTTTGGACACTCGGGTGAAGAGAGGGGCAGAGCTGTCAACTGATCACCATCTGGTGGTGAGTTGGGTCAGAGGGTGGGGGAAGACTCTGGACAGACCTGGTAAACCCAAACGGGTAGTGCGGGTGAACTGGGAACGTCTGGAGGAGGCCCCTGTCCGACAGACTTTCAACTCACACCTCCGGCGGAGCTTTTCGTGCATCCCTGTGGAGGCTGGGGGCATTGAACCCGAGTGGACAATGTTCAAAGTTTCCATTGCTGAAGCTGCGGCGGGGAGCTGTGGTCTTAGGGTCTTAGGTGCCTCAAGGGGCGGCAACCCACGAACACCGTGGTGGACACCGGTGGTCAGGGAAGCCGTCCGACTGAAGAAGGAGTCTTTCTGGGATATGTTATCCCAGGGGACTCCGGAGGCAGTTGCAAGGTACCGAAGGGCCCGAAGGGCTGCAGCCTCTGCCGTGAAAGAGGCAAAGCAGCGGGTGTGGGACAAGTTCGGAGAAGACATGGAGAAGGACTTTCGGTCGGCACCAAGGTGCTTCTGGAAAACCGTTCGCCACCTCAGGAGGGGGAAGCGGGGAAACATCCAAGCTGTGTACAGTAAGGATGGAACGCTGTTGACCTCAACTGAGGAGGTAATAGGGCGGTGGAAGGAGCACTTTGAGGAACTCCTAAATCCGACTAATACGCCCTCTATGGTAGAGGCAGAGCTGGAGGATGATGGGGGATTGTCGTCAATTTCCCTGGTGGAAGTTGCTGAGGTAGTTAAACAACTCCACAGTGGCAAAGCCCCAGGGATTGATGAGATCCGTCCAGAAATGCTTAAAGCTCTGGGTGTGGAGGGGTTGTCTTGGTTGACACGCCTCTTCAACATTGCGTGGAAGTCGGGGACGGTGCCTAAGGAGTGGCAGACTGGGGTGGTGGTTCCCCTTTTCAAAAAGGGGGACCAGAGGGTGTGTGCCAATTACAGGGGTATCACACTTCTCAGCCTCCCCGGTAAAGTCTACTCCAAGGTGCTGGAAAGGAGGGTTCGGTCGATAGTCGAACCTCAGGTTGAAGAGGAACAATGCGGATTCCGTCCTGGTCGTGGAACAACGGACCAGGTCTTTACTCTTGCAAGGATCCTGGAGGGAGCCTGGGAGTATGCCCAACCGGTCTACATGTGTTTTGTGGATCTGGAGAAGGCGTATGACCGGGTCCCCCGGGAGATACTGTGGGAGGTGCTGCGGGAGTATGGGGTGAGGGGGTCCCTTCTCAGGGCCATCCAATCTCTGTACGACCAAAGCGAGAGCTGTGTCCGGGTTCTCGGCAGTAAGTCGGACTCGTTTCAGGTGAGGGTTGGCCTCCGCCAGGGCTGCGCTTTGTCACCAATCCTGTTTGTAGTATTTATGGACAGGATATCGAGGCGTAGTCGGGGTGGAGAGGGGTTGCAGTTCGGTGAGCTGGGGATCTCATCGCTGCTTTTTGCGGATGATGTGGTCCTGATGGCATCATCGGCCTGTGACCTTCAGCACTCACTGGATCGGTTCGCAGCCGAGTGTGAAGCGGCTGGGATGAGGATCAGCACCTCTAAATCGGAGGCCATGGTTCTCAGCAGGAAACCGATGGAGTGCTTTCTCCAGGTAGGGAATGAGTCCTTACCCCAAGTGAAGGAGTTCAAGTACCTTGGGGTCTTGTTTGCGAGTGAGGGGACAATGGAGCAGGAGATTGGTCGGAGAATCGGCGCAGCGGGTGCGGTATTACATTCAATTTATCGCACCGTTGTGACGAAAAGAGAGCTGAGCCAGAAGGCAAAGCTCTCGATCTACCGGTCAGTTTTCGTTCCTACCCTCACCTATGGTCATGAAAGCTGGGTCATGACCGAAAGAACGAGATCCAGGGTACAAGCGGCCGAAATGGGTTTCCTCAGGAGGGTGGCTGGCGTCTCCCTTAGAGATAGGGTGAGAAGCTCAGTCATCCGTGAGGAGCTCGGAGTAGAGCCGCTGCTCCTTCGCGTCGAAAGGAGCCAGTTGAGGTGGTTCGGGCATCTGGTAAGGATGCCCCCTGGGCGCCTCCCTAGGGAGGTGTTCCAGGCACGTCCAGCTGGGAGGAGGCCTCGGGGAAGACCCAGGACTAGGTGGAGGGATTATATCTCCAACCTGGCCTGGGAACGCCTCGGGATCCCCCAGTCGGAGTTGGTTAATGTGGCTCGGGAAAGGGAAGTTTGGGGTCCCCTGCTGGAGCTGCTACCCCCGCGACCCGTTACCGGATAAGCGGACGAAGATGGATGGATGGATGGACAAACCCTGGTCTCCTGTGTTTGCATAACCCCATCCACCACCCCAACTTACCTCCTTTTCTTATACTTTGTCACCTTCTACTGTCATAATTACTATGGCCACTAGAGGGCACCGCCACTGTAAACGTAAATATGGGTCGTAATTGCTGCTTGGATAAACAGCTCATGGGGTCGTTTTTGGGGGAGGACAGTCTCCTCATATTAGTTTTCCTAAATCTTATCAATTCATGTTTAGCCTTTGTTTTAAACAACTGTATCTGTTGTATTTGGTTTAAATCCTGGGTCTGCTGAAATTGAAGCAAGGGTTTTTTGACATTGAGGGTAACACAATTGCATCATCTGCATAAAGTGCTAATATAGCGCAGTATATGTACTAACTACTTCCACTTGCCCTCTGACAGATTGTCTTTGAGCTTCCCAGTGTTAATGTGTTGTTAAACCTTTTTTCGATTTTGACTTATTTTTGACCCAGTTTGTGTATTTTGGATTGTTCCTCAGCCTGACCCCTTTGTACTGTTTCCTGCCTGGATTTTTGCATCCTTGTTAAGTAGAGACTCTTCCTTCTACCTCTGCCTCCTGGGTCATGCTCTTGGGTTCTTTTGTCTCTGAATTATGACACTTCTTAGCCCTAATAAAACCGATTGAAATGTCAACTAGCCATTCCTTTGAGCAATGATGTTCACTTACACCAACTATATTGAACTTGTTTGCTGCCAAAGTAATGAACTTTATGCATGCTTGTGTTTAATTGGAGTGGGAAATAGATTTCTTAAAGGGGACTAATGAGTAAGAGAATTTTCTATGAAATAATATTTTCTGGTTAGTTGACTACAAGGCCAGTTGGAACATCAGTATTTGTGTTTTCAAAGAGTGCCTGGATCTGATTCCCCCTCCACTTGCTTTTCTTTACTCAACCAACTACTCTGTTGGCTCTACAGGCTGATACAGATCAGAGCTACATGAACCTTCAAAGAAACATCAGCAGAACTGGTAAAGGGGAGGCTAATGATATGTAGTCACAGACTGGTGGAAAAGTTTCAAGGCCATGTTTTATTTGACTCCAAACTGATATATTCAACAAACTGCACTTTTGTCTGTTTTATTCAATAAGGATAGTTTCTTGAATTTAATTCTCCCTAAAGGTCAGGATCACTGCTTCTCGCTCTCTTTTGATTCATCAGTTCTTCATAGGATCTCAGATACTCGGATACATTAAAGACTAGCTGCTGCTAACATCCAATATTTTTTAAATGTAAAGATCCTCATATGCCCTTTATTAGGAGGTGCAGAGGCACAACTGACCAAGTTTCAATTCTTATACTTTAATGTAATTTGGGCCATTTTTCATATTTATCTCATATTCACAACTACCAGTGTACAGAAAACAAGTGACAGCAAGTGTACAGTTTGTTTTCCTATTCGTTATGTACTCCTCTCTGACTGTAAAGAATGAAATTAGTTATTATGTGTGGGGTGTCTAGTCTTTGTAGTAAACTCGGTCACTAGCTTGGTGAAACTTGATAAAATTAAAGGTCGAAATAACCTGTAGAAAATCTCTGCTCTGTAGAACACGTAATGTTTGTACAGTAAATGTAGGTATATGGACGCACCTGTTAGAATGTACTTGATATTCCTGTATGATCATTTTAAACATTTCTCCTATAAATTACTTAATTTTTCTTAATTTTGTGGAAGCCATCCTGTAAATGTCAGCAAGACTCACACGCAAAATATGAGAAAACAAGTATTAAATGAGATGATGCCTTTCTCCATTCACAGTAGGAGTGAATGTGTTAAATACGTGTATGTTTCTAGTTATAGTTCCTTCTTCCACTCTCAGGAAAGAAGTATAAAAGGCTTTAAAGGGAGGTGCCCTATATGGTCTGGCTGTCTGGCCAAGCAGTATCAGACTGAGTTAATGAAGTGCCAGATGAGCGCTCCTTGTTAATATTAGCCACTCATGCATTTCAGGAAGCCGTTTCTTCTGTCAAGGGGAACTAAGTCTGCTAACCTAATCTGGTGAAGAAAACGTGCAACAGTTTTTTAGGAGAAAAAAAAAAAGGTCTATCATCATTTCTCTCATTTGCCACATGTGATTGATCTGGCTGATCACTGATGTGCTACATCGTAATGGAAAAGGCATGCAATGTTTGGAGGTGGGTATAGCAGAGGCAAAATTACACATTCACACATCACACAAACACATACTCTATGCGACGTATACACTCTGCCACTATAATTAGATTTTTTAATTATAGATTTAATTATTTTCTTGCATTTACAGGTACAAAGGCAATAAAAGTTGTTGGTACGATAGAAACCCGAGAGAAACATGCTACAGACTCAATGGCTATAAAAGAGCAAAGGAAAAAGAAGAGAACACATTAATCCTTGAGCACTCTGCTTGTGGTTTCCGACCTGACAGCCGTAGGCAAAGAAAGTGAGGGAAAATCACACACACAAAAATACAGATAGAGACAGAAAGACAGGCATAACGGCAAGGAGGTATAGTGGGAAGGTTGATTAAAGGGCATAGAGACACAGATATGAACAGGTGGGCAGAGAGATAAGTGCTCATGACGGGGCTCGTTTGGTCTCAGGTTTTCCTATTAGTGAGGGCCAATGCTCATCTGCCATATGGCACGAGTTCAGTCATCTCTGTGTTCCCTTATGGAATCTAAAATGATATACATAAGGGTTTATTTCATTTTTGTTTGTCATTTAAGCACAATTTACTGTTTTATAAACTTTATTTTTTTTTGGCAACTAAAATCTGGGTGTAGAAAACTGAATGCATATTGGCATATTTACCTCAACAACTAATGATTAGTTAGAAGCAGTAGTAATTGTAGTAACTGTGTATCGATGTCACATGCTTTGTATGCCAAACCATCCAACCCGACCTCCTCCCTAACCCTTTTTGTGGCAGCATATAACAAGTTGATGTTACTTGTGACTTGAGAACAATCATTACTCACACCACCGCAAGACTGGACAACATAAACATAAACATAACATAACAATTTGTGTTAAGTTTTTAATAAAACTGCCAACACTGTTGTTTCTCTTGTGAGGACTGTTACAGATGCAACTCTTCCTCATGAACCATTATTATTATCACTATTCATTTGCAGAGAGGTTTACATTAAAACTGTTAACCTGCTGTAGCTAGCAGCAAAGAGAAAGAGGCCAAGAAAAAGTTTTTATATTTGTGCTTGTACAGCATACTGCCATGAACCATAGCTCAACTGCTCATGTATTATTTTATAATAAAAGCAGTTAAGCTATTTCTTCTGATAGAACACAAAGCAGCATTATTATTATATACATATTATTGTTGGATACATGCTCCTCTTTTTCCTCTTCAAATGACTGAAATAAATACACTGTACATGCTGTTATATGTTTGATTCATTATTGTACTTTTTCAACCACATGGTTTCATTTTTAGTTTAATTACAAGCGTGTATTTGTATTACAAGTGTCTTGTTTGTTTGTTTCATTGTCCATCCATAAATAAAACACTTGTATCAACTCTTAGTCATTGCCCTTGGTTACCAGTAACAAGATGTGCTACTTAGCACTAAGTATGTGAGTGGCATTGCACTGATTTTCACCTTGAGTCTCTGTTTTGGCAATTTTTTAAATCCATCTCTGATTAGCAAAAAGTGTCTCTTTACTATTATGTATACATGAGTATAAACACATTCAAGAGGTCTAAAGGACACCAAACTATTTTAAGCTTTGCTTTAGCTTTTTTTCTGCCAGATTGGATATGATACTACAGCAAAAAATGGATACCAATAGCTCATCAAGCCATTTAGCAGCAATTACCATTATGTATTGAAATGTAGCCTATAAATGTTTGGTTAGATGTTAGATCCGTCAGATACTTCCATTAACCTGTATGTTTTTGTCACACAGGAAATGTCTATTTAATATTTCAAGACTTCAAAAACATGTTATATGCCTCTATGATTATTGTGTATATGATACTGCCAAAAAAAGATTTACAGTTGGATCCCATTTTTATCTCCAGTATGTGTTTGTTAGCCTAAATAAGTGCTTTATTTTTTCATGATAAATATTGTCATTCTCCTATATTTGTTTTTTTCTACTATTTTACCCTCTAGAAGAGAAACCTTTGCCCTTTGCCACATGCTTCTCAATTGTACTGTGAAATCCATATATCCAGACAATAAATAACCTTCCATTATATATAAGCCTCTTAGGAGAAGAGAAGCCATATGGCGCTCATCATCTCTGTTGATCATGGGTTTGTGGCGGCATTGCAAATCTCTATTGTCCACAGGTTAATCCTGGGATTTAGGGGATTTTAGGTACTTCATCGGACAAATTTAGCTGTGATGAGCACAGATGAAACATTGGACCCTAATTTGGTGATTGCATCCTTTATGCTTGGTGAGGTGGTATTTTCTTAAAGTGCACATTGTTCCTTTTTATACCTGCAACTATTAGGTGTTAAGGTGACTCACTTTGAATTACACCAGAATGGAAATCAGGGGCAGAATGGACTTTTTAGATGTCAAAGACCACAACTTTACTACCTCATCCACCTGCTGAGACTAAATACATTGCACAAAGTGCAGTTGCGTTCTGTGCTATTTTCATTTCATAAGACAGGTCTCTCACAAATAGACTTCATAACACCATAAAAGTAACTTTAATGCATGTTGCTTGTAAGTTTTATTTTGATATAAACTTAGTGACCAGAAAATATAAATAATAATAGATTGATAGAGCGTACTATTAAATGTAAAGCAAATGTAATACAATGTTACACCTTCCTGTACAAGTGTTGAGATTTTGAGACTTCTGGGTTGTTTTTTTGCACTTCAAATTTTAGAAAACATATTACAAACATTACGGAATTAAATACCTCAACGCCATGAAATAGAGCCTAAAAGTACAATAGTGTTGAATCAACACCTCTATGACATATTGTCAACAACATTTAATATGTATAACAGGGCTGTCACATTAGATTGCATTAGGAAGTCTTTCCTGTCACTCAAAGTATCACATCCGCACTGTCCTCACTGCTTACAGGATCAAATTCAATATTCTGTTGATCAATTATAAAGTTGTTTATAATCAAGTCCCAGCTTAGTTTCATGATCTCTAAACTCCATGGCTCATTCTCAAAATGTAAGACCAACAGTAACAACGCTTTTGAAGTTTGGCCTTCAGGATCTGAATTTGCCTTGCTAGGTTGGTTGGTCAGCAATGTGGACTGTTTTAAAGTGTCTGGAATCTTATTTATAAAGACCGGCCTTTTATTGATGACTTACTGCCTCTTTATTGATTTAAGTATGTCTGTGTCATTTATTTTTGACTTGTGAAGCACTCCATAAAGATACTACAGAAATAAACTTTACCTCAACACAAATTAAGATTAATTGATTGAGTATTCCCCTGGGATGTATGAAAGAACCCCTAAGGCCAAGATACATTGTACATTAAATAAGAAGGGGCATGGCATTGCTACACTGGCAGCGAGCTCATGGAATCCAGGCTTATTGTTTGGCTCTTTAGTGTGATTCTGTAAAACCTTGCCCTCTGCATGGGTCAAAAGGAGATCTGTGCTTCACAATTCACTACCTCCACAACATACAGCAATTGCCTAGTTAAGAAAGTCATGGAACCAGAGGCTGATAACATAACACAAGGCCAAGTGGCTATTTTGCCATCTGAGCAGCCTGACAGACTGGACCCTCTTTTTCTGTTAAACAGTATGGCAGTTTTTTTTTTTTTTCATTTCTGGACCAACTCAAAACATAATGGTATTTTTTTAAGCATGATGTTTTAAGTTGGTCCAATGTTTTATTTGGTGTGTGGCAAGACCTTCCTTCATTTCTTATTACTGTAATTTGCATTGCTGCAGACTTAATTATACAGTTTTATAGAAGATTTGTGATTGTGCCCATGTTTGTTCTTGTTCTTCTTTCTTTTCATTGATCACAGTGTTAAAGAAGTAAGTGTAAAGGTGTAAAAGGGAATACACCTGCATAACTTTGTTATTTGTTGAAAAAAAGAGTTAGGCTCATGAATCTTTGCAACTCGTAATGATGCATCATGTCATTTTTTCTAAGTTTTACAAAGTTTCAACATCAAATACAATTTTACAAATTTATCACCTACAGCATTTACAAATGTACTATTAAATACCTCATTTTGAAAACAGATGGGTAACATCATAGAAAAAGAATGACAGTAAAACAGACATTGGATTATTTTCCTCATTGTCATTTGACTAGATCAAAAGAAAATGGCGCTCAGCACTTTGCACTGACCATAGAAATTTACTGTAGGTCTAGGGGCGGCCTCTAGCTCACCCAGTAAGAGAGTTTGCTCCATGTTGGCTGAGTCCTGCAGCGGCGCGGGTTTGAATCCGACCTGCTGCCCTTTGCTGCGTGTCATCCCCCATCTCTCTCCCCCTTTACTGTCTATCCACTGTCACTATAATAAATGGAAAAGCCCCCCCCCCAAAAAAAAAAAAAAATCATCAAATCTACATCCTTCAAGAAAGTAGTAAGGGAAGGACTTATTCCTTCTAACTGTCCCTAAAGTCCGAACTGAACTGGGAAAAGGGCGTTTAAGTATGCTGCTCCCTCGGCTTGGAATCAGTGACAAAACGGGAGCTGGTTTCATTGCACGCATTTTAAGTGATTCTAAATGACTTGGATGCCGGTACATCTGGCTGTAGATGTTTCGAGTGTTTTTGATATCTTACAACTCTGTAATTTGTTATCGTGTCTTCATTTTAAACTGTTGAACTTGTTATGTTTGTTTTATGTCTGAAACCGTGTTAATTGTGCTGCTGCCTGTCTTGACCAGGACACTCTTGAAAAATAGATTTTTGATCTCAATGAGTCTTCACTTCTGATTAAATAAAGGTTAAATACAATAAACTAAATAAATAAAAAATAGTTAGCCTGTTACAACGGTCACAGTTCTTTACAATGGCAACAGTACACATAGAAATAGCCGCCGCCCTGACCATCCTGCTATGTTGATTTGAATGGGAAAGTCCGTTCTACTGTCATTCTATTTTTATGGGTAACACATTGAGATCCCTAGCTCCTAACACCTTCCCACGCTGTATCAACAAATCTAATGAAGAAAACATTCTCTGACGCCAGACTGAAAAACTTCCTGTCTGATGTCAACCAGATGCTCAGACAGGAAGTTCTACTCCTGAAAGAGTTTTTTTTTTTGTCTTTTGGGGGGAATTGGAGTCAGGACTATGGACAGCGTAACCAACTTTATTATCCACAGATGATGTGGCAGCAACCTGGCCCAAGTGTGACCCCAAGACACACTAAAAAGCCCACGTGTGTATAGATGCACACAGGTAGCATCACTGCAGCTCTTTGGTTTCATACTGTTTTTAACTGGCTTCACAGTCCACTTTAGCCAAATAGAAAACACATACAAAATCTTGATAACCATGGTATGAGTAGTTTTGTTTTAAAAATGCTTAGGTTCAGTGACAGACAGATGACATAATGAAAATATTACACTGTCGGTCTTGTTTGTTAGTGGCAATTGAAAACAAAAACAAAGGCAGCCACACTAGCTGGACTGATTAGGTTTTCTTCATGTGGCGTGTAGCCATTAGGTACAACTGGACAGGGTCCATAAAAGTGACTGAGAGGTGCTTTACTCAATTTTTGTTCCGCTGCGTAGACCCATATGTGGTAATGGTAAAGATCAATACCCAGCTGCTGATTCATCATTCACCCTTAGTCCATACTGTCTTTGGTCCAGCTAACTGGCCCCATTTGACCATTATATTGTCATGTGTTATGAGTAACACAAGGGGTGCTTGGCAACAAATGTTGGCAGGATGTTTGAAGAATGACCCATGTAGGCCACGGTCTGCTGCACACTGAAAACAGCCATTACCACTGACAAGCAGCACCTATCTTGCTCATTAAGTGTTGAGCCTCTCAACTGCAGTTCAAGTAATAACAGTGAAGTTTGAGTCTTGGCCAAATTTTCTTTTTTTGTGTAAGCATTGTTGTTGTAGAAGTTATTGCCTCTGTTAGGCTGACCAAATGAGCAGACTGTTAGCACAAAGTAATAATATTATCTCTAGTGGGCTATATATATAGTTTTTATAGTGTAAACGTATATATATATATATCGTTTACACTTTTTATAGTGTAAACGTATATATATATATATATCATCATCACCCATCACCCACAACAGTGATTGAATGGCATTAACTATTACCTGCATTCAACAACCATGTATCTTAGAAAAATTATACTAAAAAATGTTGTTTACCAAAGCTTATAAAACACAAAGCCTATCATGCCTAAAACCACATTTACATTCACTTTACCTCACTCTGTGTCCAGCAACGCAGTGGTAGATTGTATGCAAAGGCTGGAAGTGTCTTCTCCAACACTACGGCTGTTATAATTTCATCCATGTGTGTAAGTGCTCTGCTTTGCAATACAAATTACATTTGCCTAGATCCCAACAAAGCATACACAAAAAGGCACTTGTTTTGCATGCTAGTGGTGTAGCCATCTACCAGAGGATGGTTTGACTTTACATTTTTCGATTCACATGCAAATAATAACCCTGATCCTTCCACAACTAAGAAAAAGACAATAATCCATCACCGTGCAAACAGACCATTCTAAAGACTTGAACCCCTTTATTATCCTGTGTTGACAATTTCCTGGGACTTTAATCTTTTTAATAGTAGTTAAAGCTGCCATTTCCTCCTTTTGTGTTTGTTTTTTTGTACGAGGCAACCAAGCATTGGAATCAAGACCACGTTTTGGTTTTACATTTGACTTTCTGAGAAGAAATGGTCAGATGTTATTATAATGCTAAAATGTACATATGCAAAGATCATAGTCTCTTTGCTTAATGCATATTTTGTCTTAAAATAGAAACAATCCGAATTGCTGTTCTTCCATTCACTCAAAGTGTAATGTAAGTGTTAGAGTAAACTAAAAAAGCCAGTCTTTGAATTAACCCCGTAATTTAACCTCGATAAATGACTGTATGATGGGTGGAGCTGATCCATCCAATACAAAAGGCTTTTCTTATAAAGCTAGCACACTAAATTTCATTCCTGCAGCACCCTGTCTCTCTGTTTCACCAGGCACTGAGAATGCTAGCAAGGAAACCCGCTGTCTGGGCCAGTCATGTTTCACGTAACCTCCTTTCAGATCACCTTTTTTGCGATCGACGAGAAGGACAGAAAGGATTGGGTTGTTGAGGCCGATGTAGAAATTATGTTAGAAAGGACGCATTTAAAAGGATCACAGGGTTCAGATGTCAATGGCACAAAGGTACCATGGTGATGTGATGGAGGGTGAGGGGTCAGGTAAGCAGAAAGATAATGGCCAACAGCTGTGAATGGGGATATGAGGAGAGGCAAGCAGGTGGGAAACAAAGGGGCAGAGCAAAGGGGATGTTAATGTGGGAAAGAAGGTTGTTCCCTCTCGAGGAGAGAAAGGCATTCCTCATGTTGCTGAAGGTTATCAGATTGCAGGTTGAGAGAGGCCTAGAAAAGGCAATGCTTCAAGAACAATAGTTCTTAACCATGCTAGGCATGGCTCTAGGGATGTCAGCCGGTTGGTGGACCCCTTTGGTCCAACTATTGGATGGACTGCAGTAACATTTTGTACATACATTCATGTTCCCCAGAGGATACCTCCTAATGACTTTGGTGATCCCCTCACCTTTACTGTAGCGCCACAATGTTAACTTTTGTGGTCCAAAACCTCAACAACTATTGGAAGTTGAAGTAAACGTTATCCGCTTAACACCAGCATGGTCGAATTGTCATTGTGAGCATGCTGATATTAGCATTAACAACAAATGTGTTGATATATTGTACCAAATAATCCTGTTTTTCTGTTGGCCGTGGCACAGAAGATGGATACAAGCTTTTAATTGGCATTGCAGAACCTACTTCTGATTCAGCTTCTCAAAATAAAAGATACTCACCATTTCATGCATAGGACTGTAGCACAACTATTTCAGTAACCCTGGATATAGAAAATGGATGTACAGATGAACATGTTTTGAGTTTTGTAGGTAAATGTCATCATAATGAATGGAAAAATATGGCACACCCTCACATTCACACCCAGGTAGTAACCAGATCCCTTTGGACTGTAGGAAGAACATCCTTGTCAGATTTGAATCCATGACATTTTTGCTTTGAGGTGACAGTGCTAACAACTGACCAATCCTGACACCCTCTCATAATCCAAGATACTGTAAATGGAAATACTAATAAAACTGAAGCTGACCGTATTAAAACCTGTTAAGCCCAAACATTAAGAAGTGAGTTGCTGCCCCAATACATTTCACTCCCACTGCAAATCCTCATGTAAAATCCAATCATAATCTAAGATTGTTTGTAGAATACTGGATAATTGAGATCATGTCTAACCAAAGAGGGTCAGTAACAGGAAAACATGCACAGTACTTGAAGCTTTAGATTTACTCTGATCACAGCATCAACAGGATTGCATCAACTGTGTAGTTACATAAACATGAAAAACAAGATGTAATCTAATCTGTCCTACCAGCTTTCAGTCTTTCACTTTCTTTATAAAGAATAAAACAGCAAGTTACACTAACATTACACTTACGGATCACTTATTCAGCGTTAATTGTCGATTCATAAATATCATGAACCACATAGTGAGTGTCCACTCACATCCTAAAAACTGTTTTGGATAGGTTTTCCCCAGGAACCCACGGAAATAACGTTTTAACAAAGCTAATGTGTACGGAAATGCTTATTATTCAGTTTAAAAAATATATTGTATGTAACTTTTTCCAAGCCGTTTCTCGTTACCTCAGTTTCTGTTGCTCTCTCTGTCATACAACAGCCACATGAGGATTTTCTATTTGATTAGAATCAATTTACACTTGTCAAGTAATAACTGTGAAAAAACTTAACCCTACAATCCACAGAGGGACCACAGAGCTTCTGCCTAATATTTGTCTTGCCTGACATTTCACAGGGCCAAGAGTAAATATTCAATATGAAATCGGCTTAACTCCTCTACCTCTATCTGGCCAGTGTGTCATGGTCAGTACCCAAGAACACCTTCAAGAGCTTCACTTTCAGTTCCTCCCCAACAGATAGGTTTCCATATTACCAGCCGTTAATTATTCATCTATGCTCGCTTGGCGCCTCAGTTGGAAAATAAAGCAAAACCTTTAGACCAATGATACAGAATAGCACGACGGCCTCTCTGCTGAACCCTTGTGCATTGTCCATTAGTCTCCTACTGCTGGTATGAGTGAAATTCGAGCCGAGGTGGAGATTATTTCTTGATGTGTAAAACTTGTCTCTCGCACAGCACAAGTCCATAAACAGCCAGCTCAGTGGTGTGTGCAATACTGGAAGAGCTAGGTACAGTCCCTTTTGTATTGTGCAAAATGATATCTCTGCAGTGTAACCGTCTCTATTACAGGGGGAAGAGATTGTCTTACCCTTTGGATTTGCTTCACAGAACACAACAAATAAGCTTGAGCTGCTTGCTATGGACTCATAGCACCTATGTCTATCCCCAAGAGGAGGAATGTCAGAGGTAAGCTATGAGACAAGAACTCTATTTAATTTAGTGATAAACTAAACTACCTGATAATCACAACTACTGTCATAAGATTAAAAATAAAACCAAGGACCCCTAAGAGGTTTCCATTTCTGCTCTGGCTTGGTTTATTCAGCATTTGAATTTGATAATTAAAAATAAAACACATTAAAACAACAAATCCGCTACAGACCATGATAATTGTTTATTTGAATGCATTCATTTAACAAATCTTCACAACATATAAAGTAGATATGTCCTTAATGAAATCGACAGGTGCTCATGTCAGTTTTTCTTTATTTTTTGCATTTTGTCCAAGCCCTTTGCAAAGTTCTGTAAGTCCTGGCGATGTGCACAATTAAAAAAAAAAATAATCAGGAAGCACTCGGATTGTTGCAGAAAGTGACATTATCTCTGTCATCGAAGGATGTGGGACAAGCACACAGGTGGGTGAAGAAAAAGAAAATTAAATATATTTACAAAATAAACCATGTTTGCACTTTGGGCATCTTTTAAGATCACAACCGCTGCAGACCTTGTGAAATAGTTTGTACATAATGCATTGTACCAGTAGAAGCAATAAAAGTGGAAACTATACAATTATATCCAAACAATTTCAACATGAAAATGAGAGCATGAGATTTTGTATAGCTGTGGTTGGCAGCAGTTTCTAATATATATATATGAAATGCAGGTAATTATGACAGAAAAGGTTACAGAAATGCCTACAAATGACTTTTGTACAGCCAATGCCTTCACTTTTATTGTATAATTCAAGACTCCCACCACAATGAAGAGTAATGTTATGAATAAAAAGTTTCCATATAAAAATAGGAACATTGTTTACACATTGTACACACAATGATGGACATTGATGTTGAAGTATTAATGAAATTAACAACAACCACAATTTCACATTTATTTACCTGCCAGTGTAAACGCAGACACATCAATCTCGTGCCCTAGGTGGCTGGTAATACTGCTGAGTGGGTCTTGTGCGTCGAGGCTGTCCATCTCCCCCAAGGCGAAACTCTAGTGAACTGTCGTAGTAACCATCATCTTCCTCCTGCCATTGGACATTTGATATGGTTGTGATGTTACTGTGGGTAATCAGATTAAGATGTCATTTTCTGCTTCCTCAACCCACTCGAATACAGTTTAATTAGTTGCTTCCACTTAGTATTAACCAACACGTTATGATCTTGTCTTTCTCCTTACCAACACATCAGCAGAAACAGGTTTGATGTTATGCAGTAGGACCTCTTCGCAGTTTCCATAATCACTAAAAACAACCACAGCCGTGGAGCCTGACGGATGCACGGCATCTATTCTGGCATGGTAGAACTTCACGAGCGTGCACACCCCACCACAGACAGAAACAAATAGAAACATTTCAAGACACACGTCAAGACAAGACGGATTCATTTCAATTAAATACGACATGACAAACAAATCTAAAACACTGTCAACACTGTGAATGAGAAAAAATGAGTCGGTTGCACTTAATATATGTTTTTTAAGCCATTCAACATGTTAACTGTCAAACAAGCTCTCAGACAAACAAAACACACATCAGTGTATTGTCACTGTAACAGATCTAGTTACTGTAGACAGTTTACAAACATGTTTCAACACTTCTTAGTTATTGCTAGGTTACCAATCCAGGAATGACATACCTTGCCGTCTTCCCAGTACAGTGCCAGGCATTGGTCTCCAGGTTTCCAAGCTTGTTCCATAAAATGACTTTTCTCTGGTCCTCGAGGACCTTGCCCTTTGCCTTGTCCTGACCTTCTTTTAGGTCCTGGGTTATTCAAAGTGTTTTTCTTGGGGGGCGGCTCCCTGCTGGGGGGACACGATGAGTTTGTTGGCTTGATTGGCCCAGTTCTTTTGTGTTCCATATCTCCATTTTGGAAATGAGAAGGATCCCCTGTCGTGATACGACAATCCTGCGATAACCCTGCTTCTTGAGATGTCCCCGAGTTTCCTCCCCTCAGGTTAAAGTTGGGTGGCCGGCTATCCCTTTGTCTGTCAAGGTGGTCAGAGTTTGACCGGTCAGTCTTCCCCTTCCTCCTGTTGTTGCTGGGTTCTTCAGTTCTGTCGGTACGTTTACCATTTCCTCTTCCATCGGGCTCACTGCCTGCAGAATCAGTCAGTTTAGATGTGGGCATGTTGTCTCTGACCCCTCTCCTGCTAGACGGTCCAGCCATGTTCCCACCACCACCACCATCTCCATTTCTGGATCGTTGGTGGTAAGGTCCACTAAACTCCACCTGCGGCTGAGGTTCTTTTGAATGTGTGAAAGAAGACGAAAAGGATGAAGGGGATATCTGCTCATTTCTCATTTCTCTCCTGTCATTTTGCGATCTGTCTGACGTGCCTCGTGACCATCTCTCCTGGCCCTTCCACTGCTGGGCCGGAGCTGATGTTTGGGAGGTTGTACAGTTAGAGAGAGGCTCCTGGCCAGGTTTTGGAAAATCAAAGTCTCTGTGGAAGCGAGGTGGTCTGTCATTCCTTTGGTGCCTATGGTCATTATGCGATGAGAACTTGGTCTGAGATTGGTCTTTGCAGTAATAGTCTGAGTTGGAGAAATTTGCTTTACTCTCATGGTGTCTCTGAGGTGCCTGGCTCTTTGGCTCTGAGTAAACAAACCAAAAAAAGAGCAGTGTAATCAAAACTACCGCAAAAGAATAGTGGGATCAATAGAACAAGGAACACTGACAAGACCACATTACCATGTGCCACACATATTCAATGAATATTAAAGATTGCTAAAACACTAAACAAAAACATGAAGGGAACAGTAGTAAATAAATAACCAAATATTAATGGCATCACCAAACCAGATTATCCTTGGTTAAACACAATCAGACATTTAAAGCATATTAATAGCATTAAAAAAGTTTGTTAATGCCCACTTTCAACTAGGGCTGGAAGATTAATCGAAAATGTATCGACATCGAGATTTTGAAGCTGTTATCGACGTATTTTTCCCATGACGATAATTTCGATAATGCATTCCTGTTGATAGGCCTACTTTCTCCTTAAAAACATTCTACTGCGTGTGTAGTCACGTGACTTCGCCCGGACCAGTCAGCCGCATGGAAAGCATAATGGAGGATAACTCAAACACAGAGCCCGAGTCAACTGAGCAACTTGTGCCCAAAAAAAAAACCGCAGTGTCCGTCGTCTGAAAACATTTTGGCTTCAGAAAAGATGATTTAGAACAATGTGATTAATTATCGTTATCGAGGTAAAATGTGCAATTAATCGTGTTTTTTGATTTTAGGTCATATCGTACAGCCCTACTTTCAACTACAGCCCAACGCTACATTGGTCTTCCACGCCAACGCTGATTTCAGTCATTTAGAGAACATGACTAAATTCCCTTCAGCTCCCGATAGCTAGACAGCCATCTGTCTCGATCCAATCGTGACTCTGCCCATGTTGGCGTACTGTTATTAATTAGTATATATAAGCATGATGTTTAAGGACCAAAAGAAGTACCAAGACAGTTTAGAATGAAATCCAAACCATTATACCCACCATTAATGGAGAAAACTCCCATCTTGGATTCAAGAAAGTCAAAAAGAGTGCTTGGTCCAGATGGCCTTCCTCCTGCTCCCTCCTCCTCATCTTCATTTCTGGATCTGCCTCTTCCTCTTCCCCTGGCTTTAAACAACCCAAAAATAAGATTATGTACAGTAGACGCAAATAAGAAAAGTTGGATCGATGAAACCGGATGTTTGAATGTGTACACCTTCTAGCCCCGAGAGTCTACATCTAAAGCATGTGGGACAAGGTTAATGTTCTGTAGCTGACTCAGAGGATCAATGTAGCGTATGCAGCGACAACAAAAAACAGTCCCTGCTCACAGTTGTTTTAACACATGATGGGGGGGGGGAAAGACAGTAGATAGTTCACTGTGACGGAATAAGTTTCAAGTTGCTGCAAGTTGATTTCCAGTACTGAAACAAATACAAAACAATTACTGCAGGTGAAGTAGAATATCCATCTGAAACCTTACGGTGTGCTTGGGAAAATAGTAGGCAGTAAAGTGTCTATGCAATTTGTGGTAAATGGACTAAAACAAGCAAAACCGCTAATGTGGACCTGTAACTAGGCTGAAGGTGCATTTAAAAAAGGACCCTCCCTCAATCTCACTCTTATCAAAGTGTTTCAGGCTATGGGGCATTTTCTCAAGCCAAAGCGGGCAGCAGGCATGCGTGTGTACATTTATGTACGTGTATGTATGTATGTACCTCTGGGTTGGGGCTTTATAGATTCAGCTACCACAGGGCCAGGTCTGCTACCAGAAGATCCAGTCAAGAGGCTGTTTAGTGCCACTTCAAGGTTGTTGTTATTATCCATTAGAGCCAGCCGAGCAGCCTCCCTGTTAAAGCCCATCTCCATGATATCTCTCAGAGCACGTTCATCCACCTACACACAAGTGGATAACATAATAAGACAAAACAAAAAGACTGTATGGAGAAGGTATAAAATGTACAGGGAAAGGGGTGGAAAAGACATGTGGATGGATAATGGCCGTTTGGTAATATTAGACATAGATGTAAAGTGCATTGTGACAGAAAAAATGGATTGGAGGAACTGTGGAGAAAGAAAATAACAATCAAGAAAGAACCTCCCTTTGTAAGTGAGCCAGACATGGATATCACTTTGAGTTTTGTTTTAGGTTGGATTAGTGTGCTTTCATGTTACAAAGCATCATTAACACATTCCCAAGCCAAACAATATAATATCCTGTTCCATCCAATTTATGTGTTCAGCCCAAAGCTGGCTGGGTTCTGCCTGGAAACTGGCGGGTCACAAAACAAAGCTAGACAAATGGACTGCCACTTGGTTGGAAAACCTGGCCAAGCCTCCAATTCATTTAGATTTCTAAAGTATCATAATCAATGGCTCACCTAGTCTATGAACCATGAAATAAGACTTCAATCCAGACGAATGAAACCAAAGAGGAAAAGCAGGACAGGTTCCAACCTTTAAACTGCTTTGTTACAATCAATGGGGGCTTCAGTAATGGGACGTAAAATCATCATTTCAAACAAAGGTGGCTTTCATAATTAACTTTTAGTAAACAGACTTGTTTTAAAGGTTTGGACAGAAGATTGTCTTCTCACCAGCTCTCGATAGTTTCCATCTTGTCTGCTTTCCGTTCTTTCGACCCGGTCTTCTCGTCTCCTCTGGTACGAGTCTCGACTTCGGAAGGAGGAAGCAGCACTAGATAAATTACTGCCTGCATTCCCTCCACCACCAAACGTGCGTGGAGCCTAACAAGTAAAAGAACATGAAGATCAATACAGCTGCGGAGCGGGACAAAACAATAAAGCCAACATAAGAAACAAAACTTTGTAGTTGACGACGCAATTAGGACTTTTAATTGGAAAAGTTACTTGAATGTCAAAAGCAATCAAGATTAAGATGAGTGTCAATAAGGGGCATGTCTTTGTAAATGCAGGCCAAATTAAATAGTTTGTGCAAAAACTGCAATTGATAAGAGAAATCAGTTAACGTGGCAAGAGGAGTGGTCGTGAAATCAAATGTCCAACATTAAAAGGTGGGAAATTATAGGTTGACTCAGGACATCACTACAATTTGTTTGCAAAGATGATTAAAGTATATTTAAGATTGATGAATTCTATAATACACAAGAACCTTGCAGTTACCACAACCATTCCCAAGGTGTAGTAAAGACTCATGATCAGGGTTTACATACCTCTTTGGTCTTGGCCACCTCAGCAATAGCTGCTGTCCGCTGCTTTTCAAACTCAATATTCTCATCAGGATTTTTGACCACATCTTGAGTTTTGAGGGTCTTCCTCTGGTCTAGTTCTGTGCTGTCTACGTCATCTTTCATCATACACTTCTACAGGGAGCAAATAAGAGTAAAAAACATGTTCTCAATGATCCTTTTCCTTCATGTATAGTTCCTTAAGAAAAGAATCAATGCCCTTGACAATTTCCACATTTTGTGGAATTACATGAGAACTATAATGAAGTCACCTGCAGTGTTTAAGTTACACTCTAAGATTATGTTGTAGCAACCAATAGCAACTGAAATCCCAAAGCTGCTTCCCAGCTCACAGTTCATGTTTTGAAACTCAACTGTGAACTGTATCACATTAGTAACAGTGACTTGTGAAGAATGAGATGGAAACTCAACCCTTCCTGCAGCTGTTTCACAACTGTAGGAAATCATGATTCAGTCAAAGAAGTGATCAACTGACTGCAGCAATGACCTTTGCTTCTGAGAAGGTTTACCATCTTTTTGTTGGCAATCCCAACATGGTAAGTGCAGTGTTTTCCATACAGAGGTTCTACTTGGGCGGCCACCCACGTAGATTGAGACCCACCCCCAGTTAGATAAAATCCGAATTACATTTTTTTTCCTAATTAACGGTCATTTTATAGCACACACAGACCTCACTGTTTCCCCTCCAAGACTTCACGAGTTGGCTGTATACCACCAAAGTAACTCTTTTTACATGAAACTGCTTAATTCCGTGAATGACTCCCTGTGGTCGAGCCATAGTTGAGGCTGAGACGCTGACTACCCTGGGATGCCTCGTAGCTAAATGCTCGGAGTAAATTTAAGTTGGGCTTTTATTGTGAAGGGAAAAAAAACGGAAGAAGCAAAGCTGTAGCGTTATGCGCTTCCGTTGTCAATATGAGAGTTGATAAAAATGTGTTGGACATCTTGGTTTACGCTGGTTGAGATTACAGAGCCTCTGTTTTTTTTAATTTTATTACTCTCAGCTACAGTAGTTAGCACGCATTAGCTCGGAGGGCTAACTTCTTTGTCACCCTTAACGTCCCGCTGAACCCCATTCAATAAAGTGTTGCTTAATACTGAATACCTGAAAAAAGGAACAAAGTCAAATATTGTTATTGAACAGCCAAATTCGATTCAACTGACAACATGATGAGTCAAGTACAGCCCTACTGTAATTGATGAAAATATAATGACTAAAACTTTCTACTAAGCATTCTACTTTCCTTCAATGCTCTGAAGTGTGGGTAACACTTCACAGGTCAAACTGGACTCAAAGCATGAGGCAAATAATTTTATTGTCTAATGAGAAGTAAACTACATGTACATCTTCAGGGGACACACAATGTCCAGTGAAACATAGAGCCAAGGAAAATGCAAGCACAGATTTGAAGATAATCTGCTTCAGAGTGCCAATGGGATAGGATATTATTTATATATAACAACCCTAAACAGACATCCAATCAACACTAAGTCCTGGAGTGACCCAGCATTAGAAATACATCGACACTGAAAATCTAGAGAATGTTGAATGATAATTCCAAAATGCCTCTCATCCAACTTTACAAAGATTGAGTAAATCTGGAGGGAGGAGTGGGTGAAAATCCCAAAATCCAAGTGTCAAGCTGATACGGATGTATCCCACTCTGAAGCTGTGATCCTTGCCAAGGGAGTATTGACTAAGGCTCAGTAGTTTTAAAGTGAAAAAAATGATGTGGTGATGTGCAAAACCACAAAATGTGGAAGGTTTTTAGGTTCAATAGTTTCTGAGAGCACTGGGAATTGAGCAGTTATTATTTTTAAATCTAAAACTGTGTATAAATACCAATTGTTTGACAATGTGATGTTAGTGTATATTTGAAGTATTGTATTATTTATGTCTGATGATGAAACACTTACACCACATATAGAAAGTCATTGCACTTGCTATAGTGCAATATGTGTGGTAGGACAACAAAGCAGAATTAAAATTCAGTGATGCACTTTAAAAATGCATGAAGACTTTCACAATTACTTCATAAAGATCAGAAAAAACATTGCCAAGAAAAGGGACATCAAGGCCCACTCCTGGAGCCAGGCTTGTGTCTGGCATCTAAAATACATTTGTGAGGTTATTTTTATTCAACAGTAACTCTGACTTCTATTAAGTCACTGCTAAAATCTCATTTCCATAAAACTTTTAAAACTAAAAAATAAACATTTTCAAGATTGGTTAGTTAGCTATTTTATAATAGTTTTTCTACATTATTGTTTCCTTCTGGTGTTTATGTTGGAGAAGCACTTATATTGTATAGCAGTATCCTTACCTGACCAAATGGCACAAAGGGAGGAGGTCCACCTTCTGCTCCAATGTTACTCCTGCTGTGTTTGGCTAGGCTCTGCAGGTTGAATGGTAAAGGCAGAACATTCTTAAAAACTAAGAAAAAATGCATTATTAGCATGATTAACAACATATGAATTGCATATTTTTTAGCAAGTAGCTGAGTCAACATTACAAAATCAACTCTCACCCTTTGTAGTTCCCATTTCTCCACCATGTGATCAACCTCTCCCCCAAGGACAGAGATTTTTGAGTCATCCAGCAGCAAAAGACCATTTTTAACCTGGACTGTACCAAGGAGCTTTACCTTTGTTCCCGGGGGGGTATTTAGACTGAAAAACAAAACAATAAAAATGTATGTATAAAAGGATGCTTTATAAATAACTTGTTTAACTGTTAAATGTTACACTCAAAACTTTAAGAAATTAGAACTGCATATACCAGGCCCCACACCCTATTGCCTTACCCATACCACTTTATAAATGACATGGAGCAGTGCGAGGCTAGGAGAGACTATTAATAATCCCAGCTGCTCACCCATCCTCATGGTAAATTAAAAGCCCCTCTATCTCATCAGGCCTGATAAGGCCTCTGCCGCTTTCATTAAGAAAGCACAGGGACTTAGAGGGATTTCCAGCTACTGATGCCGGATGCCAAAGCAACAATTAGGGATTTCACTCCAAACCTCTGGGATAGATGCTGTTTTCATGATAGCAGCCAATGCAGAAGCAAGGCTCTCTCTATCCTCAATTTATAAACCTACAAGCACATATACACACACTATTCACGATCTAATCAATGTTGCTACTTAATGTTTGTCATCGCTCTATATCCCTGTCTCACACACTGAACAGTAATGTAATCCATCTCATGCGTCTTCGCCACTCACTTATATCCTCACGCACACTAAAGCGGACGCTTTCATAAGAAACACTAACCACCGCTGTTGGCAGCCAGTGTGTGTGTGTGTGCCGCTCATAAAGAGGGGATTTGTTCTGTTCTCTCCTCTCTTCCCATCAGGAAGTCAAGGCCCACGTTCTGGCCACTCCACCTGTACAGACTGGCTAGTCACCATGGTAGCAGTCACCAAGGCCACAGTTGCTGGGACGGACATGTAATTAAGGCTTGAAATTGTTAGATAGCTGCCACCACATGGAAATTGTAGATAAAAGAAAAATAGAGGCATGTGGTGGGGTGAGAGTGTTGACAAGGAGGTGAAGGAGAAGGGTGGTGTGGAATCTTACACATTTGCTTTGAATATATGTGGAACTGGCTGAATGACACCCTGCTTTGCATCTATAATGTAGCTACTAGAAATACTAGATTTTTACAATGGTTTATTTTTTAAACAAGACAACTAATGTTATTTCTTACCGGTATTACACAGTGATATTAACTTCCTAGGCAATTATAATATACTTCATCCAGTTATTTGCACTAAACCCAACATAGTCCTAAATACAAAAGAACTGTTATATGGGTACCTAATCTTAGACAGGTGTTTAAACTCCAATCCTACACAGCTGGTATGCCCATCTGTCATTTGTAGGCGCAGCATTCGCGGTGCGCCATGGGACTCCTCGTGGTCTTTAGGAGCCGAGACGTTCCTCACCTTCTGCACCTGAAGAACACATGGACCTTCCAACTGGCCATGTGCAAGAGACAACAAAAGAATTATAGCTGAAAAGGCAAATCAGCAGCACGTTGGGGAGGATTGCAACAGCAAAATACGAGCAAAAATCTAGCTATTAGAGTATTTATCAATGGTTACACCAAAAGGTTGTAATTTCTAACGCATATTAAAAAAAATCTCTTTCCATTTAGCATACCTGTGTCAGCAGAGGTTTACTTATTCCTCCAAACTGCTTTATGGCTTACCCTTAGACTCAGTGACCATTGTATTTAAAACCGTTTATCAGATCTATCCTCTCAAATAATGATTTCTAGTTCTTTGAAACGAAACGTGTAACATGTGTAAATGTTACAAATGTAAATTTAACATTTACACACGTTACTACAATATGTATGTAAGGCAATGTAATTATAGTAGCATTCACTCTGTTGCATTTCACTCACACGCATCTTGTTCTGTGCCTGAAGGGAGCAGGGGTTATGCTCACATAGAATTACATGTTTTAATTCTCTGACAATATTTGGGACATTTTTTCTTTACAGTTACTCAACTCCAGTTTCACAGGTGAAGAAGCAGTTCTTTGATCCTTGTTTGGCAGTGTGTTAGGGCCATCTAGTGGCACTCATGAGAACCGCATTTCAGCAAAAACTTGAGCAACTTTCATCTGTAACCATAGCACATCACTTTCCACCAAGATTCAGAAATATAGCATTGAAATGCATGTATAAGAATCTATGTACCACTCACCTTGTCAGTTCTTCCACTATTGATATCAGACGGTAGAAATTTTCTCCCAATAGGCCTAAGGTCACTCTGCAAAGGAGATACTGCTCAATTAAAAATAAATAACAAATAATGTGCCAGCCATAATGAAAAGAAAGATTGCAATAGTTTGCCTAAAATACATTTGAAAAATGTGTTTACCTGCACTGTACTTTGCCTCAAAATAACAAATGATCTGCCTAATTCTATTCATTTGCATGTTAGGGAGGAGGACTTTCACCTTTAGTCCCACAAATGGACATCATGTAGCCAATTGGAAACAGACAAGTAACCATAGCTGTGCACTATTAGACAAATTTGCAGTTGTTGCAGGACCATGGACCAAGGTACCAATTCCAAGTGGGTTCCTCACCCATCCTTTTTACAAATCTGTTTTGCTGCAGATGACAATATCTCTAAACATAGGTCTTTTATTTCCCCAGTAAACCTAAAAAAAAAGCTATTTGTTCTTTACATTGATGTCTCAATAAATTTCTCTAAACATAATTACGATACAATTATTTCAAAAGGCCGTATCAAGGCTTCTAACAGGGTTGGGGAAATGTGACTATGACTGTTTTGTTAGTGAAGCAGCAACTGCTCCATTTAATCTTAGGGCGTTTTCACACATGAAAGTCCGGACCAAGGTTCATGTTTTTGTTACATTGTATACATTTGATCCGGTAAGTTTTGGTTTCACACTGCAGTTATGCAAGCGCACTAAAGATCTCTACGTTACAAAACTACGTCCTGCTGTCATCACATACGTGAGCTGCGTCTCCAGATACTTATAATTGATTGGTTTGTAGACGGGCTTCCCCATCCTCTCGTATCTTCTCTCTGTGTCGGAGTTTTTTCAGCTGACTGCTGCTCTCCCATACGGCCGCGGCTCTTTTTGTTTTGTTGTGATGTTGAGAAGCAAGACACTGGAACTTTCTGGAGAATTTATTCAGAGACAAATGGAAACCTACACTGTACATTTACTACCACTTAACAAATAAACTGCTGATGTATTCTCTGCTCTGACAGCCGACAGCTGTCTGCTCTGAGCGCATTCACCGTCACTCTCACTCTCTCATGTAGCCTACACACTAAGCACCGAGCTATTCCTTAAAGGAGCTATTCCCCGGTCTTGTAACACAAGGAGAGCCTGCCAGGGCTTCTTCTATTTGGTCCGAAAGTCCGAACCATCCAAAAAATGCTTTCACATTGTAAACGAACCGGACCATCAGTTTCTTCTTCAGTTTGGTCCGGACCGAGACCACCTCTTTTGGTCGGACCAAAATTTGGTCTTTTGATCCGGACCATGGTCCAGGGGAGGTTTCACACCTCTAATTTTGGTTCGGATCAAACTGAAAAGTCCGAAAGTCTGGACCAAATGAGGTATGTGTGAAAACGCCCTTAGAACTAGTTTAAAGATTCCACTGCCCTACAAGCTTCAGCCCAAATTTGCTTCATGTTGGTTCAACCAGGTACGCAATAATAAGTCAAAGTGCAGTCTGAAATCTTTTGGCAGCCTTCCTGGCCAAAACCTAAAGGTCAAGGCTTTTGCAGTAAATTTAACTACTGTGTTCTAGACATGTCTTTCACTGCCAGTCAGGTAAACAGTTACACATTGTCTATCTAACAGAAAAGCATTTCCATGTCTACGACTGTGGTTCTTCTTTACTTATTACCGCTTTTGTGTTCATGTAATGTCTAGTGTGTTGTCTATCTGTTACTCTTTATTTTTTTTAAGTATTATTAATCATAATGGAAACATTATATATCGTCTCTCCATGCCATGAAACTTAAATAGATTTTTGGCCTCATGTTTATTTCTGATATCATGTTAGGATGTATGCAATGGACTTGATTTAACTGGCTGATCAAAGAGGGCAAAGGCAAATAGTTTGATGTGAAGGTGAAAGATTATCTTTAGAGCTAGGGCAACTGAAGATGGAAAGTGTAGATACTGTGCCTGCCAATAGTGGGTCATACATAATTAGCAATAGGCTCCATAATATGCTTTTCACAGAAGTCTACTTACACTATTACATATATCAAACACCCTGAACGCTAACAGAGAACACAATTTGACATCCAGTTTAAAACTGTGTGCTCATAGCTTTGTTTGTTTCAGTAGCGTGTATGGTGGCTGTGTACATCAGTAGGTGCCTGAAAAGCAATTAGTATTTAATATCCATTCCCCACAACAGTTTTCTGTGCAAACCCGTGATTAGAGTATCTGCATGCTGCTACATAAATACAGAGCAGACTGCTGTTAAATTGGAAAAATCTATACGTAAAACTTTACGATTAAAACTTACGTCAAGCGCAATACGAATAATGTCATTGTGGGTTATTTTCTCAGCAGATCCTTTCAGTTCTGTTATGCCTTCATCACTGAGGTACCTGTAAGATGACAAGGTAGAGAGGGAAGATGATGAAGTTGGCAGAGGTTTCAAAAAGTGAGCATGTCTAACCACAATAATGTTCAAACATTCAGAAACTTCTAGATAAGTAATTTACCGACAACATTTAAATCACAAGAAATCTACTAATATTGATAATTTCAGGCAAGTTTATTACAAGTCAGTTGAGCACAAAACAAGACGACGTATTAACAATGTCAAGAATTTAATATACATTTGTTTCACCTTGTGGTAAGACTTAATTTTAGCGGCTATTATTTATTTGTTTTAAGGGCGGAGGAAAGTCCTCAGCATTTTAGGTGAGAATATATATTAGCCAAACACAGGACAACCGCAGTAGCATCGTAAACGTTAATGTCTCTAGCTAAGTTTAGAAGGCACATTATGCAGAACATTACTACTGGGTTTTATTTTATTAGCTGTAACACTCCAGTAGGGACCGCCCCATTAACAAAACTGGAACGAGGTAAATGTTTACATTTGGCTGTTTTAAAGACGAAGGTGGGCTAACGTTACATGTATCACTCTAGTAACGTTAGCTAGCTAGATATTGTAACGTTACAGTAATACGTGCTGCTGGGAAGTTCTGACTTTCAACAGCGCTGCAAGTTTTTTTTTTTTTTTTAGCCAAGGTCGGCGCTCTTTGTAACGTTATTACTGCTTATCAGTTAACGCAAACTGTAGCGTCAACAGTTTTTACGTTATGATAATGGTATGCTAGCTACCTGTGTATTGGCTGTACCTAGCTAGCTAACGTTATTTATCTCGCTAGCTCTTAGTTAGTTAGCCTTAGTTAACGTTACGCTTCAGGCAATTGAATAACATTGCCACGATCCGCACAACCTAAAGTGGCTCTCGCAAAACTCCAATGTAAATTGATAGCTAACGCTAACGATTAACGTTAACGTTAGTGTTGTGAGCAAACACCAATCTGGGACCTCATGAGTTAGCTAGCTAACATTAGCTAGCTCACTCACTGACGTTAGCTTCTATGCTACTTACCAGCCTTCTTTGGTCAAGGAATCTGTCAAATCGGTCATTTTCGTCCACACTGTAGATGTGCAAATAACGACACCAATAGTTTTAAATTGAGCACACTTGAATAGCGACTATCTGATTCGGTAATACATATTCTCAATGTTAAAGCTCGCTAATGTGAATATTGAACGACTCTACGTAACATGCGTCACTAACAGAGACGCGCTCTACAAGTATGGAGTGCCGAGAGGGTCAAAATCCTTTTAATATTAGTTTTTTTCTTCTCCTTCCCTTATATTATGGCTAGTTTAGATCAGGGGTCTTCAACGTTTTTTAAGCCAAGGACACCTTAACTGAAAGAGAGATGGAGCAGGGACCCTCTACTACATATATTGTATTAAATTGAGTTGCACACCTTTTTTGCATATAATATTAAGCTAATACTAAACTATAATATATAATACTAAACTATAATACTAAACTAACATAATAATTGTTGGCATGATTTTATAAATCATGTTTTAATGTAAAATATACATGTGGCACAGTGTATGCTTAGGCTGAACTAAGTATCTGTGGATGGCTATCTTAGTGACTACCTTACCTATAGGTCAGTAAGCAGTGGGGATTTATATCTGCTAATAATATGTTGGATTCATGTTAAGACAATAATTTGGAGGCCCCCCTGCATTGACTCTGAGGGACCCCCTAGGGATCCTGCACCCACTGTTGATGATCCCTGGTTTAGATGTTTCAGTGGGAAAGGCTGCCTGGCATCCAGCAGTAGGACAACCTTTTTATTTTGGGGTACATAACTACAATAGTTTATGCATGTTTCAGAAATCAACTAATGCCCATTGGATTCCTAAACTAAAATCCCTTTTATCCTAATAAAAATTACAGAAGCCTAGTGCTGCCATGCCTGAAAAAGAAATCACCTTATTACGTGAAAAGTTTATAATGTTTTTCACATTATAAAAATATATTTTCACGTTTTAACAAGATATTACAACATACACACTTATCAAGTTATTAAATTCTATCATGTTATTATGTGAAACTTTGTTACTTGTTACTTTGGCATTTAATTTAAATGTATTAAATTTAATTCTATAATTTATTTTATTTTAGGTATGGGTTTAGGAAGCCATCCCAACAAAGTTCCATGGGTCCATTTCTACCCAGAAGATCTTAAGGCCACACATCTTGGTAGAGTTAGTAGACCAAGTGGACCCTCAAGTTGACTGGTCACAAAAGCCCCAACCAGCCTTGAGTTATCATAATAGCGACCCTCAGCCACACTGGAACATATGGATGTAATTATTGACTACCTATTGACAAATTGAAGTGCCAGGCCATCACTGACTGGACATTGAGTTTCAGTGTGGTGGAAACAGCTGTTTAATTATGTGACTTTACCTCGGTTTCGTAATGGGCAACTGTTTTGTTGGTTAGACTGTTATACAGAGTAGTGAACAATCAAGTGAATTTACAAAAACAGACTAAAACTGACAACATATTATCTTTTCTATTTCCCTCTATGTCTTCAAGGAGACGGGTGGTGGGCAAGTAGCACAGTGGATATTAAACAGCTTTTTTTGCTGCATAGCTGCCTACTGCTGTCATGGATATGATGAGAGAAACCAATACCAAAACACTGAGCTAGAGGAGGCTAAAAAATATGTAGATCAGCAGAGTTGAGTGTCGGTTCACCCCCAATTTCTCACTCACAGCAAATGGTGCTTGGCCCTGCAGATACTTAAGGTTTTATGTGTTCAGGTTTTGGATAGGCGTCTCTGAAAATGTGTCTGCCACTTAAATACAATGGAGGAATGGATTGTTTTGTGCTGCTAAGAGCACTGAAACATTACTTTTGGGAACTCATCACCAATTTCTTTTAGAAATGTTTTCACTGTAGCTGTTGATAAGCACACATTGGGCCCAATATGACATTATTAATTATTTCTTGATGCGAGAAGGCACTGTAGCAAAATTTGTCAAAATGGTCATGATTTTTGAGGAACAAATGGCATGCTGTACTGTATCAAATAAAGAAAAGTACCTGTCATTGTTTAGTTATCAGTCAACTAAAACCCAGGATTCTGATTTAGTAATACAATTTTAATTATAACCACAAGATGGCAGTATATGCACACTGAAGCATTAAAACAGTGCCAATTCTCCATACAAGTTTCAAACGATTTAAAGAAGCCCCAGCAATATGAGCCAGTCCAGTAATGAAGCTTTATTGTGAGGTTAACATTTCCCTTATTGAGTCAGAGGCTTTACATTCCATTCTGACCCTCTTCTCTTAAGGCCTAGCAAATGATTAATACATACAAAACAGATAGTATTAAACATTGTTTCATTGCATTCACTGCATACTTGAGACTTTGACATAAGGTTGAATTGTGTTGTTACTGGCACAACCACTGCAGTTAAATTATGTTTTTTGTTGGGACACAGTGGATTATAAAAATACATAAAACATACCTGCCCAAGTCAATTCTACAAAAAACATATTGAAAAAACCCATTTAAACTCTGTTGTTATCTATGAATTGAGTGACTTTAAAACACAATACTGTAGGCTATAAGAAATATTTCAGATTTTCCTTGAAGCTCATTTTATCAACCGGTACTTTATTTTTATGAATTGTACCTTTTGTATTTGTTTATGCTATGACAATGTTGTCCTGAAATACTCATGCTAATAAAGCATGCATAATTTAATTAGAAAAAGCTCACTCAGATGGATTTTCTATACGTCAACTGTTTTAATAAAAGTTATTATCAACACAAGAAAATTTAAATTTCTATTATTTGGCCTCTAGGGTATTAGATTGTATATCCCTGTGGCAATTCTTTGACCGATTTGGAAGGGTAGATCTCATATTGTCAAAGGATTAACAAGGCACAATGCT
The DNA here is from genome assembly GCF_008315115.2 of Sander lucioperca. Classification (NCBI taxonomy): domain Eukaryota; kingdom Metazoa; phylum Chordata; class Actinopteri; order Perciformes; family Percidae; genus Sander; species Sander lucioperca. Next base: position 31,015,819 of record NC_050175.1, read on the forward strand.
ACAAGGCTTGTGTTTTGGCTAGATGAAGAGTGGTAACACACTGCAGCCATGCAGACAGCCTTTCAGGGACACAAGGAATAAAGGTCTTTAAAGAAAATATGATTTCAAGAGGTATAATTCAAAGAAAGTCTAATTTGATTTCATGGCTGAAGGTTTCATTTAATAGTGACATTTGACTTCAAGTCATGCTTTGGAAAAAAAAACACACAGCAACTTATTTTTTTTTATTATTCAAAATGTGCATGCCATATCTATTTTCAGCAATTCACATATAAGCCATGCTTTTATAAATCTCCAATCATGTCAGCTTACCTATTGGTGAGAATGTGTCCCAACCTTTTGCATTTTCGCAGATTGACATGGTAATAGTGGAAGCATTATTATAGTAAATCACTGCCGCACTTGTAAAAGATTGATGCTCGATATATTACAGCTGAGCAAATCACATGAGCCAAGAGACAGCTGAAATCTGTTCATTTTCATTCATCATTTTGATCAGACCTGTTTCTTAAGTATGTACTGTAGGCTTCCTGTTTTTGCTGGTCAAAAAACTGTCAGTCAAACTTACAAGCAACTGTTGTAAAGTTGTCACTTGTCAGTGGGCTACACATGTCTAACTATCATTGGACTTCAGTACTGAGATCTTAAGAAGGATTGGCATGCTCCCAGTGGTCTGCATAGAACACAAAGGCAGTGGAAAGGTTAATACTACAAGTGGCTTTTAATCCTATTTCCAACATTGGGCACGATCAATAACTGCTGTATGATAACATCCAACGTAGAAGAGCTTACAAACAGCATCCACCAAGAGCAATCACTAATGTCATATGGTTCACTGTCAATACTCCACACAATTATGTATATTGTCCTATAATTTGTGACTTTCACTAAGAGGGGAGTACATGTTCTGTGCTGGTTGTCTTTACTTTGAAGAATAGGAAAGCAGTTCATTTTTTGAGTAGAGCAAATGAGAAGGATCTCACAAATGTTTCTGTCTGTTGCATCACATCACCTCATTGCTGTTTGCATCAGACAATATATTTGGGATTACTGTAGTTTTAGGCTTAATTACTTTTAAATGACCTAACAAAGCTGAAAACCAACAGCCCAGAGCATTTTCAGTATGACGACCTGATTGAAAAAGGAAAGAAAAGAAGGCAGCATTGACTTGTGTTCCACCCCAAACTTCACAGGAACGTCTGATTGAGAAGTAAAGGGTTTGGTGAGTCCTGGAAACGTGACAGGTTAGGATGGGGAGAAGGGCAAAACATATTCTAAAATATACAGAAAATCATCAGTATAGCTAGTGAGTACTAATGTGGTAAAGTGACTCACACATAGGTGTTTTTTTCAACGATGATCTGTTGTGCAATTTCAAAAGACAGCAGTCATTGCATTTTAAACTTATCAACCGTGCATACTAGTACAGTATGCCTGAGGCTACATAAACCATCGTACCTACGGGAGACCCACTCGGTAAAAATGAGCGATCCCAATATGAAGTCGGGCTGATTGACAGTTCACTACGGCCAATCAAATGCTTTTTCAAACGTAAACATAGGGGGCTGTACCAATGACGATTCAGTTTGTGTGTCTCAGTGGATGCTATTGGTTGGATTAAACACGCGCAGCTGACAGCCTCATTGCGCGGGTCTGTCAAAAATATCTGCCCCTTAAATGTATCCAGCCAACGCTTCAGCTAGTGTTTGTAATGATTATATAGTTTTCGTTTAACGTTGTTTGTCGGATAAAATTTGTCAGAGGAGAACACCGGTATGTTGTATGCAGCCTCCTTAGCAGAAACTCAAGCGTTAAATTAGTATACGTAACAGACAGTCCATAAATTGGATTAGCGCTAAGTAAAGCCACCAGTGAATGATAGTTTAGCAAACTTGCTAGCCAGTTAGCTAGCTAAACGGTATGTTTAGAGCGAAGACTTGAAAATATAACGTTAACGTTACATTTTGACAAACGGATGTGATTTGCTATGCGTTAACCAACGTTAGCTGTCAATTTAAGACACGAATGGTAACGTTAATGTAACGTTGGCTAGATAATTCCGCGTGTGTCGTCCTTCACCATTTTAGGGTGTGTGCTAACGTTACATACATTAGCGTTACAAGGTTAACGTCTTTAGTAACGCTAGCTATCAGCTCGTGTAGAAGTCATTAACGTTAGGTCAACAACATGGATAACGTTAGTTTTAGTCAGCAGCGGTTTGAATCCACCAGCAGTAAATCTCAAAAGAGGAAGGGTTCTTCCAACCAAAACACATGTAATGATGAAGGAGACCGCAAACCAAAGTTTGTAAGTATGACCCGTTTTTTAAAAATGTATTTAACGTTAGTTGTGTGTTGGGGGAGAGGGGGAATTATATCCTCTTAGTACCTGTCAACATTTCTACGTTATCTCCTGTCTCTGTGGACAACACCGACACACACGAGGGGAAACAGAGCAGTAGAACAGTGGTGGAAATGTGCCTGTGCAATGTACTTACTTGACACAATGTTATGTCCGTTGCAGTGAAAATGCCTTTACAGAATCTCGTTCACAGTTAAGAAAGCTTGTAACCTTACACAACGCAATCTTTGAATGTTAGTTTTCTTTGCAAACAGTGACCTTGACTTAACTTTGCATGTAGCAAAACAAAAGGTTAAAATTAGCACAGGGTTTAGTCCTTACACTAATCCATGTCCTTCCTACTATTACAAACCAACCAACATTTTGTCTGCCTGGTATCTGCTGTATTATTCTGGGAGATAAAGTGAGGTGTTGCTATTTGGAGGGGTCTCATTTTTAATAGCAGTCAGGCTTTTATTAACAACACACACACACACACACACACACACACACACACACACACACACACACACTCCCTTTCAGACAGGAGACGTGTGTATGACACAGATCTACTTTTTAGATTAGCCAACTGGCTAACACTGGCGCATTTACAGAAATGTTGATTAATGTGCATTGTCCTAATCAAATGAACTTACAAACGAAACTTAATGCACGCTCAACCCGCATTTAACTCCATTCTCATGAGAGTGACAACACAAGTTAATTCCTTGTTGCTGCCATTCAGAGATTCTGTTCTGCAATTGTAGTAAAGGTCTGCGCAGGAATGGTTTTTCAATCCAGCCTGTTATTATCCACTCCCACTGATGAATTGTTGGCTAAATGTCTAACATTTTAATAGAAACACCTGTTTGCCTACTGTCTTGAGTGTTCAGTGCTGGTTAAAAGTAGAGTTGCAAAGTCAGGTTGGTTCATGTGTGTTAAACCATTCAGATTGACTGCCAATGTGCATTTAACCTGCATCATTGCACTGTGTCTGTCTGAAAGAGGGTAATGCCGACATATGCACACAATACAGTATACGAAAAGTAAAGGCTTTGGGCTTTTTTTTTTTTTTTTTAAAGATGACTTTTTTATAGGACAGCTGAGATATGAAAGGGAAGAAAGAGGGGAGAGACATGCAGGAAACCGTCACAGGTCGGACTCGAACCCTGGACCTTCTGCGTCGAAGAATAGACCTCTACATATGTGCGCCCGCTCTACCAACTGAGCTAACCCGGCCACAGGCTTTGGGCTTTTAACTGTTAAACAAATTAAGTAATATGAAGGAATCATTTCAGGCTCTGTGGTAACTTGTGATGGCATTTGCCATTATTATTATTCACCTAACCAGGTCCCTTGTTACTAGTCCAACTCTGAATTATGCAATAAAAGCTCCTTAATTTAAAGATTCCGGTTCTTATAGATTTCGCAATTTCGATTCTTTGAGGGGTGGAGTTGAAACTGGTCACATTCTTATTCCACAAATAAGAAGAACATTTTTATTTTGATTCAATGGTGATTTACAGTCTTTTGTGTTTTTTCATAAAGCCACACTAGAGCGCAGCTTACTGTGCTCCATGGCTGCAACACAACAAGCCCCTGGCTGCTACAGAAACCAAAATCTGCGCATGTTAAATTTGGACCCGATGATCGGATTTGAAACCAGGTCTTCCAAACGATTCCAATAAAGCAACTATTCCACTGGAATCGTCATTTTTTTCAAACGATTCCAAGTTGGAACCGGTTCTCGATGCCCGATCCTACATATATGAACACCTCTAATCTCTTGACTATGACGACAACGGAGCTATTCCCATGACAACTGAGCGAAATCTAGTAAATTTACCTAGGGTTGAGATTATTTTGTCAAAATTTGAACCAATTGAAAACCTACACAAACTACGCTGAGATACTGCAAAGCACACACTCAGGACTTTTTGTGGCTACTTCAAAATAAAAGCAATACAAGCTGAAAACATACTGAAAACTGTTTGTGCTGTTGACATGCTCTTGGCAGCGCTTTTTCACTGTTGTCCACAAGAGTGAAAAGCAAAGCATCCTCAAGTGAGCTCAACTACACATTTTCAAATGTGTTAGTTCTGGTTCTTCTTTTTAATATACTAAACAAAAACAGTACACTGAGGTAGGGCTGGGCGATATATCGATATTATTTCGATATCGGGATATGAGACTAGATATCGTCTTAGATGTTGGATATCGTAATATGGTAATATGGCATAAGTGTCTTTTCCTGCTTTTAAAGGCTGCATTACAGTAAAGTGATGTACTTTTCTGAACCTACCAGACTGTTCTAGCTGTTCTATTATTTGCCTTTTCCCCACTTAGACATTATGTCCACATTAGTGATGATTATTTATCTAAAATCTAAGTGTGAAGATATTTTGTTAAAGCACCAATTGTCAACCCTAGAATATCGCCGCAATATCGATATCGAGGTATTTGGTCAAGAATATCGTGATATCTGATTTTCTCCATATCGCCCAGCCCTACACTGAGATCATGTTGCCTCCCAGAGAGCCTTGCATTTCTAAACAATGCTCTCCTTACGGTTTTGTTCTAACTGTCAAAAATACACAACCCAAATAACATCTTGTTACTTACCTTACTAAAAGATACATACATGCATATATGATGGTACAGTGTACTATTGACACCTTTAGTCCCTTTCTCTCATCAGATTGGTCTGTCTAACAACATTTACAGTATAATGTATTACTGTTATTATAACACATAACTGAAAAACATTGTAAATATCTTTCACAGTTGAGAGCTTTCATTTATTTAGTTGTCTCAATAGGTGGCACTGCGATACCACAATATTGACTGTAATTGGTAGATAGTAGAGTTGCCATTAAAGGCCATTTAAAGTTCAGTGGCTATTTTCAACCATAGCATTCTAAAAGTGAAGAAAAAGTGGAACATTTTAGCCATTTAACCACATTTTAAGGACTGTTCATTGTCAAAAAATCAGTTGGTTGTCAGTTGAAACTCTGAAAAGATTAAGAAATGTCTAGTGTTAATGGGCAATATAACTACATTGTGGTGAAGTGAAGTACACCAGTAGTGTCAGAAGGATATGTCATTTTTATCATTCAATCAGTTTTTATTTGTCACATGAAATCGTATCAGGTACAATTCCAGTGAAATGTCATCCCATCAGATAGATAGATAGATAGATAGATTTGATTGATTGATTGAAGCTGAAATGTGATTTCCCCCCCTGGTTGGGGGAAAATGAAGCAGTGTAAAACATTAATACATAGTATTTGATCAGCATCTATTGTGGTTGCCAAGTTTTTTTCTACCAAAGCAAATTTCTTCTGACTTTTAATAGTTGAAAGTTACTTTGCTGAGTGACTCTTGTCAGTGGCTTTAAGATAGTGCTGACTGTAGAGGTAGGAGATTAGGCTAATCAATTCCATTGATAGAATAAATATATATATATATATATATATATATATATATATATATATATATATATATATATATATATATATATATATATATATATATATATATATATTAAAAAGAAGAAACTTCTCCCTAAATATTGCTTGGAGGAAAAACCTTGTGACACTGAGTTCTATGAGTGATAGGTTCAAGTCTGTTGTACTTCTAACCACATGTGGTCTGTTTATTTGTAGTCTGATTAACCGGATGTACACTGTGGGTATAAGCCTGCAGTTGGCCGGCTATTTAGACTGGTATTCTTCTTCCCTTCTGCTATCGCTGCTATCTATTTTTTTCGCTCATCTGGGGCTTAGCGCTGGCCAAGACGATTGTGATTGGTTTAAAGAAATACAAATAGAGATGCACCGATTACAATTTTTAGGCCGATTCCGATTTCCGATTTTTCATTGAGTTTGACCAGCCGATACCGATTTTAGCCGATTCCGATTTCATTTTTTTCTAACCACTTTACAGCACACACAAATATTTATTTTCCATCTTTTCTTTAATAGAAAATTTACCATTTTTCATAGAACATAGAACATTTTTTGAATAGATAATCGATCACTATAAAATAGAACTATATAAATTACTACTGGTGGGGGAAATTCACACACATCTAAAGTGCAATGTTATGGAAGAACCATTTCCTTCTTTTCACATCCAATATCCAACTAAAAACGTGATAATATTTAGCAAACTAAACTTCTGTATGTATGAAAACAGGGGAAACAGGTAAAGGCAATACAATAATATATAAATAACAAATAAAAATAAAATAAATATAGCCTTGCAGTATAAAGATATTTCTCAAAACACATACAGGCCTGTTTGAACGTCAACAGTAACGTTACCTGAAAACAGCGTGTAGTTCCTTTTTTAGCAAGTTTGCTTTCTTTGTCATTGTGCATAAATATGAACACTACCGTTGCTGTCAACAGGCTTATCTGCTAACGTTAGCTACCGGCGGTAGGTTTTTAATGTTGGTTTTTAGCGCTATGCATCCCCACTAACCTGGAAAGCGTTTTAAACAGTAACATTAATACAGCGTGTTGGAGGAATACAGGGTCTCTTTTTTTTTTTTTTTTTTTTTTTTTTTTATATAAATACACAGCGGCCAGCGGGGCGTCAGAGGCAGAGGGACCGTAGCGTTCGCTAACGTTAGCTTCTTGTCTCATCTGGGGTCTGATAAACAGTAAATTCATCAAAGTCAGTGTGTCCAACGCTATTTTCCGATAAACTGTAGCTGTTATATTTCACGGGACCCGCGTGAGTCTGCAGAGCCGTGTATAATTACGACTTCATGACATTTCATAAACAGCTGATTGAGCGGCAGTGCGCCGCTGCTACATGCATATAGCGGAAACCCTGCATGTGCACGTGTGGTGCAGATGTTGCGCGATGTAAATCATGCGCCTTCCGAGTGAATTTGACCGGCATAAAATCGGCATATGTCAGACTGACCGGCAAGTCGCCGGTCATGGCTGATGACGTGAAAATCAGCCAATTCCGGTCACCAGCCAGTCAATCGGTGCTTCTCTAAATACAAACAAATTAGAGCTTTCCCCCCCTATAGCAGAATGATAATGGGTGGGAGAGGGATTTTTAAAACATAGCAAAACTTAAAATGTCATATTCAATAACTAATGAAATTGATGAAAAAGAACAGTAGCTGGCATATTGTTTATTCATTCATTTTACATTTGACATTTTTGTGTTCCATACCATTAATCTTGTAGGAACAAAACAGGAGAACTAAGTTGCATTTTATTTTACTGTTCAGGGCATCCCTCTCCCAGACTTTCCGTTGACAGAACTAGGACTGGGATAACAAGTAGAAGTTAGGCTAAATTGTTGAGGGATGCTGTTGAGAGAGGTTTTCTTGTGCTGTTAGCTTCTGTTTTCCCCCCTAGCTCTAAGTGCGGTTTTGTTCTTATTGTGTTCAGAGTTGGGTAACTCAAGAACACATTTAAATCAATTTAGGTCATTGTAGATAGATAGATAGTCTTTATTGTCCACTGGGGAAATTTGTTTTCACAGTCTGTACAGGGCCTCACAAATATACACATACAGTAAACATAGACCCCTTCACCCCAAACACCCAATAATGCACACAGTTCCCTCAAGTCCGTTCCACTGGCACCCCTTGTGGGCAGCATACAACATATAAGTAACACACACACATAACAATCACTGCTTCATTTAGGGATGAAATGGTAGAAGGCACAAAACTCTTACTGTAGTGGACCCGTCTCCAGGACAAGGACCTGTATCTGTGTTGGAAGCAGTGTGAAGATGGGGTAGAGGGGATGACGGGTTGTGTGCAATCGTACGTGCTTAGCGTTTGGTGGCTTTGCTGTTGAGGTCTGTTAGGTTGGGGGTGGGAAGGCCAATTATTTTTGATGCAATCTGGGTGACGCGAGTTTCTGTTGGTGGTAGTTAACATGTTGAAAAAACAGGGGGAACAGTAGAGAGGAATGGATTCATGGTATGATGATTTATGATGGTTTGTTAAAGCAGAGTCATTACCGTACTATTTAAAGCTTTAGTGCGTAACTTTTTAATATTAATGGACGTCCGTTACATTCCAGCCAAATGAGTTGCTACAAAGCTAATTAAGACTATCAGCTCCACAAGACTCTCTCCGGATTTCTTAGTATGGCTATGTTGTGTCGTCCGGGGACTTTCCCGCGCAGAAGCTCGAGTGAAGATAATGACCTCTTCTGAAGAGTCCATCATGTTTTTTTAGTCCTCTGTGTCCTCCTTGGCTACTAGCAACTGTTCTGGAGGAGGGGTGGGGGTGCGTGCGCGATCACGTAAGGCTTGTATCATGTGGACACGCTTGTCATTACTTAGAATTCCTCATGGGGCCGACAGAAACTGTGCAATAAAGCTTAAAATTAATTATGCAATTAAGTGTGCAACAGTGAAAGGGGAAGGTGAATTATTTCACAGTTTACTGTATAGCCTACTTCAGTAGTGTTTTTTTATGTACTGGTAATTTATTTCACAATATCTTAGGCATTTCATTTGGACCATTTTACTTGGTGAAGTGCATTTGACCCCTTGAAACATTTAAGCTATGCAGGAAATCATTTAGAATAGTTATGTCTTATAGTTGGGGTTCATCATAGTATAGTATATAGTCATATGCTGTTCCAAAATACAGTATATGCCTATTGCCTACTCTAGCATGGTTTGTCAAACTGTGGACATATGAGGTAAAAGTTTGACAGCACTGTCCAATAAGTATGACCAATTGTCAAGCTGATCAGTGGAGACAAAATAATTCCTATAGTCGGCATATGGTGGGTCATTTTATTATTATTCTCTCATGTCACAGTCACCCTGTATTTACTTCCAGTTCCTTATTAGGATTATTCCTTACACATGTTTAAAATACAGATGGCAACGTTCCCCAAGAAGTCTACAGGAAAACAAACAAACAAAAAAATCTGCTAGAGCAGAAAAAGCAGCAGACAACTTGCTCGGCAGGAACTGAGGTAGCTGGTACTCACAGATAACAACAGGCCAACTGCCAATCTCCTTTTCTACTGCACAAGTGGATCCTTTATAATTTGCAGACGGGGCTTATTACAGAAGCAATTTTTAGGCAGGAATTTCTGTTTAAATGACTAGTGTCGTCGATGTTGGCTATCACCTCACTTAGGTTTAGACATTTTAACATATGTTTAATAATCTGCTAAACTGCACTGCTGGGTGCCCCAAAAGGATTTTCTTTTTGTAGGGAAAGTTTGGCACCCACACATCGTGCTTGGTGATGATTGTACAGGCTCCTGGGGAATGTGTGGTAGTTTAGGCTTCATTTAGCTGGCATACATTGCTTCCATTTAAGCCTGTGGATCAAAGCCTTGATTTTCACTGAATACCTTAACATCGTAGCAGGTTTAACTATACGTGACAGTCAAAAGGATCTCGCCAAAATGCAACCTAGGGTCTTTTTGTGAACGTACCTGAGTCAAACAAAAGCATATTTATGACGGAATCGCCACTTTTAAGATTTACCATATTGTTGGTCTTCCGGTCGCCGTCCATCGAGCCAGTCAAAAATAGTCGAGGGAGGAGAGTAAAGATGGAAAGCTCCTAAAGCTTAGTTCCATATAAATACATGGATAATTCGTTGTTTTGTCGTTAGTGAAACACAATATTGACCTTGTAGTTGAAAAAGGAGCCTCATATAAGAATGACATTTCATCCTATGGAGTCCGTTCATTCGCATTCAGAGATCGCCTATTTTGGACTGGGAAAATGGCGGATAGCGTAAACAACAACTGCTAACGTGAGTTGCTCAAAACCTTTCTTTTTAGTAAACTCTGTGTACACAAACAATGTTGTCAATGCTTTCGTTAAGGTGTAGAGCCCCTGGTGATACTTCGAGCAAAGTTTCATGTTGTGTCGAGCCTTCTTAGTGTTTTAAAAATAGCTATTTTGAGGCTAGCATAAAAGTGCCCCTAGGACCCATTCAAAAGGCCATTTGACCGAAAAACGAAAATACGGTAAATCTTAAAAGTGGCGATTCCATCCTAAATATGCTTTTAAACGAAAGTTTGACTCGGGTACATTCACGACAACAACCCTAGGTTGCATTTTGGCGAAAGTTATGCTTTAATAAACCTAGCTACTACAATTCTCAGATATCAGTCCTATTTTTAGACCTAACTACTTTTTAGATAAATGACTGCAAACATCTGTCGTTTTTTATTTCAAGATGAGTGTAACATGAGCCAAACAGTAGCAACATTTCACTGCGCTGACATCTGTCTCTCCTAATGCTGCAAGAAATGAACACCGCAAACTCAACTTGTGAATTCTATAATGCAGAATATAAAGAACCGAAACTCTTAACTAGGTTATCAATCAACGATATCGGTTAATAAATAACATCACAATGATTTGCTCTAGGCTGCTGTAGGGTTCAAAACATAACACAATTATAACATTTGATGCAGTTGCTTTTTGTATCCTGACTTGTATTTTTCTGTTCCCCACCTGTAGCACTTACCCTTTAGAAACATCACAGATGATGTGGTAAGATTTGAGAAATTGGTATGGTTTCTCTTCTCTTGGTTGTTAATCTTTGCAACATCTAACATCACTTTACTAAAAGACATCTAATCTGCCTATTTTGAGTGGCAATGAAATTGGTCTTCATTGCCAGACATTGGATTCATTCACATCACAGAGCACAGGCTGCTTTTCTCACTTACTACTAATGTCTCTGTTGACTCTACATGTTATCTAGATGGTGCTTTACTCAACATGTGTTAAACAGTTGTTCTGTGTACTGTATGTGCTTTGTTCACACTAATGGCATTGCTTTTCTAACCCATGAATTAGTCTAATTCAGACTAATTGTTTTGTCGACTCTGCTCTGATAATTAACCATTTAAATGCTCATACGCTAACAGACTGTTTTTGGTGTATTTCAACTTGGCATGGAAAGTTCTTGTGTACGTTTCCCTATTTTAATTGTATGTTCCCTGTTGTCTGTACAGCTGGACAGATTCGCCAGTATTCGGATTCCGGGTAGTAAAAAGGAGCGGCAACCCCTGTCACACTCTAAACACAATACGAATGATTGGTCCATTTCTTCATCATCTACCTCGCATCAGTTTGAGGAACTTTCATCCAAGATCACCTCGGAAAAAGAGATCTTGGCTCTGTTTGAAAAGATGATGGTATGTTGTTTTTTGATTGTACGATATCATAAGTGTAAAACCTTTGATGGAAGGGCAACCACAGGGAGTGAGTGCTTAAGATTTGGATAAAGATTTTAGAACAGGAACACTGAATAGTACAAGGAGGGCATGCACTGTGTTTTTAGTGTATTGTCACATTTAAATAAAAATACAGGAAATCAAAGCAAAATAATAAACACTTTGTAACATGTAGTTATTTCTTGGTGAAATAGAATAGATGACAATTATGACAAAGCTTTCAGCTGAATAAGGGCTCTAATTAGGGCTGGGCAATCTATCGATATCGTGATATGAGACTAGATATTGTCTTAGATTTTGGATATCGTGATATGACATAAGGGTCTTTTCCTGCTTTTAAAGGCTGCATTACAGTAAAGTGATGTACTTTTCTGAACTTACCAGACTGTTCTAGCTGTTGTGTTATTTGCCTTTTCCCCACTTAGACATTATGTCCTCATTACTGATGATTATTTATCAAAAATCTAAGTGTGAAGATATTTTGTTAAAGCACATATTGTCAACCCTAAAATGTCGCCGCAATATCAATATCGAGGTATTTGGTCAAGAATATCGTGATATCTGATTTTCTCCCCATCGCCCAGCCCTAACTCTAATAATAGACACTCTTACCCTGATCTCAAGTCAAATGCTCACACTCTTATTTGTTTTGAAAGTGGTGAGTTTGAGGAACACAATGCTATTACTGTATGCCTGTTTTAGGCTTGCTATTTTCTAATAGGACATTCTATAAAACCATATTGCTGCTTGACATATGACTGCTGTAAAGATGCTGGGAGATGACTTCCACTCGTTTTTGGGAGGAATTTATTTCCTTAATGGAACCAAAACACAACATGAGACAGTAGATAACTTGCAAAGCTTTCCATAAGTGCCGACTGCCAGCCAAACAGCTGACGACTCATTTAGGTCCATCCGGCTGCACCCGTTAATACAGCACTCTTATTATATATATATATATATTAAAAAGTTTTTTAATTTGGTAGAAAAATAAATCTGCTCTCACACTTTGGACCAAAGCTGATATTGCTAAAGTATTGTATTATTAATACGCTGTGGGGAAAAAAACAAACCAAGTCCTGTCGCCAGAGGTGTTAAAAAACAAGAATATTGCATTCTAAATAAGATTAAAATTTCAGTAAGACTTGTACCCGCGTTCTGTTTTTTTTTCTCTCTCAGGAGGACATGAACTTGAATGAGGAAAAAAAGACTCCTTTGAGAGAAAAGGACCTCAACACAAAGAGAGAAATGGTCATCCAGTATGTTTTTACTGCCTCTAAAACTGTAAGTTTTGAAACATATTTTTTAACTTAACTTTACTTCCTATGTTTTGCTGCTTACCTTTAGTTAGATGATTTAATGTGTTTAAATGTCATGTATTTTTAAAACCTTATAAGTGTGCTTGTACTTGGGGCAAATATTCTATCTTTCCGTCTATTTTTTTTAATGAAAAATTATGTCTCACATGGGACTTTGCCCGAGAGAGAATGGGGATGGATTTAATTTGATTATTCAATATCAAAAACAGAGTAAATTGGATTACAAGCCAGTGCAATCTCTTTTGTCTTGCCATCTCTATCTCTCTCTAGGAGATGTACTGTAGTTACACCTGCACTGGAACACATTTGTAAAAATACACAAAAACTGCTTTGAGGATGGGATTATGTAAAAGTTTAGCCATAATGTCAAAAATGGTACCTTGCAAGAATTTACTAAATATCCCAGATCTGCTTATGTTGGGGAAGGATGGAGCCCACTCATTATCCAAATAAAATAACCATCTCTCTCTCTCTCTCTCTCTCTCTCTCTCTCTTTCTTTCTTTCTTTCTTTCTTTCTTTCTTTCTTTCTTTCTTTCTTTCTTTCTTTCTTTCTGGTGTGCTCACCCTGTCCCAAAAGGTGATCAAAATAGATTTTCAGCTTAAATAATTTCTGTTGTTTTTGGGTGATAGTGCATCACAACATAAATTGTTGATGCTTTTGAGTAATAGTGCTTCACAAGCATGGATGAGGTTTGGTATTAATTACTAATAACATTTTTGAGTGCTTGAAGATAATTGATTAGATTTTGTGAGTTCGCTATCATTGTTGATTGGTTGTTCTTCAAAGTTTCAGCACTTAGCCCTAAGCTTTTCCTTTACTCACCCTCAAAGCAGACAGATCTTGATAGAGGGTGATAAAACTGTTGGAGAGAAAAACGATTACATTTCCAAAGAAATGGAAACTGTGGACCATTCTCTCTCTCCCAGAGCGAAAAAGCGAGAAATGCTTTACATTGATTTATCTTGCCCTTAAGAATAGAATATTTTAAAGACCACCTTTTGCATGTGATTCTCCATTAAATATCTAACCCAGAGTGTGTTTATAGTTAATATGGGTTTAGTCTGTGATACTTAGTTGAATAATAATGTAAACACAGCCAACCTTAGGTGTTTTTGAATTGATTTCAAGTTAACAGAAGCTGTAGAATAACATTTCATTTCCTAACTTAAATCAACTGTTCTTTACAAATATCACAGATATTAACCAATAGAGGTGTGACGAGATCTCGTCCCCCATGAGGTAAAAAGTGTCTCGCGATATCAGTACACAAGTGCAGCGCAGCAGCCTTGAAATTAGCATAGAAGATCACCCGCCTGTTCTCCAAAGTTGACTCTGAGTTTACTTTGCAGAGCGAGCCTGTAAAACCCAGCATTAGAACGTTAGAGAGTACCGCCTCTCTCTCTCTCTCTCTCTCTCTCTCTCTCTCTCTCTCTCTCTCTCTCTCTCTCTCTCTCGGCCAAGACACACACGTGTCCGCAGAGTGCAGTTCACTGCGGCGCTGTCTCGCGCAGACCACTCTCTTTCTCTGTTAAAATGAGTCGGGAAGCGGACAGCAAAACCTAACTTTACTTTTAATGATAATAAACAAAGAGAAATGTTCTCCGTTTGTCCTATAATGGTCATAAATCGATACTAGAGTAGCCTACTTCCTTGTTTATTGCTGCAATTAATAAAATGCAGAGGAGGAGAAAAGAGCATCTGTCTTCACAAAAATTGTCTGAGTGTTTGATGGTAATTTATTTGTGCTTTAGAACGTAATCAAAGTCAAACAATAGTAAAATAAGCTTTATTTCTCTCTGTCTACTGTACAATGACAAATTCAAGTACAAAACATTTGGTCTCAACTACTGCCAGAAAACGCTTAGTTATGTTGTAACCTTGGTTCTCTGAGTGAAGAGACTATCTCTCCACCATACATATGGAATAAACAGTATAACTAAGTTAAACAGGAGAGAAGCCAGTTATCTGAGTTTGTGGCAAAACCTTTCAGTGCTCGGTTTTCATTTTTGGACTTTCGATTTGAATAAAGGACTATTTTTCCAGTCTTTTTTCTTCATTGTAGTTTTCTGTAAAATAGTGTATTAACCAATGCTCAAGTTTTTTTTTAATTTATTTATTTTTTTATGTTTTCTGGTTAACAAGTTGGCACAATCTCTGGCAAAGAAGAGTTGTGTTTAATATATTTGCTTTAATCAAACATCCCTCCAAAGTTGCCTGAGGCTTTCCATCTCTAGTTACCATGGGGACCAGCCTGTTTATACCTGCATTTGTTTACCTGATGGTAAAATAATGTTGCCACAGGCCCAAAGGCTGACAAAACTTCCAGGTAAAACTCGTGGTCCAGAATTTCTGTCCCACATGTGCGAGTACTAGTAGTAGACATAAATAGACTATTTTGACATGTTTGGGTGACAGGGCGTACTGAACCAATGTTGGATACTGAACTGAACGTCCTGTACCAAAATGTTTTGGGACGAATACACATACTATTACAGCCCTACTGACTGCTGAAGGCTTTAGAGATACCGAGAAACAAACAGGCTGGTCATTATCATGTCTCTCCAGGACAGGAGAGGAGTTTGACCACTGAGCCAGAAGAGGAAGAGGGAGGGAGGCACACACTGTATCTGCAGACAGGGAGTGGGTAGAAAATGCTGCTGCTGTTCCAGTTACTCACGACAGCAAATCACATATGAGGCAGGAATCAGCCTAGGCTGATGATGCCAAGAAAGAGTTGCAATCAAGAGCCATCATGGGAGCAGAGCAAAAGGGGCACATTTTCGCCATGATGATAACAACACTGGAGGGTGGTGTTGTAGTCGCTAAGGAGTGCTAGATTCACAGGATTACTACCTGATTGTGAGGAGGGTGCATTTATATGTCTTGTGGTACTGAGCCTCATTGGGGTAAACCAATTGTAAAGTTTTTTTTTTTCTTTTTCCAGAGGTCCAAACTGGATACCAAGCTATTCAGTAGTCACTTACTATTATAAGAGACTTTGATAAACCACCACAAATAAGTGCACTTTCTCTCTACACCACCCTCCCACTTAAAAACACAGAAAAGCGTCAGCTTTAATTGTCTTCCTGCTGTGTTCCTAGACTATTAAAAAGAAGAAGCTATGTGCAGATATATTCACTACTTTGGCAAGATGCATGTAGATTATTAGACAGGGAAGATACAGTGACTTTTTCCCCCCTCAAATCTATGGTGAAATACATTTTATTTGGAAGGTTATACATTTGTTAATGCCTTCTCTTATGGGTACATGAGGATTGGGGCCAGGACAGGGTTTAACAGGGTAACCTTTTAGTCATGCA
Organism: Sander lucioperca; assembly: GCF_008315115.2. Taxonomy (NCBI): domain Eukaryota; kingdom Metazoa; phylum Chordata; class Actinopteri; order Perciformes; family Percidae; genus Sander; species Sander lucioperca. Next base: position 31,032,009 of record NC_050175.1, read on the forward strand.
AGTACAAATAAATAGTAAAACGATCCAAATGGGACACATGGCGTGTTTTCTTCTTGCAAGTTATCAAAAATTATAGAACATTGCAGTGTGAGAGATGATGGCTGTCTCAGTTAATTGCTGTGATTTCTCTGAACCAACATTAATAGATCTTAGAGTCTGTACCTCTTTGGAAATGTGGTATTTGGGAAATGTGTCATTTCTGTGTAAGATATTTCGAGTTTTGGAAACTAACCGACTTGACTTACCATCATATTAAAGAGAACCCTGGGCTTGCTTAAGGATGTTAGGCTGCTAGCTTTAAACATTAAGCAGGTGGGGTCTGGGGATCCCCCCAGGAAATTTAGAGTGTAGAAGACTTCAATTCCTGCATTCTGATACATTTTTAGGCTCTAGTTTATTGAAAAAATCACAAAATTCTGGTGGCAGGTAACAATTCAAAATACAAAACATTATGGAATATCATTTATTCAGTATTCCAGTAAGGGGGCTTCCACATCCACTTGACCCCAACGTCCAGTTGTTTAATCAGTAGGCCTATGAAAAGGGCTTATTGTCACTCCCCCCCCCAAGGAGCATGGCTTGCTTCCGAGTTGAAAAATGTAGGATTGACTTACGTAGGCTACTGCTAATTTGTACAATAATACAATCATGTTATGGATACAAAACGTTATGAAGTGTAATGTTTTCTACTTAAATAAATTATCAGTGATGTTGAGCCTACAGTGTAATGGACCACCACAGTTCATGCATACATGTGAACCACGGATAAATTGCAGAGTTTAACCTTCATAGTGAAAAAGTGACCCCATGTGATTGGGGCACAGCAGAAAGACGGCGCGGAACGATGCTGCTTGTTCAAGGTTTTCATGTGTACTGCCATAGGCCTACACTTCGCATCAGGTGTTAAAACCAACTGTACCAAAACACTGATTTGGACTACTATTTAATGCGACTACGAGACGTTTTAACTGGTCATGAAACCGTCTCAATTTCAAATACTGATGCCGTCATACCGCCGCACGGACAGACAGCAGTTTTATCATTCAATTAATCATTCAGTCTGTCTAAATGCCCAAGTAATCACAGCCCAACTATAATTGTACTTACTTGCACCTATGCTGCTCTTTATATCCAGCTTATTCAAACACCATGACATACCACAAATTATAGATTCAAACTAGACAAACATTACCGTGCCATTTTTAGAATGGTAAGGGAAACATTCATAGAGATATTTTAGACAACGTTAACTTTTGTAACCATTCCATAGTACTGGCAAATGTTTGCTCTTTTGAGTGCCATTTTGTTAAAACATGAATGCTGCATCTCCAAGAAAGAGCAGAAAATGTGGAGAAAAATGGCATGTATACACACTCATCTGACTGGGATTATTACAGTAGAATTACATTTAGATACATTTATTAGACATAAATCTAGATAGATCTTCAGGTTTCTAAAGGGACACATGTACTGGAAAGGAATCCTTGGGCCCTTTTGCACATATGTGCTTTTGCGATTGACTGTTAAAAATCTGTTAACATCTTTCTGTCAGTGTACTGACTATTTAGACTTTTTGTCACTTTTTCCATGACTGCACTTAAGAGATTGCTTCTTCCTCTCTTTCTTTCAGGGTAGTTTGAGAAGCAGCCATCAGATATCTCCCCAGGAATTCCTGGGAGAGCTGAAGTCGGGGGTTATGGACGAACGTCTGTTTGCCTGTCTAGACTCATTGCGGGTGTCCCTTACCAGCAACCCTGTCAGGTACAGTACATGATTATGGCAATGGAATGGGCTTTCTTGAGTTTAAGTGCCCTCACTATTGTCTCTTTTGTATTGTCTCTTTTATTTCTTCTATTTATATAATAAATAGAATTTTCATATTCATTTATAATGTATTGGAATGAATTGAAAAATGATATTAAACAAGTGTCAATTAGCAAAGTAAAAAGATCTGCAGCTCACATACTGTGAACCTCAGGGGTTGCGGCTGTGAAGATACCAGACAGAGGTGTGAATCAGAGCTGTAGCAACTTGAAAATGCTTCACACAGGAACAAAACACCAGAGCTTAATTACTGAATTCATCCATAATTCACCCAGAATCATCTGAGTGAAATTGTTTATACTGTCGAATAGTTTTACAAAGCATAATCTCTTGCTGCAGCTCACCCTAAGCAGCATGAGCAACAGACTTTTAAAATTGTCAATGAGATGTTTCCCCTCTTCGGGGCATTGCAAAGTCATGATCTAAAGCATAGTCTTGTGTGGTTGACTTTTTATAATAACAGGTTTTTGTCAAGACATTTTCTCATTCTTTGTGCTGATCATCCAACAAGGAGATTGTTATGTACATTCAAGCCTTACGATACAAGTGCTCCAGCTCTCAGCTACTTCGTTTGCCTGCATAATAGAACTAATATAACATAACCTTTCCATCATTCTGTAGGGGCTTGTAAAATGTTGCATAATTGGGGTGGGCACATTATCATCAACTTATATGCAATCTTATTAACTTCAATCTAATAGCCCTGTAACAAGAACTACCTGTTTAGTGTGTAATTCCACTGTAATGCCTTATCAGGTATTCCTATAATTAATTTGTGTTCACATCTCCCTCACCCAGGCCTCTGTCCATTTGTTAATCTATATATTTTTCATATGTTGGCAGGTTTTGCATTGTCGTTATACTTTTTTTATAGGATAAATGCTCAATAATAAATGGCAATTATGTAATTGTCACATTTAATCCTTTACATTGGAAACAATTTGTTCATTTATTCATTCAGACATAACCATGCTAGGAGTTCTGTAGTTGTACAAGACTGGGATAAAAGGGTATGCACTAATGCACATCCTGGATATAATATTGTTTGTGGTAGGATGGCTAGTTTTGTAGAGGTATATTTGTTGCCAGTGCAAAGTAAATTTGACTAAAGGGAGTGGGTGTCCCTTTGGTGCTATTTAAGCTACATTGATGGGCAGATCCCTGGCAGTCTTGTCTTGGTTGTCTCCCTCTCTTAGACAGAGAGAGCCCAAAGCAACAATCTAAATCTGAGGTTGGGGATTAGCAATTTCTTTTCACATTACCATATACTCTGCCAGGAACCACTTTAAAAGCAGTCAAAAATCAAAGCTCATACTGTATATTTATACTTCACTGACTTGTTCACACTCTACCACCTCCTATTGCCATACACACAGATATGATTTGATCACAGCCATTTTCACGATTAATATCGGATACTTTTTTGTACAATACGGGTTTGTACAGAATTTGTAAATAGTTATTTCCAGGCTTGATTAAGATTGGTTGAGAAAAGACTTTTATTGTTTTAGTTGAATGTAGCCTTAAAGCAGATCACTAGAGTAACGTTAACGAATGTTCTCTTTGTGGGGTAATGTCCTTTCTACGCCGACCTGAGTTGCAGCTTGCATGCCAGAGAAATGTAAATTTGTGCTATGCCAGGAAAGTGCAAATTTAATAGTTTTTGGCCTCACATGGACAAGTGGCTCGAAAAAGACCAGGACCTGGGACATGCAAAATGTGGACTGTGTGGAAAATCATTTGATATTTCAAACATGGGAGAGGCAGTGCTAGCTAGCAATGCCAAAGAATCAATGTTGCGAATCAGCTCTCACCCCCATCATTGGCGTTTTCACCCTGGGTATTAACGTGAGGACACCTGCTGCCACCCTTAATAGACTTAGGTCTTCCAAAACCATTTCAGAGAGGCAGAGACTGAAGATCGAGATGGACTTTAAGATACTCTTGATCACATTACTTGAGAAGTTGCTGAAAAAGGCTTTAAAGAGCTGTGTGTACCTCAAATGAAAATAATATTGCACATACTTGAAGCTAAACCTATCAGTGAGGCATTGTGTGATATCCTCAGGGAGTTATAGAGTTTTGTAACTCAGTTGCTTTTCAGGCTAAATTCAGGGAGTTTAACCCCACATGACACAACCCCCTGCTGTATTAGACAATGGGGACAAAACCATCATTTTGCAGAGTGTGGGATGTGGTGAAGATTCTACTTGTCCTATTTTATGACCAGGCCAGTGTTGAAGGGATTTTCCATCAACTAAGAATTGACTTTAGAATCGGAAGACAAGTCAAACTGACTTTCATTGCATTGTGTTTTTTATATATATATATATATATATATATAATGATGTCCGGCTTTGCCCCTCAAGCTACACACTGCGTTTTCTTTTGCGGCGTGCAAATGTTCCACCAAAACTAGTTCCTTCTCGAGTCTATTTGGCGTCCGGAACTAAGCGCTGCTCAAGACAATTGTGATTAGTTTTGATTTTTTTTTTCTCCAATCCTAGAACGTATCTGTGGTCTAGCCAGCCTTACTCCACAGCGCTGTGGAGATTGGATAGGATTGGTATAACTATCTTCCCTTTTTCTAACTTATCTTCCTTTTCCTTTTATTCTAACCACTTTAGCATCAGTAGATTAAATGTGTTTATGTAAAGCTATAATGCGTAGTTTCTGTCGCCCCCATGAAGAATTCTTAGTAATGACAACAACACTATCGGCACATCCACATGACGCAAGCCTTCAGTGATCGCGTACCACCCCCACCCCTCTTCCACCCAGTTGCTAGTAGCGTTTATCCTGTAAAATCAAGGCGGACACAGAGGATTAAAAAACATGGACTCTTCAGAAGACTTAATTATCTTGTAATTTTGATATCCTCTTTGTCTCCAAAGCTGAACGCTGCTGTTGTCCTTTCTCTGTTGCTACGTAAAACACATTACTCGAGCTGATTACACCCTTTTGTAAACATAGCCATACTGAGAAGTACAGAGAGAGTTCTGTGGAGCTGACAGGCTTTATTAGCTTTGTATCAACTAATTTGGTAATGGCTTGAATGTAATGGCTGTTCATTAATATAAAATAGTTGCGCACTATAGCTTTAAATGTTAACACAGCTTGAATCTCTCATCTCATTGATTTTTACTAGGTCTAAGCCTTCTCATGGCTAATAAAGCCTTCATACTACCAGGTTCATCTTCACAGCACTCCCACCCAGTGCTGCTCTCTCCCGCCTACTTACACAGTAGTGCATGATTGATGGCACATGGATGTAGGAGTTAAAGAACAGAACTCAAGTTTTCTAGAACCTCTTGTGCACTACAGCTCTATCAAGACAGAAAATAGAAAATTGGTGTTAGGAGCTTGTAATCATGATCAATCCACTTTTTGTAAGCCTTGCTTTGTTTATGATTAGAATCAATGACATTAGCAAAAATGTGCAAACACTGCCAAGGACAAATGTGCTTCATAACTTGAATTAGGCAAACATACTCAAGGCGATATATGCTCGTCAGTTAACTTTTTTTTTTGATTAAAATATTAGTGACCATATTAACTCATGTAATATAAGTGACTAAAATGGAATATAAAAACAAAGATTATCAATAGATTGCATAGAAAAGATTCTGAAAATGTATCAAGTGATAAGGTACATGTCAAAGATGACAATTGGTGTTTTTTACATTGGCATATTTCTCTCTATTTCGCTTTGTGCCTGTATCCCCTGCCCTGTAGAACTTGCAGTGTCTACAAACGGTTTTTAAGAGCTTGGTGAATGAGAGGATTGCAAATAAAATGTATAATGGCAACAACAGGGCTTGATGGTATAGAAAACAAAACCTGCTAATATTTGGACTGAACAGTGTGGTCTGTCTGCTTCATTGTGATGAACCTGTTTTTAGGAAGAGAGCGGGAGTAGTGACTTAGTTACTTCTTGCCATTTGGTGTAAGGCTGGGTAAAAAAAAGATGAATTGTGATTTTACATTGATTGTTGCAATATCTATTTTTAGAATTCCAAGACAGAGAGCTGCACTATGTAAAATTGTCTATTTTCTAGGAATTGTGTTATTACATGTACATGCACGAAAAGGATGGATTTCTTGACGGTTGGATGGTTAGCTGGCTACATGAGCTCCCATAAAACTGTAAATTAAATAACAACAGTCTATGTCTGCTGTTTATGGGACCCTCACCTGTGTGATCTTTTGAGGGAAAGTGTGGCCTGTAGGCACTGACTTTTCCTTAAGTCACCACTGATAAAATGGACAGGCAGGCTCATGTATAATGGCTTGACTATAAATCTGTCTTGGCTAGCAACAGTGGGCCGACAGTGGTAGCCCCTTGCTATCTATTAGTACCATTACAGTCCTGAGTTGTGGGATTGTTTTGGCAGTAAAGGTATTTTTTTCTGCCACTGTTTTTGGATGCTGATCACTGTTCTTTCTTGCCACTGTTGTACCCAAAATCTCTCACTCACTGCTTCTATCCCATATAAGGTGTTTGCATTCTTCTAGTATAGGCTGACAGACTTATGTGCTCCCTCATCAGGTTCCTTACAGCGAAGCAGGGAAACTTAAAGGTAATTTGGTACTTCCTGCAGCTCCAGAGTGTCGCCCCTGTGACGCTTGCCTCTGACCCCTGTATACCTTACCCACCTCAGATATTCTAGCTCTCTCCCTCTCTTTGTGAAGAGAGGACACAGTAATATCCCACAGGACCAGCAAGGCTACATGATGCAATTGTATTAAATGGATGTGATAAATGGATCTGACAAACAAGTGGAAATGGGTTTTTGATTTTATATTAAAACTGACCTTCAGGTTCAATTTTTTTTATTTATTTATTTTCAGTTAAGCTTTAACGTAGGGTAGCCTTTAGCATTCCTCTTCCTTACACCAATGTTTTTAATAAACCTTGGACGCTTTTTCTGTCTCTCATACACCTGCCACCCATGTACTGCACACACAGATTCACAATTCCTTAAACCGATCATACTTATAGTATTGTCATGAGTATAAAATATACATGCAAATGCCCGTTTTTAAATAAAGGAATTATGCACTCATTGGCCACTTTATGAGGACCACCTGTAAAATCTAATACAATCCCATACAACAGCTCAGCCACAAATTCTACATTTTCAAAGATAATGAGAGGTAATCATTTAACATGTTTATTATTGAGGTTGGTACAACAGTTTTCAGTGGTGTTGAACTGGACTGCATCATATCAAGAGGTGTTTGTAATATTGTGCCTATCCCATTTACAAACAGGAGGGTGGAATAATATTTGAATCACATTTCAATGTAAGGCATTCCAGTACACCACCACTGCAAACTACTACCTAAATAATAAACATATTAAATTATCACCACTCTGACACTGTTCATCAAAACTATTATCTTTTGTAAAGGTAGAATTTATAGCTGAGATGCTGTATTGGATTGCATTACATTCATTGGCTACCGAATAATAGTGCATTTATACACACATTGCATTTTTGTTAATGTTTTATTTCCTATTCATGTTGTGGTGGTAGGTTATGTATTTCGTAATTTGAACATTACAACTATACTTTATTTGTATCATCAGTGACACATTTGCAGCCTTTGACCAGATTCTAGGGCTGAACAGGGTCTTTTAAGATTGACCTAAAAAATGATTATAATGTTGTGAGAAATAGACTTTTGGATTGTCTGAGCATATTCAAAGGCACTGTAGTGTAGAGCCCTGCGCGTTTTTTTTAATCGCCCGCTCCCGGTGGATTTCTGACCATTACTGCCCATTCCGGCAGTGTGTGTGTTCCCACCTGCAGGTCAAAACATTAGATTGATTGTCAATAGATTGACCAGTGATTATGTGTCTTCTCCCCTCCCGCAGAGACACTAGTTATTTTACTGTGCAGTATTAATAAATATGCATACCTGTCGGTAATAAGTAGAAAAATTACGTTCTAGTGCCTAATTACATTCAAGTGCAATAATTAGTTATTCTAGTGCAATATAAGGGCAAAGTGACATTGTATTCATTTATTTTATTTATTTCACTTATTTTACAACGTGTTTGCTGTGGTTTGTTTTGCTTAGGTTGTTTTAGTTCCTTTCGTTTCTATGTCTTTTAATGCACTCTAACCAATTTAATGCTAAAGTCCGTGTTGATTGGATCCCTCAAGTCGCCGTAGGAGAAAGGGGTGGGGCACAGTGCCCTGGGAAAGAAGTGAGAGGGAATAGAGGAGTGTTAATAAAGCGTTGGTGTTTAACTGGATGCTCCGTGTGCATTGCAGATTTTCTTATGAAACCAAGCTAGGCGAAGCTAACAGTCGGTTACACCATTGGTCAGGAGCAGCGCTCCTAAATCCCGGGATCCGCTGTCTATTTTTGGACCGCCCTCTCCCAGCCGCAGCCCCGTTAAAACCGGCCGCTCCTGCGATATTTGTGTTGGGTCCCGCAGGACCCACGGGATCTCAATCCCAATGCAGTCCTCTACTGTAGTGTGGATTTTTTAATTGTAAATACATTTTTTACATGTTTCTTGCTAAGCGAAAATTAAAATGGTAAGATGCAGCCCTAGTATGTGCCTTGATGAATATTCTCGCGATTTGGCAAAGATTTAAAGCTACCTTGCAATTTTTGTTAAATAAGATTATTTAAAAAAAAATGTATCACCTCTTTTAAACTATTTTTAAAAACTAAAGCAGAATTATTTATGTTTGTTTTAATACCTTCTCATTTGAGACATTTTAGAAACGTGTTTTTACAAGCATTGTTAATAGCATACTAGAGTGGCATCAGTCAGTCCTCACTGAATAAAATTACTTCTATTTTTATTTCAGGGGTTTTCCGGGAGACCCCTCTTATAGTCGGTTAACTTGCTCTACTTGGGACAACATTTTAAAGTTAATTTTTTATTTCTGGTTCATAATCGCTTTAGCGGAGTGCAACACTGCTGCACTTCCTGGGAACCTTGGAGGCATTCTCCTGAGACTCTGTTAGAAGTCAAGCTACCTTAGCTGTGAAGTTAGCCAGATAAGGCGGCTCATTTTTCTCCTTGATTTATGACTGTTTTTGTTTCCCAGGGTATGGGATGATGAATTTGTTTTCCTTTTTTTTTAATGCTCTCTCCCTCGCTCTGTTTCTTGGTGTCTTTCTGAGATGATAGCCCTCAGTCGAATACGGCTGTGCTTCGTTTGCATCTGTTAATGGTGACATGATTACACTATACCTTCAATCCCAGAGTGAGCATTAATTAGTGTTTATTGCATTGTAAAAATATCAAATACAAGTAGTTTACAGTATCTCATCCACAATTTGAGGGACTGACCAATAAAATGGGATCATTTTCCAACAAGTCATGTTGAAATGTTTTTTATGCAGGACATGGAAGATTGTAAGTAGCCAGATTTAAGTGTGTCAGTTGCAGATGGACAGCTGCTACTAGAATCACATTTCTATACACTGTCCATCAGCATGTTAGTAGTGATGGAAATATACTAACCTGGTTCCAGAACTCCAGTTATTTTAGCAATTCAGTTTGGTCTGGTGTTGTGCTCATTGATGGTGGTTTCCTAGGTAGGAAAAACATCAGCCTTCTAGCTTTCTAGACGAGATTAAGAATGGTAAATTCATCAAGTGTGGATGAGATCAACAGAGATCAACAGGTTAACCTCTCTAGGTTCACTGTACCGTGGACGGCACACTTTGTCGCTGTGGCATCGCTGTAACCTCCACTCATAAACGTTTTTATAACTTTAAAGCATTACATCTTCAAAATATACAGCCATGCGACACAACAATTGAAAGCTTAGCCTCTCATGATTCAATTAAGCCCACACACAAAGCACAAGATGATTTATAGCAGTTATACAACTGTTATAAAGTTAAAGAAAAAAAAGAAATACAGGCATATGCTGGTGTCTAGAGTCGAGCGTGCATCCACACTTTTTTCCTTGTCCCTTTATCCAAAGGGGTGATATTTTACCAAAAACTTTTTTTTCATAAATCCCCAAGTAGAGGTAGACCGATTCATTGGTTTTGCTGATTAATCGGCACCGATAGTTGATTGGTGGAACTATCGTTATCGGCAAAAATCCATACCGATGGTTGCGTCCGTTGCTGGAGCGGCTGAGAAGCGCGCGCTGTCATTCATTACACAGTACGCGAGAGCTGAGAAGGGTCTGCTGGCATCATGCATTACAATAACGGCCTCTAGAGGTGAAATAAAAACTATCACTGATGCCTCGTGTTTATTTTCGACATGTGTTACTGCGCGCTGCACGGAGAGCACATGCTGTGCGGAGAAGGCTGACATCAGATGCTCGTTTAAAGCATCGACAGCAAAAAGGTATGTATACAGTACATATTAATTTGTTGAATAGATGCTGCATTAGTAGCGAAAGAACAGCACAACAGTATATTTGTTTGCTTTCGAGGCTGAGATGACGCTAAACATTAGTAGTAGGCTAACTTACCTCAAGCGGTTAAAACACTGACAAAAATAAACGCAAGTCCGACCCAAATGTCAGAATCAGAACCCTAAAGGCTCGTCCACGATCCCAAACGGCACCTCTGATTCATATTTAGATAATTTAATAACAGTTAAACGTAGAGACTTACTGATTGCTGCAGCTAAAAGCTAAGGAGTTAGCCGTCACAGGAGTGTCTTTGGTGTCTTTCTAGCCTTTACATGTGATTTTCTATCCAGCCTGGAACTTGTGCCTTTTTTCAGGGTTGTTGAGCATTAAATCCAAACTGTTACATCCAAGATTTATCCACTTGATGTCCATAATTCATCACGTTTTCGGTCATTTCTGTCACTAACTCCGTGCTACCCATAGACAGTACGTGCTACCGACAAGGGGATCTCCCATGATGCCTTTGTTTATGTTTTTAACCAATGGGAAGGCAGGTCCGTCACACATTACGCCTTATATGGGCATCCAAGCGAGAACAAATATATATATATAGTATAAAGTGGGAAAGATAGATCCCTCCAGGTCAGAGATCGTCTGTTACCGTTCTAAACCGTTCTACAGAGAAGAATGGCGTCACTGTTTTGAGATTGTCATTTTATATGAATTATAATGCTCATTATGTTTATTTTTGCACTGGGTGACTCCAAATATGTAGGAGAACTGTTTTAGACAACACACATGCTTGTGTAGCATTGCTGTGGGTGTAATATCAATAAATATGACATTATTATTTTGATTATTGGCAAAAGCGTCTGGACTTTTTTTGAAACAATGTATGTATTTTGTCAACTGTATAAGTTATAAATACTATCGGTCGATTAATCGGTTATCGGCAAATACGGCCCAACCTAGCTATCGGTATCGGTAAAATCCACTATCGGTCGACCGCTATCCCCAAGAGTCCAAGGAAATTGGATATCCAAGTCATTATATCCAAAATGAGCTGTTCGCCTCACAATCTTGAAGTTTCTGGCCGAATTTCAATGGAAATTTGCTGAACTGTTTTTCATTTCCGGACTTTGTACGCGAATTCCGTCTCATGTGAGACTCCTACACGTTCGATGTGGGTATCAATGTGATCTCTGAGGCCTTAGGAATGCGAAGAGCCATCACTTCAGCCAATCCATTCCGCCAAGCCTGGGACAGCCCTGGGGAAAGCCAATCATGGCTCTGACACGATGATGAGCCCACGTGTAGTCGATCGACATTTGCTCGGACCAGTTAGATTTAAATGTTACAAGACCCGCCTACCTTTTTAGCCAATAAGCAGACGATTCAACAGACACCAAACTTGACACTGAAATTGTAACCGTGTGATGGCTGTAGCTGTGTCAAAGCAAGAACAGGGCCTCATATAATGCATATCACATCCTGACCAATTTATAATTACTTATTTCTATATATTTATGTAAATAGTTATTTCAAGTTTATGTGTGATTGATGTGGTGTGTTTGTGTATTTGAGAAGTGTTGTATTTGGTACTATTTTGGCTTTTTTCTTTGCACTTTTCAAATAGAAATAAACAAAATAAATAATATAAAAACGCACAGACATATATGTAGAAAGAAATTCATATAAAATCAATTTTTGAGTCTTTTGGCTTCTGGATTTTTTTCTGTAGTAAGCTGAGACATGTAGCTATGGCCTTGTCCTTAGATATATACCATATGGCCTTGACCCCAGAGTGTCAAAGTATATGGGAGCTGTACCACTTTTAATTTGGGTATGATGTTTAGACCAAAAAAGGAAAAACAAAATGGAATTTTTTTTTAATCTAAGCTGATTTTACAGAACACAATTAAATAACATTCTTCTTTAATTGAGATGACATTTACTGCTGCTAGCAACCACTAGTGCACTTCTGTGTCAGAAATGAAAATGACGTTTACAGGACACCGACATCAATTTATACGGATTGGTTACGGCAAAATAGACACCATAATTTGTGTGTATTTTACGTATTTATTTTAGTAAATGGACGATGTTTACTGGGGACAGTGCATCTTAATCAACATTGAGATTTAAAACACATTCATACAAATGTGTCACGGTTACTATACTAGCTAATTTGCACCAATATGCTTATATATTTGTAAAATGTGCACACTACCAAAACTTTTGTTGCGGCTGTGAAAGCAGCATGTGTAGAACTGCTGTGATCTATGTAAACATTGAAGGGACCCTGGCCATGCTGCGCTGATACTGTACATTACTGTTCTGTGTCCTATCTGTATGACTAATGACAATAACAATATTAAGCTGCCTTATTCATATAGCCCTTTTATTAACTATAGTTCTAGATTATTGTATGAACACATGAGGCAGTACAATAACCGTAATCATGAGGAACAAACGGTTAACGGATAGCTGACAGCTCACATTATTAAACAGGAAAGTCCCAATGCCAAGAGCGCCTCCATTGGTGGCTTCAAGCCGCGCAGACACTGTACGGATTTGGCCTGATTTAGCCTGGAATTGGTAATTTAAGAACCAGGCCGAATTTCTGACAGATTGGTTGTTGTTTGACATGGATAGAGGTCGACCGATATGGTTTTTCTCTGGCCGATGCCGATCTTTAGAAATCAGGGTCAGCCGATGGTCGATTAATGCTGCCGATTTATTTTGGCCGATATGTGCTTGTTTTTAAACCTCTATTTGAAAGATAAAATGTAACACTAATATACACAGAGTTTCTCAACAAAAACATTTATTGAACACTTCACCAATCTACACGTGTAGCCTATAGCCTACTTCAATTAAAAATGTATAATGTAAAAACATACTGTAGCCTATATTGTATAAATAATGTATGAAAACTATAGGCCTATTAAATAAACAAAACAGGTAAGAAGAAAATAAACTTTGTCAAATAAACCTTTCAATGAAAAAATAAAGTTTAGTGCACTTAGCAGCATTTATTAAACTTCTGAGAATACAAATCTGCAAGCTTCACAGAAAGTGACATGTTATTATTAATCTCAACACTATTTCCTCCTAACTCCTGTTGAATCACATAAGGCTAGGGCTGTCTAAATTCAGTTCTTGTTCACCTTGTTTGTTAGATCATTGTTCATTTGTAGCCTAAGTGTTGTATCTGTGTTTTGGGGACCCTACTGTTACATGTCCTGTTACACTCATTAGGATATTATCTGAGCACATTTCTGTCATTCAAACAACTCTTAGTTGTAATTTAAAATTCATCCAGCCAATTTAATAAAATTAAGGGTTTTATTCGTACTCGAGTCCATAGATGCAGTTAATGGATACAGGCACGGAGAACTGAAGGCTCTGTTAGCAACGATTAACTCCGTTAGCGGTTAGCTCCGTTAGCGGTTAGCTCCAGTTAGCTCCGTTCTAGGAGTGGATGAGACTGCCACAGACAGGGGTAACAACCAGACTCTGATAAATGATATTCGGGGAGCTTCCACAGCGGTATGGCCGCGGTGTTTTGTACGGTTTTATTAGTACAGTTAATCCCAAGGCAAGAACACCAGCAACATGCTATTGCTAACGGTAGCATCTGAACCTGAAGTGAGTGTGCGAGACACACTGCGCAAGAATTCACGGGGGGAGGGGCTGGAGGCAGCTGGTCTGGGCGCACTGTAAAAAATGTCGCCTATTCATGTTTTTAACACTAGGCTGCCCGCAGATGCGCCTGCTTATTAATCGGCTTGATATACGGGGATATTGGCCGATGGCGATTATGTTAAAAAATGCCAAAAATCGGCCGATTAATCGGTCGACCTCTAGACATGGAAATCCAATACAAACAAACTTTAGTGCGATTCGATCGATCTAAATGAGGCAGGTGTGAAAGGCCCCTTAAAGGACAAATCCGGCACAAAATGAACCTAGGGGTTAATAACACGTGTCCGAGTTTGACTGTTCTCTGGGATTTGTTTTCATGCTAATTGAATGTGACCAGTTTTATCGCAAACTGCTAATTACCTTATAACGCTAGTCGTCGGGGCATGGCTAAAGTAAAAATAAATCGCTATTTCTATACCACTAACAAGGCTCAAAATAGCACCACACTTCCACGGTAGCATAATGAACATGTGAACCGAAGCATTGAGAACTTTGTAAGTGTACAGACAGTTTATTAAAAAGATAGTTTAGAAAGAGTGTACCTTTCACATATACAGGCGGGCGCCATCTTGGGAAAACAGTCACGACCAGTCGAACGACACAGCTTGCGGTGTGAGCAGTTCCACTGTCCCCACGACTGCTGTCAAGAGAGCCGTTATTTTAACATCTGGCCAAAACTGTATTCTTGAGACTGCTGTGAAATAAAACTGAACTTTGCTGCAGTACAGAGAGGCATATTTTCGGCATCTCCCAAACATCTGTGGTTTTATTTTTTATTTTGTCTTATTTTCTGTTCATAATAGAATTTCACAAAGTAATGCAGGTTTTCTCTCTTGTAATAGCCTCTTTCTTTGTAGTAGCCATCTTGTTTGAATTGCTTTTATGGCATTGGCTTGTCAGTGGACAAAACCAACCAGGAGTTCTGTACTTTCAATGATAGCACCCATGTAGTAGCCATTCAATTGATTTGTACAGTGTGAGCATAAAAGTAGCAGGTTCTGGCTGTGCATAAATGGCCATTTAAAAAGCGTAGTCTGAGTTAACACAATTTACAAGATCAATTGTTGTACAGTGTCTGCCCAGCTGTATCTGCCTTATCCCAACTCTTCCTGACCTTCAACTATGACACAAAGATGCATGCCTTAGATACATTATTGCCTCAGCCTGATTGTTCTTGCTTTTGAAGATGAGACTTTTCTCCAGGTGTTTTGGATAGCTATTGTCCCTTTCTGGGCTCTAAATTTGCCAGGCTATTTATTAGAAGCCTTCAAAAGCTGACTCATGTCACCACTATTACCTTCCACTTTTCACTCGTGTTTTAAGTCTTTCAAATTTGTTGCAGCAGACCCTGACAGTACAGGCTTGTTGGTTTCCTGTGCAATAATTTCTGCTATAGATCAACTGATTATTTTTCTTTGCTCTCTGCCTCAGCTACCGATGAGGAAAAACTAGCATGCAGTTGCCACTGAGTTATGCATTTCAATGAAGCTCATGACAAGAACGCCTGCCTTGCCTACTCTATAACCAGAATGGCCTGGGCCATGGCCGAGTGAGAAGTGCAGGCTAAATAGATTTTTTTTTTTCTCTAACATGAGAGCCTCATGACTTACCTGCCTTGACTGTAACCTTCCCTTTCTTCATCAGAATGGCAGTGACAGTTTCTGTCAGCCTCTCTTAGCCAGGGTCTCTGATTACCAATATAAGGTTGTTTGAGTAAAAATCTCTGCACAAGATGGTCTAGACTTTTGCTGTATTTCTCAGCAAGGATTAAGCATATTCAGCAAACTACTGTACTTCCTGAGTTGTGATGTCTAAAATGATTAGCTGACGTTCAATGGTGTTTTGGTGATTAAAAAATACAGATGATCACTACTAGGGCTGAACGATTTTAAGGAAAAAAATCGAATTGCAATTTTTCTGCCAGATACTGCAATTATGATTCGATTTGCGATTTTTTTTTTTTTTTTAAAGTTTAATATTGTCTGTGTAACAGATAAAACATGTCATGGAACATAACACGAGACACCATCAAAACTGCTCTATATCTTCATGCAAGGAACATGGATATGAATTTCCAGCAATAAGTGATATGTAACATTATACCAGCATTTATCTTATTAAAAAGCAGTAAATATAATTATAAAAAGAGGAATAAATAATGTTAAACCAAACACTCAACTAAATATTGCACATTCGATTAATCACGGCCTTCACGATTAGCTAATCGCATTCTTTCAAATCGCGATTTGATGACGATTAATCATTAAGCCCTAATCACTACTGTGCACTTAAGACTTAAAGGACAATTCAGGCGCAAAATGAACGTAGGGGTTAATAACATATGTGTACCGAGTCGAACGTTCTCTGGGATCTGTTTTCATGCTTGAAACTAGCTACCGCAAACCGGTGTATAGCTGCTAACGCTAGCTTTTGGGGCAGAGTAAATCACTATTTCTACACCACTAACAAGGCTCAAAATAGCACCACACTTAAACGGTAGCATAATGAGGTTCCCTACATGCAAACCAAAGCATTGAGAACTTTGTAGTGTACAAGACAGTTTATTACAAAAGATAGATTATAAAGACAGTAGCGTTAATGTTTACATGCGGGCGCCATCTTGGGTAAGAGACATGACCAGTCGAATGACGAACACTGTTTGAGCTATGTTACTGGTTGCACAGCGTTCGTTGTGTTTAGACTCAAGGCCTTTGTATTTTTTGAAAACGGTACATGGGCCTCTGTTTGAAACGTTTCGCCAGTTAGTTTTCCGTATCAAGTTACTTTCCTTATCAAAAATTTGAAGCACCAGCGTTGGCTAGCTAAGTAAGCTTACTTAAGCCTAAATTATCTGCCGCAGTGCAAGTCAGGGCGCTGCCTGGCTGCAGTGTTGCATTGGTCTTTTTCATTCAAAATTGATCAACTGTTACCCTTCTTTGAAAAAACTACTTTTACACATATATTGAGTCAGTGCACTCAAATGAAACGCACTTTTTTTGTGATGAAAAATGTTGAATGAAAATCACTTGTCACCTGTGTGCAATCAAGGTGTGAACAAAACAAAAGTTGCAACAAAATTAGCATCTACCATCTCACACAACAGTGTAACAGTAGATTAATAAACTCATGGACACACATCTACGTACGATCCTGTAGTCCTTTCAAGAAATTCTACCTACAATTCAGATAATTGCTTCCCATTTCATGTTCACCTTGAGAATTTCTATAAATTTGATGCTGGGAGGCATGCAGCTTGTTGGTTAGAACAGGACAAACACTGAATGCTAATGTTCAGAGATGTTATTCAGTTTCAATCAGGAGGGAAGTGTAGTTGCTTACATTCTCACTCATGCTGTCTTCGTCTCTGGTTTTTGCTTACCCCTAAACTCACAATGTAATATTTGTTCCTCTTTGTGCTCCTTATTTGAAGCAGAGGTAAAACTTCTCTGTTCTTGTTGTCGCTGCTTTTTCTCCCATTCCCTACCATCACTCTTGGATGAAAACCTTGGATCTCCAGCATTTGATTTGTTAGTAACAAGGAAAAGTAACAGGTTTTTTTAATCTTGAATGTCATTCGAGTATGTGTGACATGCACCAACAACACCATGACAAATTCCTTGTATGTGTAAAAAACGTACTTGGCAATAAAGCCCTTTCTGATTCTGTTTTGATTATATCCATGAAGTCTCAAAATTGGAATTGTTTTCATTAGGCAAAAGCGTATTGCTTCTGTTTTGGTATGCACCACTATCACACACACTGTGGAAGTGGGAAGACTAAAATATTTTTTTATGTAAAGGAATGCCCTATTTTCTGCGTAATTGTAACAGTTCTCACATAGTATGTGGATCCAGAAAGATTTTAGTAGCCCATGCCAGAGTTCAACTACATCTAGGGCTGGGCTGTATATTGATTTTTTTATTTTTTTTTATTTATTACCTTATATCGATATATTTTTAAACAAGATATTGAATCAGACAATACCATGTATATCGATATAGTTTGATGTTGCGCTACACAACCCATTTCTTCTGTAAAGCTGTGCCTGTGTTTGCTTCTCTCCTCTTCCTCCCCGCACAACCCCACTCCCACACACGCACTCCTGCAGCAGCGCCGGTCCACACTGCTGACATTTGTCTACAGTTTTAATTGTTGCACAGCTCTATATTTTGTTAAGCATGAGAGGAAAACCTGTATTTGTACAAATGTTTCCGCTGGTAACGTTCTGTTGTGGCAGCCGCCACGGTGAAAAACCCATGGCCACATTATCATAGTTGTGGAAAATGCAGCACAAATGTAGCGTACCGACGATACAGACATAAAAGAGACGTTTGCAACGACGATGACCTGCCAATGCGCATTCAACCCGTGCTGGACCCGTTCATAATGATTCAGCCGTCACTCTGTTAGCAGAGAATCCACTCTGCAGTGTAGTTCAGACACTTCACAGTGAGTATGTTTACATGTACACCAATATTCCACTATTATTCCGAAAACGACAATATTCCGAAATTGATACAGGTCATGTAAACAGCATATTCCGGTTGGATATTCTGAATAAGGCCCTTTTCCGAATTTAGCATTTTCCGATTAAGACGTGGGATATTTTGGTATTATTTGGGTTTTAGAAGCATTCTTTGGACATGTATACAGCGCATTCGGAATATGCGTCTCAATCGGGGTTTTCACCGCAGGCTTATGGTCAGCTCTGTGCGTTGCTATGGTTTCTGTACACAAACCAACCAGCCAACAGTTTGCAAGGCTGCAGACCCGAGAAGGAGGAGAAACACAGTTTACATGTAGAAGTGCAAAACAGGATTTTTTCAAAGTTTACCAGCGGTGGTGGACTTGTTGGACCGTGCAAACACAGCCTCCCTCTTTCATTCCTTCAACCAGCTTCTTGAAAAGGTCATCGTAGCGATGTGTGCGCAAGTCTTTGATAATGTTTAGTGGAATACTCCCTTTCATTAGCCATGTTTACAGCTTAGTCGGAATATCGTCTTTTTCGGAATTAGGGCAAAAAGGAATATTATGTGCATGTAAACGTACTGAGTAACAATTGGCTTTATGGTCAAAGAAAGTTTTTGTATCATAAACTTCAGTCCATCACACTCTCTCATTCTCTCTGCCTCTCTCCCTTTCTCTCTCTTTTAATCAGTCTGTTACTGTTGTTGTTTCTCAGAGATGGGCCTTTTTTATTTAATATAGGCTATTTATTTTAGGTAGTTTTTCATTTACATGTGTTGCAGCTGTATATTTTCAAACAGGAAAGGAAACCCTGTCTTTGAATTTTATATTGATGACATTCTGTTTTAATAAAAGTTCTTGTGACATCTCACATGTGACTTTGACTTACAACTGAACATTTAGCCCACTTTGTAAAAAACAGACAAAAAACAAGATATATTGTGATTTCTGATATAAGATTTCTCTACCTCTTTGTCAAAACATCATTGCTTGCCCAAGAAATATATTTTCTTGACTAAAACAGGGACTCTTTTTCTCTCAGCTTTTTTGGGGTAATTATTTTACATCAGAGATGCAGAGTTTATGTCAGGGTGTAGAATTTTATTCTGCAACACACATTAGATCTTGATCGATGCTTATATACTATACACCATTAGATTATTGCTGGTATATTGTTATTTGCCTACATGTTGGCCTAAAAGTGCAAGGAGGTCTCTCAGTTCAACAGAGATAAATGGCAAGTTATTTTTTATTTTCTATTTTTCTATTGTATTCTCTATGGCTCAGTACCTTTGGCACAATTATTTAAAAACAAATTCAAGGAAAAATTTCTTAAAGCAGCCATATTATGCTCATTTTCAGGTTCATAATTGTATTTTAAGGTTGTACCAGAATAAGTTTACATGGTTTAATTTTCAAAAAACACCATATTTGTGTTGTACTGCAGTGCTCTCTCTCACTGCTGCAGATCCTCTTTTCAGCTGGTCTCTGTTTTAGCTACAGAGTGAGACCTCTTTTCTTCTTCTTCTTCTTCTGTACTATCTTTGATTGCACTGCACATGCCCAGTAGCTCAGATGTAGATCATGTCAGCTAGCTAGCTCCATAGACAGTAAAAGAAAGGCTGTTTCTACAACTTCGGTCAGTTACAAGGCAGGATTAGCTGGGAGACTTCTAAATGAGGGCGCACATGTAAGTAGTTCTTTTGTAGATTATGGTGAACTTGTGTGTGTTGTAGTAGTGCTTTGCTATTGAGAACGAGGTAGCATGCTAGCGTTAGCATGCTAGCGTTAGCCATAGCGTTAGCATGCTAACGCTACGAGCTAATGGTTGCGGTTAGCCTGCTCGTTTCGGCTTGTGACGTCACAAGCCGTGCCGATTTTGAACAGCTCACCCAGAGACTGAAGGCAGGACACATTCAGAAACCGTATCTCACTCTAAACAGCATGGATGGATTTTTTTCAAAGTTTGTATGTGTGTGGAAGCACCAGAGACACAAAATAACACCCCAAATCCCAGAAAAAGTGATTTTTTCATAATATGGGCACTTTAAATAGGTTTCTTTTCATCATGTGTTTGTTAAAAAAATATTATTAGATTTGTAAATTCTAAAATATATTGATATTTTTATCTTCAAAAATGCATTATTGTGTCTGACTATACACTTTTATATACTGTAGATAACTATAGCTTTAACTATGTCTGAATGTGCTTTCCGTTGTTTCCCTCCATCTATCATTTTTTAGTGCAGTTTTTCTTATCAGACATTTTAGGTTTGCTACTTCTGCCTTTCTCCTCAGCACAAAATACTGAATACTACATGTGTTTTTCTGTCTTAAAGCTTTCCAAAGTGGCTGATGAGTATGAAAGTGGTGTTGTCAGGTGTCAGTCTTACACTGTTGGATATTGATTTGGTGTGTTTTTGTTTCAGTTGGGTGCAGAGCTTCGGCCACGAGGGTCTTGGACTGCTGCTGGACATTTTGGAAAGGTTGCTGTTCAAGAAACAGTAGGTCTATGCATTCACTCATGTGTCTTCTTTCACAGACTCTTACCTGTCTCACTTCTATATGGATTTAATCAGTTCTTTTATCGGTATATGACAATGCACACTAATTTTCACCCTGCAAACAATTTGTTGTCTTCATGCTGTACATTCGAGACCAACTGCTCCTCATCACTCTCCCTATCTGTCCCTAGGCAAGATAAGCTTGACAAAAAGAATCAACATAAAGTTGTCCAGTGTCTCAAAGCCTTCATGAACAATAAGGTAACGACGATAGAGTTGTATGTGTTTCTCTGGTTTTCCAACAAGTTCCCTATTGACATACTGTATCAGTTTTTTTAACCTCAAAGTAATGATGTTATCCTGCCTTAAAAAAGTATTTGTTTTAAAGAAAACAACTAGAAGGAGAAATGTTCTTCCGCTAATTAAAATTTTGTTTTACTGTTATCATATACATTTTCCAATGAAAAGCTGAGTCAGCAAGACTGTATTGTCTGATCTTTGAAATCAGTAAAAGAATGTACTAATCTGATTCACTGTTTATAGTCTTGGGAAGTGTTTGGTCTGTGGGCATAATAGCCCACATAAACTTCACTTGGTAGTGTTTGCGAATTGATTAACCTTGATTAACTCATTGAAGGGGCAGGTCGTGTTTGCCGTATCACCAGGAGTCCCCAAAGTCAGAGTGTTACTATTCCTACATTAATGTTGTTAATGGATGGAATACATTTTTGAATTCTCTCAGTTTTGTCCTTTTACACATCGGGAAAAAGTCTATCTGAAATAACTTCTTGTAGTTTGAGTTGAATCTGATAATAAAAAAATAATTTTAATCCCATCAACATCTGGTGTTTTCACGCAATTACCAAATTAGGCACCTGGGATTTCAATTACAAAGAGTTTATGACCAGTGGAGAAGATCAGCATCAAAACAATATGGAGCCAATTGAGGGGAGTTTTACTAATGTCCTGACTCAATCGGGATGGCACTGAGTGACACATTTGCACTGATATAAGCTTCCTGGTCTGTAGAGTATACAATGACAATATGATGATATATTGTGATAAAATAATTCCACTTAAGGTCAGTAGACAATAATATTGAATTATCGCACAGGCTTAAGCACTTGTGCATAAAAATATGTTATGTTGAAGTAGCATTATTTCACAATGCTTCAGCTTTTCCTCCTTGTATGCTGTTAGTCCATAGTAGCAACCAAAAAAAAAAAAAGATCTTGCCACATGGAGCTAAAACCCAACGGAGACGGATACACAGGCGGTCTGGCACAAAGTGTGCTGTAAGGTCTCATGTAATCCTGCGTCTCAACAGGCGCCAGATGCCAGCATTTACCCGTAGGCCTCTCTGTCAGCCCAGACCTTTCCCTGGCTAGAGAGGCATCTTGGGATAGGATGTACCCACAATGCCAAGAAGACAGGTGTTCTCTGCCAGCTGTCAGTGTAGACTTTTATTTTCTTCTGCCTTCCTGCGTCAAGTCACACAGTTGCCTATCTTCTGTTGTCTGTCACTAATGCCATAATAATGTCATAATAAAAGGTACCACACTGGGAAACTGCCCTTTGAACAACTTAACTCTACCAAGAAAACCGATTTCCCTAATATGGATTAGATGTACTGTAAGTGCATAGTTACTATAAATGTATATAGTAGCTCTCTGCTTTTACTTCTATTTCATTTTCATTACTTTGTTAGTACCCACTGACTTTTAATTATTTACACTGTTTATCTACTATATACTGTACTGTATATGTGAACACTGGTATTGAGGACTTAGAAGATCTCCTAGGGTTTCTAAAGTATAGAGAACTGCTCAAAACATTTCCAAAAAGATATAGTGTATACATCAGACATGTGTGTTTGGATAGATGAACCTGCTCCAGTAGTGCCAACTACTCTTTGGAGCATTGACAGAGGACTGGCACGGTTCATCTTTCTTTTATTTCTGGAAATTCAGCAACCACTGGCTTTTTCAGTACAAAAGTACATGAGTACACCGTTTAATTACTGTGCTCTCATCATGAAATACGTTTTGTAAAGCCATCAATTGTATAAACAGTTATGCATGAAGCAAAGCGAAATATAGGGAACTATACTATGATGGATGTAACGGAAATGTGACAGAAAAATCAACAAAACTGTAAAGAAAAAAAAAAGCAAAGGAAGCAAACAATTTACCTATTTGCACATAACTATTCACCTACAAGGACAATATTTGAATACCACATAACTTAATTAGCTGACTGCCTCTTCAAGTGTATAAAGCCCACATCAAACAGGCAAACAGAACATATGATTGGAGTGCTTAGTAATGCTTGGTGTTACTACCAGATCTACAAAAGCACTGTGTATTGTTTCTATTAAAAGAGAAAATAACCATCACTTCTTCACACCTTATTTGGTAATATAAAGGCCCCTTTCATTGCCATACAAAGAGCAAATTAAATGTAATATATTATTGTCCTGAACCTTTTATTTTCTAACACAGTCCAAAAATGGTTAATTGATTTTCTCTATACAAATTACCGCAAACAATAAATAAACCTGAATTCTCATTGTTCGGCAGTAATTACAGTTCTGTATGTTGCTGAAACTGTTCTTCATTGTACCTGGCTCTTATCACATGCTAGTCCTGTATTGAAAATTACACATACAGTATTTTTTTTTTTTGTAATGATGGTGTTCGTACAAGATTGTTTTTTCTCTTTGTTGGCTTTAGTATACAACTCACAGCAGAATTATTCTAAATCAGTTTAATAATTGGATGATCACCGTTAACCTTAAGTCTAAGTTTGGTCAGACATTTGATCATTTGAACTTAATTTGGAGTGAAGGTAAATATATTGAATTTGAATTAATTTTGTGTTGGGGTAATAAGATTTGTGCTACTGTTTCACAGGCCATTGTATTCTTGTTGTTGCAAATGGCAGCATATCTGGGTAATCATGTTTTGTGTTTACTGCAGTATGGGTTGGATCGAATCCTGGGAGAGGAGAAAAGTCTTGCGTTACTGGCAAGAGCCATTGATCCCACCCAGTCTGCAATGATGACTGACGTGGTAAAGCTGCTGTCAGCCATCTGCATCGTGGGTGAAGAGAACACGTACGTTCTGCCTTCATTCATCCATACTGTCAACATAGCCATGTCTTTACTGCTTTTCTGATGTTGAAAGACTCTTAGTTTGGGCTGACAGCTACCCTTTATTATTTTGTATTATCAATTCCAATCAAAGGCTTTCAATATAAAAAGGAAAGCATTAAACAGCCAACAATTTGCAAAAGGCTGAACTGCCATAATATCGCAGAGTTAAATATTTGTAGTAAGACAAGCTTGTGATTTTGCGAGTGCCAGTGTCACTCTCAAAAGTATCACAATACTGGTACCACTATATTGTATATTGACGATGTATTTCAAGAGTCGTGTCTGGTGTAGATGAGAAGTGTTTGCCTTTAGAGATTTAAAGTGACTGCAGTGCCAAATTAGATATTACAAAAGGCAATTTAAGAGTAATTCAAAAAGGTAATACAGTATGTATTTTTATGTATAAGATTCACTGTAATGATATATCCAGTTGAACAGAAGTTGATTTAGTTGTTGAAATTAAGTAATTATGAATTCATTAAACATTTGATTAATTTTAAATTGTCATCACAATCCTATTCAAGTCTTAATGTGTTACAGTGCAATGATAAAAGTCCCGTAGAAAAGCCCATTCACTTGGATACAGTCGAATAGGAGTGCTCATGCTCAAAATCCCTTTAAATGAATTCATGTCTTCATTTTCTGCCAATTGTTCGCTCATACATTTCATGTTCTCATTTAGTTTGGAAAAGGTCCTTGAAGCCATCACCACAGCAGGGGAATGGCGAGCCATCGAGAGGTTCAGTCCCATTGTGCAGGGACTACGAGATCGCTCGGTTCAATTACAAGTAAGTGCAATGTACATGTTCTGTACAGCCATTGACACCTTTGCTATTTCCCTCAGATTTCACTGAAATGAAATATGAAATGGCTGTAAGAGGTTGACCATTTTAACACAACCACTCTGTGCTCAGGGGTCACTTACACATTCTTTGGTCTGATAGTCTTTTTTGCAAAGAAATGTATAGTTTCATGTCAAATCTGGGTGTAAAGTATTGCAAATCACAGATCCAGTCACAATGGCATCATTGAAGCAACTACAAAATATATTGCTTGTATTTATCACCTTTTTGTATTCTCGTATTATTCAGTGCCTAGCCTTTATTAACTATTATTGGAGCTAATTAGTTTATGTATTGATTAATAACTTAAATGTCCTAGTTAGGGTTAATTTTGTGGCTCAAACAAGCAACTGTAACGTAACGAGGCAGTCTAGAACCTATTAATCTGATATTACAATTTGCAGTAATGAACACAATCATTGTGTAATGGTGTTGGTTGCTCAATTACTGTAAGATAAAGATCTTCCATGATTTGCAGTTGCCATATGTAATGACCTTTACTGATACTGCTAGCAAAACCAGGCATTATTTCATTGTGCAATAAAAAAACAATAACCGCTACAATAAAGAATAAAACAAACAATAACGAGAACACAATAAAAAAAAAAATAAAACCACAGATTTCTCTAATCTATACATAAAGAAGATCTCCCTTTCTCATGTTTCAAAGTTAATATATTGTAAATTCTGAATCCCTCCCCTCCCTAATCCACTTTATGGTTTGAGACATTTTTACCTGTCTATGCACATTGCCCATTTTATCATCTTATGCACTGCTTTTACATGTAATCCCTGTCTTTGTGGACATAATCTTTCAGATGTATCATCTCCGTGCTGATACATCCACTTGAGATATTGCATATGGGCTGCTTTATACAGGGACGGCATTGGTTTGTGTCACAAAAATGTAATTCATAATTATAGTATGTCGTCTGCATTTTTAATTGGTAGCTAAGGGATGGGAAGAGACGGATCATTCATCCAATACTAACACACACACACACACACACACACATATATACAGAGCATTAAACTCTAGAATGCATTACAATTTGCTCCTTTGGTTGTTCCGTATACTCATGCAATGACCAATGTTAAACTTAATTAAAAGATGATATCTCTTTTGCCCCCTGTAGAATTATCCTTAGTATTTGCATTCAGTTTGCTGTAACTACCTTTGACAGGTGCAACACTGTAGGGATACTCTAAGAGGGTGGAAGCAATAGTAGAGGAAAGTAGAGAGGGATGAAATTTATGCTTTATTACTTCCCACTTCCCTAACACAGCAGACCAGTTTCCTTTTTAACCCCATGCATTATTAAAGCACAGATACTGTTATCCTAACCATGGCAGTGTGTGGCCAAAGGCTCTCTGTTCTACTTGACTACATTTATACACAGTCTCCCGTGGCAGACTTTGGCCTAGGGAGAGTTTACATTTAGACAATAAGTGTAAATAGACAAATGAAATCACTGAAATTAAATATGTTCACATTTTCAGTTTCTTTGCATATTTGTAACTGATCTATGCATTATTCTTAATACAAAGCTTAGGCTAATGTAGATGGTTAAATACACATAGTAAATTATTAAATTATATGATGAGCTGTGATCAAATTACAGACTAACATCGCATCTACATCATCATCTTTTACTCATGAAAAATTATGTAAAGCATTGCAGTGATTTTGCATTGATTTTGTTTCCAACGAGTTTCAGCTCTCTGCATTAAGATTTGACTTATAATGAATTTTTGTGTACTTAAACCAAAGGATATGTGGATGGTAGGAAATCATTCAAATAATTACACTCTTTAAATTTGACCATTGCACCTCACTCACATGTCAAGACAAAGGTTTTGTGACACTTTGTAATCTGTATTACAATGTTAAAATGTTACTTTGAAGACCGGTAATTACTAAGCTTGAGTGCCGTGACGAAAATAAGAGTGCTATCAAATTGAGAATGAATCTGGAAACCTCTATCCTTCCTTGACTCGAGCATTGCCATACCCTTTTTTCACACATGAGTGGATTGCTTTACTGATCAATAATTGATTTTTCTGTCCGTGTTTGCCTGGCTAGTTGAAAAGTCACAGGATGCAGCGGTCCCTGTGCAGTAAACCAAACTCATAGGGGAGGGGTGAAAAACAACTTCCAAAAGAGCGCGTTTGCCCTAAAATTGACTGTTAGTTAGTTTTGTGTGTATGGGTCTGCAGTTGTTGCATTAATATTAAAATCAGCCCCTCTAGTTGGTGACTGGAGAAAATAGACATGCATTAGTTATGGTCCTCTGCTTCCAAGGGACATAACTCATTCAGAATGCATTTCATCAACTTCTGGAAGAAGAAGCCCATCGTCTCTTTCTCCTCTCTCGCTCTCGCTCTCGCTCTCTCTCTCTCTCTCTCTCTCTCTCTCTCTCTCTCTCTCGCTCTCTCTCTCTCTCGTTGTTTAAAAAACAGCTGAAGACACATTTGTTTAAATTCGCTTTTGACTCTTGTTTGTAAACTTTGGATTTTAGGTTTTAATCATTGAAATGATTTTCATTGGTCATTCAATAATTTTCTTTTTTCCCTTGTTTATTTTCTGTTGGATTGCACTGTATTTTTACAAATGTTTATCATGTGAAGCACTTTGTGACTTTGTCTGTAAAAGGTGCAATATCAAATAAACTTATCTCTCTCTCTCTCTCTCTCTCTCTCTCTGTTCTGTGTACCCTTCATATTGCAGGTGGCATGCATGCAGCTCATCAATGCACTGGTAACATCCCCTGATGAGCTGGACTTCAGGCTGCACATCAGAAATGAATTCATGCGCTGTGGCCTGAAAGAGATATTGCCGGTAAGCAACACACACACACACACACACACACACACACACACACACACACACACACACACACACACACACACACACACATACACATACACATACACACACACACACACACACACACACACACACACACACACACACATATATAAACTCACACTCACCTTGTATTAATATTTAAATGAGTTGTCCACTTCAGTGAAATATTGTAGATTTGCTCCAGCAAATAATTTATGAAACACAGTGGAGGGTTTGCACGTCCTCCATTTGTGTTAGCACCCAGAAACCAATAATGTTTCTAGTGCCTTGGCTAATAATCTTCCTACTGGCTTTCATACCATCTACCTAACATGTTTATCTGTTGTAAACATTGCTGCTGTAACTGCAGAGAAACAAATAAATTAAAATGAGAAGCTGGTCCCAACACCTGTTACCATGATCAGTAATAGCATTTAGAATGAGCTTCTTGTCTTTACTTCAGCTTGATACTTCCCTTTTGGTGTCGACGTCAAGCCCTTCTCTCAGATTTATTTTGCTTGAATCTTTATCTCTTTTAACCTGTTTTACCTTTTCTTCTTTTTCTACCTTAATCCATCTGTAGCATCTGACAACCATCAGGAATGAGGCCCTTGACATTCAGCTAAAGGTATTTGAGGAACACAAAGAAGAGGACATGATAGAGTTCTCTCACAGGCTGGAAGACATCAAAAGCGAACTGGAATATCCTTTTCAATATACCAAACCGACGCGTTTAACACTAACTTCTAATTAAGTGTCTGTTTCTTGTAAGTATGGCTAACATACTGTATAGTACATTTGAAACGTACATGGCATCCAGCTAAGGTCAGTTAATCCTAAAAATATATAAGTCTTTCATTTCTTTTTTTTATGTGAAAATGCAGTGTTTTGGTTTACGTACAAGTTCTTGACTATCTGCACTGATGTGGGGGACGTGTTCAGTATTGTACAGAGCATGGTGAAGGACAGCAGTGCAGAGCCCTATTTCCTGTCTATACTGCAGCACCTGATGCTTATACGCAACGACTACTTGGTCAGGTAAAAATCAGCAGCACACTCACAGAACATTAATTATCGAAAATGTGATGGAGAATGCAGTTTTTTACCCGTTTCTTTCCTCATTTACTCTCAGCGTCTCCCTGTATGTCTGTGACTTGGACTTTCTGTGATTTTTATTTGTTTTTTTATCAGCTCTATTCATTATCTCTATTATTTTCTTCGTAGACCAGAGCTTGTTGGCTCTGATCAAACGTGTCAGAAGTGTACAGTAATATAACGTATGGTCTGTGTGTTATAGGGTTGGGCGGTATCCAAATTTTGATACCGTCAAACCTCCTCCCTATTTTACCGCGGTATACGGTATTACCGTAACTAATTAAAAATTATGACGTAAGGCTCAGACGGCGTCACCAAACTGTTGGCTTGTGCACCGTTCAGAAACTGAATACCAAACACTAATACTGAAACAATAATAACATAACAACTTACAAAAAACTACTTTCTCCTCCACACTGTCACGTGATGACAACCACACATAATTACATAAATTATATTTTGTGGAGTGCTGCCAAAAGTCCGGTAACTTGATGGTGGCCGCGTAGATAGCACCGACATTAGCCGCGCCGCTAGCAGCGCCCGCCGCAGCAACAGCATTTTCACCACCGTTGTTGTTTGACATAATTCAGCCGTTAACCCGAAACTCGTATATCATAGCACCTCTCCCTTAAAGGTACAGTACCTTGGTGAATGTCTCTTTCAGTCTTACTTGTGGGTCACCACAATTTAATATTTAATCCTTGTCTCCTATATAAATGCATTGCATTTTTTTAAATGACGGTATTGAAACTGATACCGTTGCTATTTTTAGACCCCATGGTATACCGTATTACCGTATTACTGCCCAACCCTAGTGTGTTAATGACTGAGTGACATATAGCATTTTAATCTCCCATTTTAGCCAACTGCACACACAAGCGAAGGTCTAAGCGGCTTTTGAACACTCGTAATGATGTACACTGATGAAGAGCTTGTGTTTTGAAGGTCTCACTCCTTCTGCCTTAAACCTCCTCAGTGACATTGGCTAACAAAGAGAATGCTGTCTCTTTTATCTCCAGTCCATCTAGCTACCATGGCTCCAGAGCATTTCTCGTCTCCTATTAACAGTACTTTTCAAAAGCTTGTTTTATGTTGGTTCGCTCACAGCTGGGTGTGAGTTAAACCTTGGCTTGATCAAAAGATGGAGCTCTAATCTGAAGAATATGAAATGCATCACCTGCAGTTTTTCTCCCACCCAAAATCAACACCTTAAGTGTCTGACGCTCTGCACTTGCTCTCTCTGATAAGCTTTCTTCATCTGAAACTATTATGAAATTAGGGTTGGGTACCGTTTGGATTTTTACAATTCCGATGCCAAACCGGTACTTTTAAAACGATTCCGATTCCTAACCGATTCCTTAACCGATTTTTGAAAAACTGAAAAATGACATCAAAGAAAGGCTCTTTTATGGAGTTTTTTTTAAATTGAAAATTATTTAAATTTAACAATATATTAACGTTTTTAAGTACTTAAATATATAATAAGTAAACCTAAGTCACCTAATAATAATAATAATAATAATAATACTAATGTATACTTTATTAATCCCGCAAGGGGAAATTACAATACCTAACACATAGCTACAATAATTTAACAAATAACAGTTACACTATTAACAAGTAAGAACTAAATAAATGTTGTTGAGTTGGTATGCCAACCAGCTTCAAACTTTAGCAGTTCTTTTGCAGAAAAATGACCATATTTGCCTTCTCTGGTGAGATACTACACCTCTCCTGACTTATGGCATGGCCTGCACAGGAGAAAACTCTCTCAGGTGGTGTCCAAGAGGCCTGTACACACAGGGAGGAGTTTGAAAGGGCAGACAATACCACCAGGCTACAGGGTCTTGTCCTGAACGATAGACTAGCAGAGCGTAATATGTTTACTAGCGATCACGTCCAGTGAATGGTTAATATGCCTTTATGTCCGTTTTGGTGAGCCCAGAGCGAAAATATGCCATTTAAAAAGTAGCCTACATTTACGATAACTAGCTAACGGTAGACTACAGAGAAAGTGTGATATTTTTACGTCCGTTTCGGAGCGTGTACAAAAAGCCGTCTATCAGCTGTGATTGTAGAGTGCACGTCGGGGGAATAGCGCGGACACGCGCTTCACACCGCGAGTCGCGAGCGGGCACGTGCGCCACTCGGCGTAAAAGGGAACCATAGTAGTGGAACCGGGTTTCGGTACCCAACCCTATATGAAATGTTAACATCGGTGTTATGACTGCTAACATTGCTGCATCTATTTTGGAAGCATTAATAACAGCGTAAGAATATTACCGTACACACAAAAGCTCACTACCCTCCCCATGTTCAGGGCTCACTAACCATGGCATGTCTAGACTACACAATCTTTTTTTAATATCTTCTGGCAGATAACCAGCTGAATCACATAGATTACAGTAACAGTTATACTTTATTTAATTTAGGCTTTATTGGGCAATAATTCAATATTATAATTGGTCTGTCATTGGAATCTATTGCTGAAACAATTAGTCAATTGACCAGTCGCTAAACCCACCGAATTGGAAAAGTCCAATAACACCTTTGCAGCTGTAACTAGCACTCAATTTTAAAATGAATGAATTATGAATTAATTAAACATTGTGTTTGTCCACTCTAATGTAAGCTGCTAACTTCAGCATGTTATCTGACGGATTTCAGCAGAACACGGCTGCTCCGAGCTCAGTGCACTGGCGCCACGGAGGGAAGGCACACACCGTTTATCCAAACACACTGCCGTGACACAGAGCTTGATTGAAATCAGCAACATATCTCTTTAACCAAGAAAGCGTTACAGATGTCAAACTAATTTGTTAGTCCTCATCCTAAAAGCCTTTTCTCCTGAAAGCATAAATCCAAATTCTGTTGTGCTTGTCCAAGGGTGTAAGTTAAGCAGCTAAACAGGGTTATGCTATAATGAAATAAAAGTGATCAAAATAGGCTTTGGAAATTTTGAGGGCCTTTCTCACATTTTATGGCTTAAGGGACCTATTACATTAATAAAAAAGACGAAGAAAAAAAAAAAAAAAGAAAAAAGATTTTGACGTTTGGTCTTTTGGACTGAGGTTACCAAATGCTTTCAGTGCTTGAGTGCAGTAATGTTGAATAGATACACTTAGAAAACATGTATGCATTCACAACATCATCTTTAAAAGAAGTATTGGGACTGAGGTTGGCAATACAATTATTTTGTATTATACATATATATATTTATATATGTATCTATATATTAGTTTTTGTAACAAATGTAATGAAAATGCATAGTTTAATGGCATCAGTGATTGCATATTTCCCCCTGATTGTCATACTATAGGGTGTAGCTCTTTAGACTCTCTTTTAGTTGGCTTTAAGTCTTTTTATTTTTTTATTTTTATTTTTTTTTTTACAATACATTTGCAAGTTTTCCTCAGGCAGTTTCATACCCTTGATATGATTTATTTTCACCTTTGGCACACAAGACATTATATCTGAATGGGATCCTTTTAATGCACCTCACATCTCTTCCTGACTGACGGGTGTAGGGATCTTTATTTATTTGTATCCTAAATGTCAAGAATGTATTGTATAGTCCCTTTTACACAGTGGTCCCAAAGTCAATGAGTAATGAAAGGAACACCAGCAGCTTGACTGACAACATGCCTGATTCCATTTGATTGCCAGTATTTTCATATTCATTCAATGATTCCATCGTATAGCTCACCTTCAAAATCATATACATGGTATACTGTAAGATCCAGTCAAATGTTTTAGGAAGAGGTGGAAGGCAGTGTCCCTGATTTATTGCGGTTTGTAAGCCTCAAATTATTAGTTAATGATTTGGTGTAGAGAGATTTGGACTCTCAGCGGCATTGTGTTAAGATAATGAGCAGATTAAACGGACACTTTCCCTTTAACTTGGAATAGCACTGCGGCTCCCAGCCTTGCATGCCATCTGTTATAATAAGCTGTCTCTTATTGTGACATGCCCTTGGTTATTCTGTGATCAATGCATTCAACAGAGCCATTTGAATTAATTTAACTGCAGTTACTTAGCACCTGGCAATAGGTTGGTGTGTATTACTCAGTACCATCAAAACACTTCTTATATTAAGGTGTAAGTGGTATATAAGTTTTTAAGTTGTAGTAGTTCCAAAGAAACCAAAAGCCCCTAACTTGTGTAACATCATGCTGTGGCCATATTACAATTCCAAGAATCAAGACAGTTAGCCTTTGTATTCATCAAAGTTTACATCCTGAAAAAAACGGCGCATAAAAATGTTTTTTTGCCATATTTTTTATGGAATACATACTGTATATCTGTTCACTTGGAACACAGTCTCTGTCCCTTGTCTGTCCTCTGTTTAGCCTCAACATTCCTGTTTTCTTAAATGTTTCTCTTTTGTTGCTGTCCATTTCCCTTCACTATTATTGTTTTGTCCATCCATTTCCTTCTAAATGGCTGGGATATCGGTGGGAATTGAGATTTGGTGTTGGAGAAAGATGTGTAAGAACTCTGGATAGATCTGATTGTCATGTCAACAGCGTTTATGTTGTTGTTTGAGCATGTCATTGTGATGCTCAGTGTCAGCTGGTTTAAAATGCACCTGTTGTGTGAACAACGCACTTTGATTTGACTCACTAATACATCATTATGGTAAGTAGTCCTGACTTGGAGCCTCCTGTAATGTTTAGACTATCTATTATGCAATGATTCTGATTGGTTGTTGGTATATGCCACATTATACCTTCTCACTAACCCTGCTTTTCCTGCAGACAGTTCAGTTCCTCTCACACCTGAATCTGTCCAGATAACAGCTCTTATACAAATGCATAGACACAACAGAATAAAAGTATGAAATTAAATCAAATAAAAGCTATGTTTTTTTCCACTCTGTCTTTTTCTCACTGTCTCTTGAACTATCTTGTCTCACTTATCCTGACTCTCAGGCCCCAGTACTTTAAGATCATTGAGGAGTGTGTGTCTCAAATTGTGCTCCACCGTAGTGGCACTGACCCAGACTTCAGTTACCGCAAGCGCCTAGATGTGGACTTCAGCCAACTCTTAGGCAAGTCATAACTTCTCGCAGTTGATTTGCATTAGAGATATTTCAATAAAACATTAATTATTTTCGTTTGTTTCATCTGTTTTGTTTTTGTTTTCAGAGGTGTGTGTAGATAAAGCTCGAACTGATGAGTATGAACAAAGAGCTTCAGAACTGGCAGAGAAGGCAAGTGTTGAGAAAAAAAACTATATCCACTACACTACCTGGCCAAAACAAAGCCTACTAACCCATGCAGGCATTTATTTTGATTTGTTCTATATAATCTGTTTACATAACAAAACATTAACACTGTGAACTAAACATGACACTGACAATTTCCTGGGGCATGGGTTATAAACATAATAATTCAACATCTTAGCAGTAACTTGAGAGCCAACATTTGCAGTTATCCATTAGCAGAAATGCCTTTAAATGCTCTGATTCTTTTCCAAAAACTGAAAAATAGCTATTTTAAAAGTGAGCATTGCAGGATGTGACATTGCTATAAAATAATATGAGATTATTATTACCTTAAAATATTACAATCAAGGAAACTAAACATTTTTGTAATGCAAGTTAGAGAGTATATGTTGTTAATAACAATTGTACATATGCTCTAGATTTTTCAGTTTGAGAACAGTGATATAGAAAAGCCCATTCTTCCCATATCACACTAGATAAATGATAAGTTTCTTCCTTACTTTTTATGGTGTGCTACATCTCGAGCTACTACAGTTTAAGGTCCATCTTTTTATGTTCATGGCAAAGACGTAGGTTAAATAGGAGTTTACAAATGTATCTTACTACAAGTTTGAGCAAGAACAGTAATGTTTTTGTCATAACACACACAATCAGACACACGCGTGGTTGTGAAACGTGTGAGGTCAGATGGATTGGCTGCTGTGATTATTTTAAGTCAGAGTAGCAGCAGGTTGTAGATCCTGATTAGAAGGATGGGCTCACTGATTGACGTGTGTGTATGGGACTAAAAGGTTTTATTAATGAATGGGTGTTGAAATTGAATCAGTAACTGAAGGCAATCAAGGCAAAATGAATGATGATTTTATAAAGTAATTACACCATTAGACTTTAACAATTTAAGCAATACTGCTTTATGTTAATTCATTGTTACATTCCTTTAATATCAGCGTGTGTTTGTGTGTAATTTGGATCCATGTTTCTCTTTTAAGTTTGACGAGGAGTTTCTAAGCAGACAGGAGGCACAAGCTCAGCTGGTTAAGTGTGATGAAAAAATAGCTGAACTCCAAGCAGAGCTGCAGGCCTTCAGGTCCCAGGTAAATTACCTGTATTTGTTTTCAATGCCATTTTTTTGTTGTAAATTGTGTTAATTCTTTAAGGTGATGTTAGAAAACACTACATTTGATTACTCAACAAACCCCCTAAATCTAGGAAAGATACGGTATGCAATTCAATTTTCTTTTCTTACTTTCCATTATGATGTTCTTGTTATTTTGGGGTGCTGCCAAGATGGTGGTGAGGGTTTTCTCCACTGGAGCCTGCATTTTGGGTTGACATGGAGGCTCTACTGGCTAGCTGACACTAAATCTAATGAGAACGCTGACAAGTCCTTCATGTTGGCCATTTCTGATTCTCTGATCTTATCCCATAAGAGGAAATTGTTCTAAAAGCAATTTATTCTGACAACCCTCTTCAAACTCACTACTGGGCCTCTCGCTTTAACCCCCCTTCCCGCCAACACTCCAGAGAGTTGCTGCCATGCCCTGCCACTGCAAGATAACTACACATTCAGAGAGGAGAGGAGAACTTCATTTTTATTTTCCTGATAATTTTTCAATTTGAGTTAGCAAACACAAAATGAATACTCAAATAGTACCTTGGTTCAAATGACGGTGGTACATGTAGCCAATGCTACACACACACACACACACACACACACACACACACACACACACACACACACACACACACACACAGTCAGACTGTCAGTCTAACTTTAACCAATGCACACACTTGTTAATTCAGCAAAGAAGTTCTTTCCTCTAGAGGCAGTGGCAGAATAAGTGCCCAGGGCTGACCTTTAGTGTGAGTCTTTAATCTAAAACTGGTGCATGGATCAATAAGCCATTTTCTCTGTATGATACAATTTACGAAACTTTGTAGCACCGGTTATACCATTTGATTTTAAGCTTTGGGAAAAAAAACAAATAATTGTGGGTAGGTTCTGGACAGAATCTGGATCGTCTATGAGCATTTGGCCTCTACTGGATGGTATACCTCCGTTATCCATAGAACAATGGTATTAGAGAGGAAAGCATACTGGGCTGCACACTTGGCAGATGCTGTAATTTTCTTTAGTTCTCTCCAGTTTCAGTCTTTTTTTTCTTCTTTGCAATGCGAGTCCACTGTTCATTTTATTTATTCGGTGAAGGATTTCTTGAGCACTGCTCCACACTCTGCAAAATAATCCACTTTTAGTAACCATCACACTATTCTGTAATCAAGTAATATTTGCTGGAACCAAGCTAAAAGAATAAAAATATGCCGATGAGGCAAGCAAGAAGAAAGCTATGCAAAATATTATCTGACCTAAGTGATTAAAAAAATAAATGCTGTGAAAAGGCAATTTAGGGTAATGGCTAGCTTATTTGATATTTAATATGAAGAAGTTGATACTGCATTTACTTTATATATTACTATATATATTTAAATTTTTTTGCAGCATTCACACAGTTACAAACAGTTGTGTAACAGTTACATTAACCCGAAGAGACCAAAATCAAGAATTACTTGATTTTAGTAACTCGTATCATCACCAGTACAGTATGACTTCATAAAGTGTTTTGAATAGTTTTGGATGTCAGTAGATTTCTCTGGAACCTTTTATTATGCTTTGGCTACATGGATAATATGTGTCATTATAATAAACTGGGAATTGGTGATTGATATTTGGTGATAACAGTGAAATAATTCGTCAACCCTGTATCTAAGTGTCTGGCTCCAGGGAAACTCAATAGTGCTTCTTCATTCTGGACATTTATTTGCCAATGTTGTTGTTTCAAGATTATTATTATTTTTTTTAATTTTAGGCTACCATTTGCATTTTTGATGTAATAGTTGTTCAGAGTCTAGAGGAAAAAATCTCAAATGTCGCAATGTTTCGTAAAATGAGCCTTATTTTTTGGATTGTGCCCCAACATACTTTTTTTTTTTTTTCTCCCTGCCTTTCCAGTTTGGAGCTGTACCTGTGGGTCTGTCCTCTGCCCATGTTGGACAGGCGTCATCTTCCTCAGCATTCCCATCTGGGCCTCCACCCCCTGCTGCAGCAGCTGGGCTGCCAGCTCCCCCCCCTCCGCCTCCTTTGCCTGGTTGTCATGCCCCACCTCCCCCACCTGGAGTGCCTCCTCCATTTGGTGCCCCTCCTCCACCCCCTCTAGGGTTTGGGGGTGGTCTAGGCTCCCCCACCCACCATGCACTGCCTTATGGCCTCAGGCCTAAGAAGGATTTCAAGCCTGAGACCTCCATGAAACGCCTCAACTGGTCCAAGGTAATACACTGCAAGGTGTTTCTTATATTTAAACACCCATTTTTTATACAATGCATTCTAATATACCACTAGCTAAAGTCTCAAAAAATACTGTGGAATCAAATCAACTGACTGAGTGAAAAACATTTAACCCTTAATTTTTTACAAATTAAGGATTTATTCCTAGGCTATTTCAGTATATTAAGAGGTGTATCTTCTAACTGATAACTGGTAGTATTACAGATTTCTATATTGAGCGATCTACAGTATGAAGAGAAATATTAAAGATGTTTTCCCATTGTGCTGGATAAGGCTGGGACGGTTACCACATTACCGCAATACCGCGGTCACGTGACGCCTACCGCGGGTCTGAGCTTGTCACCGTCATCACCGCAAAAAAACATTGGCCTGCACATGTGTGCACGTTGTGTCTAATGACATGGATTCATTGATTCTAATGACATGGATTGTATCTGATGACATTGTGTTTTACATGGATTCAAGGTTTTCTAAACAGAACTCATCATCAATAGATGGAGCAAATCCGACCTTTCGCGAGTTGGGGAGCGCAATGTGAAATGTCTTTGCCTTTCCTACTGTGTATTACGGTAGGAAAGGCAAAGGCATTTCTCCGTTCTAAGCTGAGGTAGACACATTAACTAGCATAACAAGCTGCAGTGTTTACCATTACACATTAGCCTAGCAGCTAACAAAGTTTTCTTCTGTTTATAGCTTTATAAAACGGCATGGTTGAATTTCAGCCTGCATGCACATTTCGTAGCCTAAAACAGAGCAGCTTATATTGGTAGAGAGAGCAACAAGTTAGCGAACTGCAGAGTTGCCCTCTCTGCTCTCTGTCTGCTCAGCTGCTAGACGGGCTGCACTCGGGCTGAAAGCCGATGTTTTTTTGGGGGGTCGCCACTTATACGGCAGTATTGACAATAGATAAAGCCACTGTGTCTTGAGAAGCCCTAGCTTGTTGTTGTATTGTTCACTTTTAACTCACTTTACATCATCTTTACTATCTCTTTTTCCTCTCTGTTTTCCTCACAGCGGCACTCACACCCTACTCTCCGTTACCGCTCGATCTCCTTGCGCGACCACACCGGCACTGACGTCACTCACTTAAGGCACCCTGCCATTCTTGCGCTAACTTACGCTACTCTCGTAAGGGGTTTGCGATATACCGCGCTACCGCGGGAATTTCTTGCTTTTCAACCGCGGTAAGAACAAATCCATACCGTCCCAGCCCTAGTGCTGGATTATGGTTAACAACAAGTTTAGGACAAGAAACTGAAAATTTAGGCCAGGTATTTATAGTGGCCCTTTTTTCTGGTCTTTGTTCCCCGATGTTCATTGGCAGCACCTGAACAGTACAGATGTTTTTCTAAGAATGAAACAACAACTTCCTACCTCTGTGCCAAGCAAGTAATAATTGAAAATAACAGATGATCAGATGCTGGTGTCAAAGCAGCCTTAGTGGTACCTCTACAGATGTTGTTCTCTGCAGAGCGATTTTAGTTCACACCACAAGTGATATTAGTTGGTGGTTTGATTAATAATGTATTCTCAGATGTACATCGGTACAGGTGTTCAGCAAACTAAACCATATGCTTGAAAATCCAAAGTGAAATGAGGAGGACCTGTCTTATGGCACAGCTGTATGAAACCCCCACATATGGTTATGTTTGGGACAAAGCTGTTCGGAAACTTCTAACTTCTTCAGTAATATGACTTTAAACTTTCAACTCTTGCTGAGAGGCTTGGCCAGTTTTAGAGAATAGTGACAAAACTATTTTTGACAGACAGAAAGACCCCCAAATAACCTAGAAGCCAAATGGGCATCCCATTAGTGCCAAGTTTCACCTGACCCCAGTGGAACCTTAAAATCCTGGTTAAGCAAAAATAATTGTGTTCTGAGTCTGTCACACCAGAGGAAAAGTGTGTTATCAACCATCCAGCCAAATCTGAATGATAAAAAAACAGCAAGTATAAGAAATTAGGTTTTAAAATTGGGAAAAAATAATAGCTGAAGGCACAGCAAGAAGGAGTGCCGCTCCTCTGCAACATTCTATCGTTAGCAGCTAACCCAATAGCACACAGATTTTAAGTCAAATATTCACAAGGATTTCAGCAAGACTTTGGTCCACCAAGTTGTACCATAAATGCAATAAAGGATACCGAAATATGTAATGATAATTATTAAGCTTTAAGATGCTCCAAAATATGCACTATAAACAAATTAATTGTTATGTAGATGAAGAAGAGTGATTGCACTCAACTTCTGCTATTTAGAAATAATCTGTGTGTGTGTGTGTGTGTGTGTGTGTGTGTGTGTGTGTGTGTATGTATGTGTATATATATATATATATACATACACATACATACAGTAGTGCTCATAAGTTTATGAACCCATGCTAAAGTTGACTAAAAAGAGGAATAAAAAAAATCATCTTTTGGAAATTGATCTTAATGCCTTAATTAAATAAATTTGGAAAAATCCAACCTTTAAGGACACCGATTTTCTTTGTGAATGAATAATGATAAATAATAATATAATAAATAAATAAATAAATAAATGTTCTTCCTTAAAATACAGGGGGCATAAGTAAGTACACCCCTAGGTTAAATTCCCATAGATGCAGGCAGATTTTTATTTTTGAAAGGCCAGTTATTTCATGGATCCAGGATACTATGCATCCTGATAAAGTTCCCTTGGCCTTTGGAATTAAAATAGCCCCACATCATCACATACCCTTCACCATACCTAGAGATTGGCATGGTTTTATTTCAGTTAGCCTAATAGCTGGTTTGATTTTCATTGAGAGATAATTTTATGGAAAGTACCCCATGCCAATCTCTAGGTATGGTGAAGGGTATGTGATGATGTGGGGCTATTTTAATTTCCAATTTTTTTTTAATTAAGGCATTAAGATCAATTTCCTAAAGATGATTTTTTTAATTCCTCTTTTTAGTCAACTTTAGCATGGGTTCATAAACTTATGAGCACCACTGTACATATATTAATTAACAGAATTTAACTTGCATTAAATTAACCTCGGATAGCCAATTCATGAATTCTGTCTATCAGTTCTGGAGGTTGATACTGAGTTCTGAGTTATTTGTTTGTATGGCCCTTGGTGTTTGAGTTAATAGTGCAACGGAGAACATGTTGAGCCTCTGTGTGCCCTCGTAGCTGGAGCATAAATAAAAGCTTAAGCTTGGTGGTGGCAGTGACATTCAGGTGCAAAGATTTGCAGAGTATGGTGTCGATTCTCCAAGGCTTCAGCAGTAGTAGCAACCCATTCACAAAAAAAATGAACACTTCCTGAAAATATTGCTTAATCGAGTTTGAATTGAATACTTTTTTTAACATCTTACATGCATGTACACACATACCTGATTGGTGTCTGGTCTATCTTTAAGGGTTTTAAAGCCATCTTATTTTCAAAAAAATTTTTGCAACCCAAGCAAGGGGATGTGCTGTGTGTAATAACATTAAGGTTGCATTCCACGGGGCGCCTTAAACCTTACAACATGTTGCAGCCCAAGTGCAGCCCGTCTAGCAGCTGAGCAGACAGAGAGCAGTCTGAGCAGAGAGGGCGACTCGGCAGTCCGCTACCTTGTTGCTCTCTCTACCAATATAAGTGCATGCAGGCTGAAATTCAACCGTGCCATTTTATTGGGATAAAACCGAAGGAAAGTTAGCTGCTAGGCTAATGTGCAATGGTAAACATTGCAGCTGTAATGTGTCTACCTCAGCTGAGAACGGATAAATGTCTTTGCCTTTCCTACTGTAATACACGGATGATAAGTTTGGTTTTTGAATCCATGTAAGACACAATGGCCCTCATTTATCAACCTAATGTAGAAACCAGCGCACATATGAGCGCAGAAATCCTCTTACGACAGGCTTCACGTGTGATTCATGAAACGTTCGTATCACACCAATCAGAGCGTAAGAATGGTCGTTCATTGATAAATGCAGTGGCTGGAAACGATCGTAATTTAAATATCACGCCCCAATATATTCTGGGTTTTGAGGCCTCGCCCCTACAATTTACGACATGGAGATACGTAATCCGGCTGAGAAGCAGCACTTTTCAGAGGTGGAGATTGAAACCCTGATATCTCAGGTTCATTTGCACTAGTGTTTGTAGTTTTGTCAGGCTGAAAACTGTTATTAAAGGCTGTAGAAAGAATGGGGAATGGAAAGAGATCACTGATGCAGTAAACAGTGTTGCCGTGGTAAATCGCACTCCAGCTGAAGTTTATTTAATTTATACATCCTTGACATATACTATAGTCCGCATAGTAATATACAGGCTTATATTGCAATCTTTTAGGCCTACATGGTTTACGTATATTTAAAGTTCCCATATTATGAAAAAATCACTTTTTCTGGGATTTGGGGTGTTATGTTGTGTCTCTGGTGCTTCCACACACATACAAACTTTGAAAAAAATCCATCCATGCTGTTTAGAGTGAGATACAGTTTCTGAATGTGTCCTGCCTTCAGTCTCTGGGTGAGCTGTTCAAAATCGGCACGGCTTGTGACGTCACAAGCCGAAACGAGCAGGCTAACTGCAACCATTAGCTTGTAGCGTTAGCATGCTAACGCTAATGCTAACGCTAGCATGCTACCTCGTTCTCAGTAGCAAAGCACTGCTACAACACACAGAAGTTCACCATAATCTACAAAAGAACTACTTACATGTGCGCCCTCATTTAGAAGTCTCCCAGCTAATCCTGCCTTGTAACTGACCGAAGTTGTAGAAACAGCCTTTCTTTTACTGTCTATGGAGCTAGCTAGCTGACATGATCTACATCTGAGCTACTGCGCATGTGCAGTGCAATCAAAGATAGTACAGAAGAAGAAGAAGAAGAAAAGAGGTCTCACTCTGTAGCTAAAACGGAGACCAGGTGAAAAGAGGATCTGCAGCAGTGAGAGAGAGCACTGCAGTACAACAAAAATATGGTGTTTTTTGAAAATTAAACCATGTAAACCTATTCTGGTACAACCTTAAAATACAATTATGAACCTGAAAATGAGCATAATATGGCTGCTTTAAATAAACACACAGTAGCGGAGTTTATGCAGTGTCTTTTATTTTACTCGTGTTTGTTTCATGAGTAGAACTGTGAGGGAGAGCGCGTGTCCTCCGCCCCCCGTGCTGGACCCCCACCTCGACCCTGTCTCCTGACAGCAGAGGGGCTGGAAAAACAAGCCGAAATATATCGGTCAATGGCAGAAATAAATGTTGTGCATCGTCATGTTTCCTGTATTGAGTATCATTGCCAAACATAACAATATACCTTTTAAAAGCGAGGAATAATATCCTGTCTCCTTCGTATAGCCCCAGTTGGGGCTGTGCTGGACACTGCTCTCAGGGCTTCGGGTCATCTGGCTCCAGAACCCCACAGGCTAAAACAATGTTGCAGAATTTTTCTGCCGTGTATAGTAGGGTCCCCCCCGCTGATGCAAGACCATGAGCCATCTGCCCTTAATCAATCCGATGGGGCGCTCCACCGTGGCCCGTGTGCGTACGTGTGCACTGTCGTACCGGCGAATAGAGGTCTTCTAAAAGAGCCAGATCTGCCATTGCTGATAAGTGATCAACTGATGACTTCTCCTTCTCCTTCTCCTGATAAACTTTTTATATGCTGCACCGCAAGTCCACACTGACTCGAAAACTTGCGTACACGAGTTCAGACCAGACGTGAGATTTTATCGCAGCCTACGCTCACGTTCAAATTGATAAATCCCTTGCTTTGCGTAGGAATCGGCGTACGCCCGTCCTACGCCTGTTTTTGGTCGTACGCACGTTTCATAAATGAGGGCCAATGTCATCAGACACAATCCATGTCATTAGATTCAATAAATCCATGTCAGTAGACACAACGTGCACACATGTGCAGGCCAATGTTTTTTTGCAGTGATGACGGTGAGGTAGGGGTCACGTGGCCGCGGTAATGCGGTAACCGTCCCAGTCCTAATTCAGAGTAAAGAAACTAAAGAGAAAAAGTAAAAAGGAGGTGCTAATACATCCACCAAGAATGTAATTGCCAATATTCACTTTAATTGGCAGGTTGACAGTTGTAACTAGGGCTGCAAAATATATATTGTTTGTTTATCACCATTGCAGTTTCAACTGGCTCAATATACATATCGTGAAAGACTGCAACATATCGCGATTGATACCCAGAGATTTTTTTTGTTAGTTGAAAGAAAATCTCAGTGGAAAACTGCACTTTAAAATGGAGCTGTCATTCTTTTTTTAGTGGTGCCTTTTATGTTTAATTCAGTGTTCAGTTTGTTCAGGAAAAGAATGTTGATTTCCTTTCATTTGTTTTAAATAGAGCCCGACCGATATATCGGCGGGCCGATATTATCGGCCGATATTAGGCATTTTCCAAACTATCGGCATCGGCGTTTATAATGGCCGATAAATGAATATTTAAAAAATAAAATAAAAACGGACGAAACACCCTTCAACCATGTTATGAGTGTTGGCGTTGCATAGTTTGTCCACCAGAGGGCGCTCTACAACGTCCCTGTTGGCAACACTTGTGTTTAACCCTTTAAGTTTCATATCTTAAAGTGGCCATATTATGCTCATTTCAGATTCATAATTATATTATGAGGTTGTACCAGAATAGTTTTACATGGTTTAATTTTCAAAAAACACCATATTTTTGTTGTGCTCCACATTGCTGCAGCTCCTCTTTTCACCCTGTGTTCAGGTCTGTTTTAGCTACAGAGTGAGGCATCACGTTTCTATCCCATCTTTGTTGTCAGTCGCACATGCGCAGTAGCTAGGTAAGATCACATCATCTAGCTAGCTGTTTGTTTCTACAACTTAAGTTAGTACAAGGCAGGATTAGCCGGGAGACTTCTTCTAAACGAGGGCACACTTCCAACTTTGCGTGAAATAACTGCAGACAGGGACATGTAAGTAGTTTTTTTTTTTTAGATTATGGTGAACTAGTGTGTTGTAGCAGTGTTTTGCCATTCAGAACGAGCTAGCATGCTAGCGCTAGCATGCTACGGTTAGCCCCCTAGCCCCCTCGTTTCGGCCAGTGACGTAGAAAGCCGTGCAGATTTTGAACAGCTCACCCGGAGACTGAAGGCAGGACACATTCAGAAACCCGTAT
Source organism: Sander lucioperca (assembly GCF_008315115.2). NCBI lineage: Eukaryota > Metazoa > Chordata > Actinopteri > Perciformes > Percidae > Sander > Sander lucioperca. The sequence continues at coordinate 31,076,489 of NC_050175.1, forward strand.
CTCACTCAAAACAGCATGGATGTTTTTTTTCCAAGTTTCTATGCGTGTGGAAGCACCAAAGACCAAGAGAAAAGAGATTTTTAAATCACCAAATATTTGTATCGATAACGGCTTTAAAAATCCTTTATGGGTCGGCCTCTAGTGTTAAATTCAACAGGCAATTTGTTGTATTTTAGCAGAATACTGAAAGCAGCAGAAATGCTGAACTAAGTACACTTTAATACTTGTTTATATATCGCAAGTAATATTGTTATTGCGATATTCAACTATATTATCACATATCACATATTTTCCTCTTATCGTGCAGCCCTAGTTGTAACCTTGGAATATAAGACGGGTTTGGACTTTTAAATGTCAATATACGTTTATAGCAGCAGATGGCGACAAATGGCGAGCCACCTGGCAGCGAGGATGGTGAGCTGGTGGAACCAGAGCATGATAGTGACGATAGTGACGGTGAACTGCAGCTCGGGCTGCATATTTCTGTCCGACCTAGAGAGTAGTAACCTAGCCCAACCAGAACACGACGGGCATTTTGTTTTTTATGTCCAAACCTGTCCTAAGCCTGACATAGTTAATGCAAACTGAAGCACTGAGATTGTGTTACGCTGTCGAGTGTGCGGCTCGGGACGCATGCACCTATTTCTGTCCATGTGTCTCTCTGGGGACACTGCTGAAGCTGTGCAGAAATCGACAGACACTATATTTTTACTACAAAGAACTTAACCAGTCTAATTGGTATTAGAAATATGCCTTTACTTTCATTATTATTATTATTATTTTTTTTTTTAAAGGTAAATACCATTTGATTTTATTTAAAAGATGTTAAAAACAACAGCCTAAGTTGATTTATTCAGTGTGTTTTTAATATAATTATTTTCAAATAAAATTATTTTCTTTATAAAAACAACATTTGCTCTTCAAAAAATATTTTTTCTAAAAATGAGTCTTGAAAAAGAGGGGGTCGTCTTATAATCGGGTCAATGTGGTATTTACTTGGGGAACTTAATTGAAGGAAGTTAATTTGGAATATTGAAAAAATTTGGTCTTTTGTAGCTTTAGTATGTGACTAATGTCTGATTCATATGATGTGTTTTCTTTATATTGACATCTGTAGCCTCTATACAGTAATCTGTAAAATACTAAACCATGTGTTGACTAAATGTGCTGAACTGTGGATGTCTGTTTTTAGATTCGTCCCCAGGAAATGTCAGATGGCTGTTTCTGGGTGCGGGCTGATGAGAACCAATATGCGAAACCAGAGTTACTGTGCAGAGTTGCTCTCACTTTTTGTTCACAAAGAACAGGTCAGACTCACTACATTTCTTTTCTACTTAATTTATTGAATGTCCATCTGCCTGACTTCTGCATTTGTATTCTGAAATGACTTTATTGTTTTATGTTTTTAACTTACTATTACATGATATATTTCTAAAGCAATGACCTTTATTTTCACCTTTCAGGACATTTGCAAACATTTCTTTTCGTTATTCCGTACAGTATGTTTCTACTCAGAACGTACGTTTTTTTCTCTTAACTTACTCCTCCGTCTCCCTGTACATACTTTCTGGCTCATGACTGTGGCATATTGGCTTTTTTTCAGTGAGGTGCTATGGAACAGGGTTTCTTAGTTGAGGTGGAGTGGTAAAACAAGGAAGGTGAATGTGTTTTTGTGTTGTGCGTGCGTGCGTGGATCTATGCTTGAGAGTAATGTGTCGTCATTGAAGAGGAATTGCATGAAAAAGATACAGGCAAGTGTGTGAGTGCTAATATCAACCCTCTAGGCTACTGTTAGCAAACAAACTGCTTTTTATCACCTTAAGTGAATGGATAGTGAGTTACGCATTACAGAGGTCATCACTTGATTTGGTCCAATTTCCTCTGCTGTTTTAAGCGTAGGAGGAGCTCTCATGAAAGCTAAATTAACTAGAATGTGGATTTCCTTTCAATGCCTCATTCATTTAAAGTTTCCTTGGCCAATACCATTCCATAATATCTTTGAATTTAGTCATAGGAACAACAGTATTAAAATAATGCCTAACTCCATCTGAATAGACCACATGTGTAGTGTCTCTTACATCTCCCGTCTTCCTCCCTTTTCAGCAGTTTTAGTACGGTCTCGAAAATATCACTTAGCAGTCAGCAGTCCTTGCTGAATCAGAGTCCTCAAGGGTGCCATACTGTTTGGGATTTTTTTGGGCTATTTTGACTATTCCCAGTGGTAATGCTGCATGATAAGACACCATACAGTTATATCTTTACACATTAGTATGGCTGGCAAGATCTGGAATATTCATGTACAAGGTTGTTGGAATGATTAAAGCCAGAGCAGGAGGTATGGGATGTTATCAGTCTTGTCCTCTCCTGTGCGTGGTCTATTAATCCCTTCTCTGTTGATTTATTCACATGTCTTGTGTTTTCTTTCTTGTCTTGTCACTGACTCAGCAAGCTTATGCCAATTTGAATTATTCATCCAGGTGTTATCTACCTGTCACAACTCTATGCTGCTCCTCTCAAGGCACACAAGAACCCCCCCCCCCACCCTACACACCAGTACACTCTTGTTCCCTACCGTCAAGGTGTTGAATAATGGAGGCAATCTAAATGGCAAACAGGTAGACAGTAAAGTGATCTCTGGAGAGGACAAAGGAAGGATGTCCACCAGCAGACAATTTTACACCCTCGACTAAGTCAAAACCTCATGGTTTGAGTCCATTCTCTCTCCCTGTTTCCTCCCATCCCAGTGGAGGTTGTAAAGCAGCATGACTGGTGGGTTAAGCTCTTTAACCCAGTTGCTACTGCTGCTGTGTGTCAGTGAGTGTACATGTATTCAAACATGCAAATGGGCTTGTCATTTTATTAACTCAGCCATGTAGCATCATGTTTCATCTCACTTAAGAGCAGCAGCATCTGGATCAGCATTAAACATTCAAAAGGACACAGTATGAAACAACATTCACTCAGTTTTTCTTATTAAATATTCATTTATTTCCCTTGAAACGTCCTTATTCTTTCTTGATGTTGTGCATTCTTGCTGTTGGTTTCTAAGAGAATGCCTGCCATCCTGTAAACAAACTACTGAGTTTGGATGGGGACTTGGAACAGTTTGTTTTGAGACCATAACTGTTGTATTTTTTTTTAATATTTTTGTTGAATTTATAGTACTACATTTGGAGGAGTGAAACACACATTTATTTGACTAAGTAGACATTTTATTCACAGCGGTAATGTACTTTTTGGCTCCTCTGTTTATCTATTCAGGGTTGGTTTGTTTTTGGTAAAGGGTCAGAGCCACTTCAACACATCTCCTTAGAGAGCAAATTGCGATAAATGGGTGTTTTTACTTTTGAGCAAGCAGGTTAGAGCAAACAAAATTAAATAAGACTGTACTGAATAATACAAGTTGATTACTGTGCTTGTCTCTCAAGCCTCTGCTCAGTAGCTGTGAACTTTAATACAAAATGCCCTGTCCTAATCAATACAAATCAATGCAACCTTTCAATTAGGGACAAAACAGTGAGAGGATGTTACTCTGTAATGTGTGTAAGGTTTTGTCTTTAGTCTAATGGAGCAATTGCAGAGTAGTTTTAAGCACATGAGAAATGAGAGCCAATTTTGTATGTTAGAGAGGGTAAAAAGAAGCAACTAGAATGGAAATGTATAAGTTGTGGGTTGGCGTTTGGTGTTGTTGATGTTGATTTATCATGTAGCCATTTGAAAGGTTGCATTCTATTGGGTTCCTACTAGGGGTGGGAATCTTTTACCATCTCACGATTCAATTCGATTCCGATTCTTGAGGCCACGATTCGATTCAAAATCGATTTTCGATTCAAAAAGATTTTCGATTCAAAACGATTCGATTTTATCCATAATGATTTCTAATCGGGTTTCTGATCATGATCTACTCTCATCTGCTTTGCTATACAGAATGACAAACGGAGACATTAAAGTGTCTTTTTCACATTTATTAAGTTCAATTCTCAGGGAAGTGCCTTTTATCAAAAACATTGTCTGGTTCTCAATTGCTACTCATTAGTAGCTAGCTATAAAATAAGTTGGAACAAAAATAAAGTGCTTCTTCATAATACAAAATGGTTGAAAATAGATGCATTTCCCAGGAAAGTTGCAGTTTACCACAAATATCATGTAGAACATAACCGGTGAAGACAAAAAAACATCTATATTTCTCAGTCAGACTCAGTAACTTAAAGAATAACAAGTTATGAAAATAAAGTGCTTCTTTCAAAATGAAAAATAGTAACCCTAAGCTACCTGTCTCTGAAATGTTCACATGTTAGTGCCACTCTGGTCGTTTCGGTTAGGGCACTGGCGACCTTTCTTTTAGTCTCATTGTAAAGCTGTGGCACAGCTGTCTCAGTGAAAAACTTGCGGGACGGTATGGTGTACCTCGGCTCTGCTGTCTGTAACATGCAGACGAACCCCTCGTTCTCCACCACACTGTAAGGCCTTAGGTCTTTGGCGATGAAGCAGGCGATAGACCGAGTTATTTTTTTTGCCCTCTTGGAGTTGGCAGGAAGTTTCGTGAAGCACTGCAGTGTGCGTTGGTCTGCAGCTGGCGGCTGCTCTGTGTCGCTGAGCTCCGGGTGATGCCTATTAATATGAGCCCGCACATTTGTTGTGCTGCCGAAGTACTTGGTCTTCATTTTGCAAAGCTTGCACACTGTGTGTGTCATGTCCAGCGCAGTGCTTCCAGGCATTCGGTAAAAACCGAAATTACGCCAAACTTTAGCTTTAAGTAAAGACGGCGCTGGTTGGATCTCCCTCTCATCCATATTTGCTTCCTCTTTGTTCTAGTGATTTACCGCTCACGTTCAAAAACCGGCTGCGTGGTGACGTCCGGACGTCCCGGATAGGCTAGTTACAAAAATGGAGGCGAACAGCCAGCTGATTTTATTTATTTATTAAATCGATTCTTGGACATTTCAGATCGATTCTGAATCGTTGCAAATGAGAATCTAGATTCTTCTGTGAATCAATTTTTTCACACAGTATATTTTCTTTGACAAACTATTTTGCAAGGTTGTTATTTACTTGTCTCCTCAGAACACTATTCCCAAATCTTTTAGATGAAAAACAACTGATGGGCAAGATCAGTTCCTCACATTGACTCAACCAAAGTAACCCTTAATTATTGGGCCTGAAAAGAGCAGCACAGATCAATCGATTTTGTCTGTAAATTGCTTTTGAAGTCCATCAGAAACACTGAGTTAAAAAAAAAAAAAACAAATTCAGGTGGTTGCACCAAAATTCAGGTAATTTTTGTTCAAGCTTTTTTCTTTTTTTTTTTTTTTTATATGAATATTTATTACATTACACCCTAAATTTACGAGAAAGAGAGAGATTGTAATCCAGAGTGAGAGACTCCTTTGTCTTTGAGTTTCCTGTCTGTATGTGGTCCATTTTATAAACCTCTTTGGTTGTTTTCAGCTTTAGAGTAATTGTGTTCCAGTAAAGTCCTCGCAGCATATGTATCACCTTGACACAGCCGTGTCCTCTTTCAACTTCTATTAGATGGTTTCCTTTTCCTCTACCCTTGGTACTGCCAGGCATTCAACACTTAATGAGTCTTTGTAAGTTTTCATCCGGCTACGGAACTGTGGAAGGATTTCTGTTCAGCAGCTAAAGTTAACTAAATGTTCTCTACTAAAGCTGTTGACTCTAAACAAGAACAATCCTTTAGATGTCGTATAATGAGCACTCATTTCTCTTTGCATCCTTATATCGTGGCGCTTTTATTACCAAGTACGATGATCTCAGCGCTTGGCTACACCTCAAATTATTCTACTCATTGTATAGTTGTGTATTTGGACTCATTAGTGATTTCTGGACTGTAGCTGCTTACACTGCTTACACACCCTTTACATCCATTCAAGGCAACAGCTTTATTAGTCTAGTGATGACTATCACCTGTGCTGAAAGCTTGATGCCTCCAATAAGTGTGTGCATCAGCCACTGCCCTGTTTTCGTCATTTACATAGCAGACAGCTGGGGGATAAGTCTTGTGTCGTTGGTTTTCAAACACGGAGACAAAAAATAAAACCGTTAACTTGTTGTTTAACAGACATGGTGCAAAACAGGAAAAAGTACCACTTTGGAAAGACTGCGTGGCCCAAATATGTTTTAGACAAAACCATGGCCTGTGAACATGCTTAGCAAAATAGTAATTTATTGTTGAGAAGAGAAAAAATGTCTGCACGTGGCAACTCTGGTTGTATATTCTTTAACCATTTAAATTCCAATTATTTTTCTCCAAGTTACAACATAAGGACATTTATATGCAGCTCACATTTTATGTATAATTCAATAAAAAAGCAATTAGGCTCAGCGAGAGAGATCATTTTAGTGGGTCAATGCTGTGGTTGCATTGTTGGAATTTTGTGAACTTATGCAACAGCTGAGTTTTGTTCAAATGACCTTTAGAGATGTACAACAGGTACTGAAAATGAAATGAACACAAGAAACTCAATTGCCAATTTAAACAACAATTCAGTACTCTGCCAGTTTATCTTAGAGTGCAAAGGTAGCTGCACTATGACTCAAGGCAGCACTCAGAATTCTAGTTGATTATGTAATTTAGTACTTGAACTTGAAAAGTATCCAATACATAATCATGCAGTGTCTTAGACAAACATGTTGAAATTGAAAGGGTATGTAGCCCAAATAAAGGGTGCCACTGCAGTTTTGACTTGTTTGGCTTACTGGATAATACTAGACTTGCTGACTCACTGCTATTAACCACACTATTGTCAGGTTACTTTGTAACTTGTTACTTTAACTCCTAACTTTGTCTTTGTTTGCTCATGTATTGTTTGTATTTTACTCCTATTCTTGTTCTGGCTATATATACACGTCATTATTATTTTTTTACTTCCCTATTTATGTGCACTTATTTCTGTTTTTGTGCTGCTGCAACACCTGAATCTTTCCTCTGGGGATCAATTAAGTCTTAACTTTTCTTGTTAAAAAATAAGTATAATTACATACTTAATCAGGTGCTTTTTGCTTCCATGTACATGAATGTCAACCACCGATATTCATGCACATAATAACAAATGCACACAAACGTACCTGGTTTAGTACATGCTGCAAGGAAAAACCCTGCAGGAGAGACCGGGAATATATATCAAGTCTAATTGTGACCTGCTACAGTAAATCGATGCTGGTGGTCAGATTGGATTGCATATTGCCGCAGGATTTCCTATTTCCTCACTCATTAAAAAGAAAGGCACTCTTCCTGGGTTGTTAATTATGACACCCATCCTGTGTACAAATAAAAGGACTGTCTGGGTGTGCACGCCCACTCAAGTGCTCTTTTCATTATCGCCTACGTGCATGAACACACACAAACACACTTAAGTTTGCATCAGACGGAGACTTTTTTGCCAAAAAAACATTTAGATGTAACCAATATGCATCTCAAGATTTTAGAGCTGTAGAGGATGGATTTTGAGGCCAAGACAAAATTCTGAATTTATTATAGAGATAATTAACTCGCTATATTTTCTTATTTAATATTCTTATTAAACCATATATTATTCATCATAATGTTCATATCTGAATATTAACTTTTGAAATTTGTTGCATGTCTTATTTCATTTTAAACTAGAGCTACTGGATTCCACGGGCGTAGCTGATCGCCGCCACTCTAGACTCCACCAGCGTTTCACAAGATGGTCTTTGCTAAAAATATGTGCCTTGTCTATTTTTTTTGACTGAGCCACGCGTGGTACACTGCAAAAAAGCCAAATCTTACCAAGTATATTCATGTGATTTCTAGCAAAAAAATCTAATAACACATAATATAAGATACAATCACCTAACAAGTTATATGTATTTCAGTGAGATCTAGGGACTTATTTTTAGACGATGCATCTTAAATATCTTGTTTTTGATTCGTATCTCAGATGAAACAAGCTTTTTTTGACATCTTATAAGGGTTTTAAGCTGCTGTGTTATTTGTAAAAGATGGATCATCTTGTAATCTTACCAAGTGAATTTTTAGTTGTCCCATTGGCAGATTGTTTTACTCATTTACAAGCAAAAAACACCTTGTAATCATTGTTTTCGTCACTTATTTTCAAAGTGGCCTTTGTTTCCCAGTGAACACAGAGCAGATTGAGCCGGGCAATAGAAGTGAAAGCACCGCGAAGGGCATTGCGCCGTTCCGGTCAACAACCGATTTTGCTCCTCTGCTTTTTTCTAATCACATTTAGAGCCTTCAGTTGGGTCTCCCTCGTTTTCTCTTCCCTTGTGACTTCCATGTTAGCGCCTGTCTTGTTACATTGGTTTTGGGCTTTTGTTTTACCAACTAGCATATTTTTTCCACACACTGTGCAGCAGTGCTGTAGTGTTGTAATATAATGCAATCCTCTATTACAGCTGGCTGCGGTTACAAGTACAACCTAGCTGTAAATCATTGATGTGGTCAGAGGTTCAACAGACTTACTGTATACCTTTCAACCCATAGATGTCAGTGCAATAATGGTTTTCCCCCATACAAGATCTAATGTGAAATTGCTTTAAAGTGCTCCTCAACTGAAAGCTCAGACAGGAAATCCAACTAATACCTTGCTGTTCTTTTGGATCATTTTCTACTTCTCTTCGTTCCTGTCTGCTTTCTCTTGCTACACAGCTGCTGTTCTGCGAGAGCTGATGCATGCAAGTGGACAGCTTGCTTTGTGTAACATGAAATCGCTGTAGACTAGTGTCTTTCTCTGCTTGCACTCACAAAATAATAAAACTTCCCATCAACTCTTCAAAGCATGAGAAATAGGAGGTTTGGATTGAGTCCGTGTATAGTAGAGAAAATGTCAGAAATTCATCCAGCCCTTCACTATTTCTCATGCTAACCCTTTTGAGATAAGCAATTTCAGGCATATTGGAAGGAACACGTTTGAAGAATTCCTTTTCTCTCAAAAGGTAGTCAGACTTCCTGAGAGAGGGACAGTAGAGGTAACCGAGCCACCACTGTTGATGCTGCTGCCACTCCTTGTGCTCTTTGAAAAGTGGTCTTCTGACCATTCAGGCATTTTTTTAAAGTCACTTACCAAGGCAGGAGCTGTACAGTGTTGCGATAAACTAATAGCGATAGTTATTATAATATCTACTGGTTTTGCCATTAAATAACTGCCATAACTTATGCGCACACATACATGTTTCTTAATTCCTCTGACCTCACCATACAGTCTGTCCCTGCTTCTTTCTCTCTACACTTCCTGTCAGGGCCTGGTCTGTTCAAGCCAATGCAACTCTAGGCATATACAGTTCTATTTCTGCCTACTGGCTTCCTGAGATGTTATTGTCTTCTTGTACTATACAGCTGAAAGGTTATATTAGTTTATTTCATACAGATTCAATCTCCTATCTTCTGGGGCAATTTTCCCATAAACATATGTAATATGACTTGTAAACCTTGACATAAATGGCTGTCTAGGACAATATTTATGCGTTATTGTTTGTTGCATTTCTTTTCCCAACACAGGAACAATTTTATTATACATTTGAGCACCTGTCCTGTCAAACATTCACTCACAAATGCTGGGTCCTTAACTAGTTTTATAAAGACAGGGTGCTTGCACAGGTCATTTGGGTTCTCATTTTTAAACCACTGAAAACATAGATTAAATTAAATTGTAAATACAAATAGAAATGTCCTATTTTTCGACTACAAACCCTTCTACACCCAAAACTGTTCTATTGCGATCTATAATCAGCCTATAGAGGGCTGAGAGGGCAAAACCAAATTAATGGTCACAATTTGTATCTACAAGCTGAATTCTTTTTTTACTTGCATCAGGTAATAAAATACATTTTGGAGAAAAAAAAAAAACTCTAGAGGTATACATGCTTCCACAACAATATTTCTGACTAATTCTCTGATTGACACAAAAGAAGCATCTTGGGGGCTCACCGTAGCTCAGAGTTTAATTTGCCAACTATGAACAGCAGCGTTCCTGGTTCAAGTCAGAACAAAGTGACCTTTGTTGCATCTCTCTCTGCTGTCATCGCTCTACTGTCTGTAATAAAAGCATATAAATGCCCAAAAAATTAAATTAACATCCAGCTAAACAAACTACATATAGCATATGGTATACATTAGGGCTGGGTATCGCCAATGATTTCCTAAATCGAATCGATTTGATTCTGATTTACAAGATCCCAATTCGATAACATTTCTGATTTGATTCTGTAGCAATAAGGTTAGGGAAATTTCAGTCACAAAACCAATTTTGCTTGGCTATAAAAGAGATTTTCAGAGAACTTATGCTGTAAATTGTACAAGCAAGAAGCATCTCTCAAAAACATTTTTTTTTTATAATGCACCAGATTAATAAAAAAAACGTCTTAATCTTTTCTTCTGGTCTATGCTAAATGTGCCCTGTCCACCCAAACACACAAACTCTCACACCCGCAAACATACAGTAGCTACTGCTCACACGTGTTTCCTTTGCTGCCAAAAGACTGTTAGTTGTGCTTTGTTCTATGGGCATTGATCACATAGTGGTTAAAAAAAAAGGAAGTGCTATATGACAGAAGTCATTCACATAGCTTTCAGGTTGAGTATGAATAGTGAGGGGTTAACCAGAGTTAATCATTAGATGCATGAGTGAGGGTTGTTTCATTGTGATTAATAATCACATATTATAAATTAAGTATAGCTAATGATGCTCCAGCCTCTGCCTTTGAACTCTAAGCTTTAACATGTTCCCTTGACATCTGAGGGCTTTAATTGGAGTCTTTGTGCTTACTGGCTCATATACTGAGGGTGGAGCCTGTGAGGGTAGAGAGGAATCCTTCTTCTAAGAGCTTCATCAAGAAACTTCCAAAGAGAGAGACCCGAAAGTGGCATAAGCTGCAGCACTATTGTAATTCATTGTAACAAATTGTCTGCTAACCCGTGTAGTGAGTAACCGTGAAGTGACTACAAAAATCTTCATTTTTATGGTTATGTCTTAACTTTCATGAATGCACACATACTGTGCTCTGTTTATGGAAGTGTTTTGTTGTTGTTATTTTGTTTTTAAACGCATGAGGACTTGGGCAGTGGATTTTATTTTGGTAGAAAATAGTCACACGCATCAAAGAATTTCATGTCACTGAGAAAATAGTTGTGTGTGTTTCAAGCTTGTGGAAGTTCTTTTTTTCACAAATACAACTCAGACTATACAGTCTCATTTCTCCAACCTTTCAAATCCTATTCTATACACACAAGTCACACACGTTTTTTGATTGCGAGAAACTGTAACTCTGCTCTGTTTCTACTTTTGACAAGTCCGTTATTGTGAAAAATGTCATAACAATGATACTTTTTCTCTTAATGCATACAAATGTCGCTTTATGGACTAACATATTGCAAAGCTTTCTGTTGCCTCTCTGACAAAAAAAATTCTGAAATAATGCTTACTTCAAAAAGCACTAACAGATCTTCTTCTTTCTCCCATTTGCTCTGTCTCTGTTTCTCTTCCCTTCTTTTGCTTTTTCTTAATTTCGCTCTTGCAATTTCTGCTTGGCTGCATGATCTGCCTTAATATTTGCTCTGGAACAGAAACCAAGGGTGAGTAGTTTTTTGTTTCACTCAGTTTACAGTAGCAGTTTTAGTTGTGTCTATACTTAAATTTCAAATTTTGTGAAATTGTAACCTAAGACATAACCACTTTTTTAAACTAGCTATTAAGGAAAGCATAAAACCCCCTTCTGGTATTTGTACTGAAATCGTTTGATTTTTACAAAAGTACATGACAGTGACCTGATGGGATTTGTGTGCAGTATTAGAAAAATGATAAACTGAAAATACTCTACATTAGCAGACAATGGTTGCATTAAATTATTTGCGTGTGAAAATGGGCCCTCAGCCTGACCTGGCTGTTCTATCAGACCGGACTACAGTTCTTGAATGCTAAACACATTGATTCAATTCACCTTGTACTTTGTTTTGTTGTGGTGCAGTGTGATACCTTCTACTGCTTGCACTTTAAATTAGCTGGAGCATTCATCCTGTTAGCTCTGAACAGGAGTGTTCAAGGTTTATAAGATTGTGTGGCACATGGACGGACTGCATTTCACAAAGTAGTTCAAAGCTTTATTTCTTTAACATCTGACCTGACATTGCCTTAATTTCTTTAACAAGGAGTGTGTGGGCGGTGTTCAGATGTTGTACTGACAGGAAGCTCAGAATTAGAAATTTCTCTTTTTGAAATAGGTGATTGTGTTGGTGGCCTTGCCGTAAGCTCTTGTGAAGCAGTTGTATAGTTATTAATGACATTTCTGTTTCTTTCATTTTGTATCACCTTTATACTTGTCCAAGGTTTATGCCATTGCCTTAACGCAAAAGTCATAGGGCTAGTTATGATTCGGTAAAGGTAATATAAATTCTTATCTTATATATATAAAGTCTTATTTCTCTGATGTGTTGATACTCAGACAGAGCTTGACAATTGGTAACATTGGTTACCGATTTACCATTGTTGGGTTGAACATGGAAAGACTGCTCTGGAATATTTTCAGTTAATCTGAAGCTCATCTGCTCAAACTTTCAGTTTTGGCTATAGGACTCTTGTTACCTCCTCCTCCTGGTCACCACTGTAGGCCATGGTTCATGTATTGCCATAGCAACCAGAACCACGTAGTTAATTGATTTATGATAGAGAATTTCCATCAATCCAAATTGACCCTTTTAAGATTTTTCCAAAGAATTTAACTTCAACCTACCTTTGGTTGACCACATTCATTTAAGTGAAATGGTAAGAAAAAGAACAGTATTTAAATGGAACATTTAGACACATTGAAAAAAAAAATAGTGACCAAGCCATTCAATTTTGACACAACCATGCAATTTAGATTTGAATTATGATGTACACAGAGCATCCCAGGCACAAGTGTTTCCCCTTTTGGAATGGCTGTAGTGTCACAGTAACTAACAGTAATTAACTATTTGCTATATCATAGGACTGATTACTTATTTAATCCATACAGTTTTAATCACTACAGTGTTTCCTTTAGGATTTTTTAGCAGTGGGGGCAGGTCTGTCCGAACAACAACCACCAACTCATCCACATTGTCGAAATCATTTAGATATTGAGCCATTACATTGAAAATATTTTAGATAACAGGAGCCTTTTTCTAGTCTCCTTTTTCACTCTCCACAACGCTGTCTTCAGGGCAAAAAGTCACGTTGTGAGATCGATAACAGTTAGCTAGCTAGCCTGTTTATGTTTCTTGTAATGTTAGCCTTAGTTATTTATTTCTTACCTTGATTTTGGTGTCTGCGTTTCAAAGCCATCGGGGGAGTGAGTGGACGCACAGAGAGGACGCTGACAGCTTTCAGAACTTTCAGCAGTTTCTGTGATTTCACTGATAGCCTTCAGAGAAGCTTTTTCAGATCATCAGTGTCAATAGATGGAGATTAAACATGTATAGCAGAGCTTTCCTGTGGGTGTTTGCAAGAAGAGACGGTAACAAAAAAATCACAGGATGTTTTAGAGACACTGGCAGGTGGGAATTGAGGAATATGTGGAACCTGTCTCCCTTTTTACTGTACTACTTGTAATATCTCGTCTTTTGTATATATTCAGCAGCAGTGAGGTTACTTTATTAAAGGTTATCGTAAAGGGGCACAAGTGGAAACAAACTAGTAGAGTGCCGCCTCTCTTCCATTCTGCCTCTCTTTGTTCAGTTGTTGTTCTGGAGTATAAAACGAAATAAAAATGCAGCTCACTGTGAAAACTAAAAAGTGATGGAGCCGATGAATGGGGCTGCTTTGTTTAATTCATGGGACTTACTCCGGCCTTGGCCTTTAAGTGAAGAGTGTACTATACTACTTGGCTGTTCATTGTATCTGACCAATATATATAGTATATTCAATCTCATTTTCTCTAATTTTCATCAGTTATCAAATGCTTTTTTAGCATTTTGCCTCCTCAACAAATCTATAAGGCATATTTAAATTTTAAAAGGCTATTCAATTTGACCTTGTTTGGATTATTATTGCTGTATATTGCATCATTTTACAGTTTCTTTCCCAAAACATCAATTCAGCTATATCTTTTTTGTACAAACAAGCATCATAATGTAATAGTAACAAACTGTGGAGTGAAATTGTGTTTGAGAATATTACACAGACTTGCTAGAGCGCTTTGGGTAATGTCTGAAAGAAATGTGAGATACTTGTTCCTTGACTTGAATATAAAGGTTTTGGTCCTTTAATACCTGGGTCTATGTGCCAGTACCGCATACATATGGTATATATAAATATAGCATATATTTACCACGCTACCACTTCGACCTTGACACAGTACACATTTGCTTTTTAAGACCTTTGCTTTGGATCAAATTTATTTCTTAGCACTAAAATGTCTTTTTTTTAATAAGGGAGATGAATGTCCTTGTCAAACTTACATTTTACTAAATGGATATATTTTGTCATACTTGCATTCATGCTATAGTAGAGGTTGGAGTAGAGGTATCTTAATTGACATCTGGAATAAACCAGCTATTTCTTTCCATCTGTCTTTGTTTATCAAGAGAGGGCACAGAGATAGTCATTCATCGCCATAGTGCTGGGAAATGAGCAACAACATGAAGAGAGCTGCCCTTTCCTGGGGCTTCTTTTTGGCTAATAAATAACATCCAATTAGATGAAACTCTCAAAGATCGCAAAACTAGTTTGCCATTTCTCTCCAGGATACAGGCATCTGCTAATAACCTACCTCTACTCCAAGAGTCACAACACTGCAAGATGAGAGACAGAAGGGTGTAGAAACTGAAAGGGTGTTAATTGCTTTTTTAGCAACTTCTTTTTTTGTGATTTTGCGATTGAAGGAGGCTTCAATTTATTGATGCAAACCATAGTCTGTATAAAGTATGGATGTAGTCTCCGTGACGTCACCCATAGATTTCTAGAAAGCCAAAATGAAGCTCAAAGTGGGCGGCTCCCGGTGGCTCCAGTTTTCAGCCCTGGAGGTTGCTGCATTTATCAACAGTGTATTCATCTGAATTGAGACATGACATCATCCAGTATGTGTGTGTGTGTGCATACATGTAAATGCAAACACACCTAGTATTATTAACAATATTAGAGACAGTGGAAATAAAATGATCGAAATAAGCTCGCAAAGTTGTATTTTTTTATCTCAGTAAAAAAATAAAAAACAAAATTCAATACAAATCTTAATAGCAAGTAGTGCTTGGAGGATTGTTCTTAAAATGTTACTTACTGCTAATAACCTGTAGCAAATATACTTTTCTATTTACTATGTCCACCAGGATGTTGGTGAGAAGTGTACATAGGTGATTGTTTTTCTTACAGAAACAAGTAAAACGGACTAAAAATTACTTTATCCGGTAATTCAGTTTATGTACTTAAGGCTAACACTGCTTGTGGGAAACACTAGGAACACGTAATGCAGTTGCTATTGCTGGAGTACTACACCTACTCTATCATTTCCAGGTCTGATATATTCCTATAATGAATATTAATCACAAAATCCCAATAATAAATATAAAATATATATAAAAATATAATAACTACCATATTTTAAAATATTGCCATAGTAATTGGCAATTATATCCCGACCAATGCTGAATTTTGGAGGCCAATGCCAATGTGTGTTTTTCTTTCCAAAATAAATACATAACAGAAACATTTTTGATAAGGATACCCTAAATGTGGTTTGAACAGAATTGTGGCTAAGATAATGTTCGTGTAGAGCACAACACAGCGAGTAACAAGCAATATTAATGGAA